>NC_047105.1:7555406-7925395 GCF_902500255.1 Thalassophryne amazonica
TGACAAACTCCAGATGGGTTGCCATGTGCCTTTTACTAAAGAGTGGCTTCCTTCTGGCCATGCTACCATAGAGGGCTGATTGGTGGATTGCTGCAGAGATGGTTGTCCTTCTGGAAGGTTCTCTTCTCTCCACAGAGGAATGAATTTGCAAAACTAAAAAAAGTTTTTTCACATTGCCATTATGGGGTATTGTGTGTAGAACTTAAATGAATTTCATCCATTTTGGAATAAGGTTGTAACATAAAATGTGAAAAAAGTGAATTGCTGTTTTTTTTATATATATATATATATATATATATACACGAGGTCTATCAGAAAAGTATCCTACCTTTTTATTTTTTTAAAAAACTATATGAATTTGAATGACGTGCGATTACACCAATCATGCTTGAACCCTCGTGCGCATGCATGAGTTTTTTCACGCATATCGGTGACGTCATTTCCCTGTGGGCAGGCCTTGAGTGAGATGTGGTTCAGCCCTCTCGGCTGAATTCCTTTGTTTCACACGCTGCTCGAGACGGCGCGCGTTGCTTTATCAAAATTTTTTCTGGACCTGTGAGGAATATCCGAGTGGACACTATTCGAGAAATTAAGCTGGTGTTCGGTGAAAAGTTTAACGGCTGATGAGAGATTATGGGGTGTTTCTGTCGCTGTAAGGACTTCCCACGGAGCGGGACGTCGCGCAGCGCTATCAGGCACCGTCGTCGGCCTGTTTCGACCTGAAAACATCCTAATTTAAGACTTAATTCACCCAGGACGCCGTGAGAGAACAGAGAAGATTCAGAAGAGGCCGGCATGAAGACTTTATGCGGACATTCCACTGTTTAAGGACATTTTTTAATGAAAGACGTGCGCGCAAATTTGCCGAGTCGTTTCCGTGACGACTCGACAAATCTGTGTGCGCCGCGACAGGAAAAACACCTCCGTGTTGAAAACCATTTGTAAAATTCAGGCGGCTTTTGATGGCTTTCAACAAGTGAGTGACTGAGAAATTGTTTAACAGCTTGGGCATGTTCCAACTTGCCCGTTAAGGTTTCCAACGGAGGTGTTTTTCCTGTCGCGACCCCCTGCGGTCGGGTCCGGCCCGACATGCGACTCTGCCCGCACGTTCTTTCATTACAAAATGTCCATTAACAATGGAATGTCCGAATAAACTCCTCATGCCGACTTCTTCTGAAAGTTCTCTGGTCTCTGATGACTGACTGGGCCAACAGAGCCTGAAATGTGGAAGTTTTCAACTTGATACAGCGAGACGCCGCCGCCTCGGAGCGCAGATCACCATCAGGCGCCGTGGGCCATCCTTAAAGCGACACTTACACACCAAAATCTCTCATCAGCCGTTAAAATTTTTACCGAAAACCAGCTGAATAGACTTCTGAGGCACATCTGAGTGGACACCATTCGAGAAATTCAGCTGGTTTTTCGGTGAAAATTTTAACGACTGATGAGAGATTTTGGATTGTTTCTATCGCTGTAAGGACTTCCCACGGAGCGGGACGTCGCGCAGCGCTCCGAGGCGACGTCATCATCCTGTTTCAAGCTGAAAACCTCCAAATTTAAGCCTCTGTTGACCCAGGATGTCGTGAGAGAACAGAACTTTCAGAAGAGCTTGGGATCAGCAGTTTATCCAGACATTCCGGAGATATATACACACACATAACCACCCTTGTGAAGGGTGGTATGCGTGTTCCTCAAGCTTGGGTCCTCTACCAGAGGCCTGGGAGTTTGAGGGTTCGGCACAGTATCTTAGCTGTTCCTAGAACTGCACTTGTCTGAACCTTTTCTAGCCATTGGTAGGTCTTCTTGATGTTAGCCACCTCCTCTGTCTGATGGTACATCCCACACAGTAAAATCATCAATGTAAAACTAACACTGTACATATGGTCCTACTCTGGCCAGAGTGGGATCATATGTTCACTGTCAGTCTTAATTTAACACTGGTGTTTTTACTGTGCATGGAGGGGCTTGGTCTTCCATGATATCTCCTCCTCCTGTTCCTTGTCTTCAGCTGCCTGAGGCATTCTTGAAGCAGCTGGTCTCGGGGGGCATCATGTATTCATGGATGCTCCTCGTCTCATCCTGGATTGTGTCTCTGACACACACTAATCCTCGCCCTCAAAAATTTCAGGACACTGGACTTTGGGGGGAAACCTTTGTGCATTGTGAGTTTTCTTGTCTGAGCATCAGTGACTTGTTATCTGATGATCTTATTCCTATCCTTGAGCTGGCTTCTTAGCACCTGTCTTACCTTCTCTATTTGACATTTGGTTGTGGCTGAACTTCTTGCATCATCATCATGGTTCCCATTGGCTTGTGGGATTCCCAGGTACTTGTAGCTGTCATGTATGTCTGCTAGCCATCCTTCTGGACACTCCATCCCCTCAGTCCAGATCACCTTGCCTCTCTTTGCCACCATTCGGCCACAGTTATCCAACCTGATGTCATCACTGTAGATCCTGGTGAGGTGGATCAGTGAGTCAATGTCTTGCTCACTCTTGGCTTACAGCTTGATGTAATCTATGTACAGGAGGTGGCTGATGGTTACATCACTCTAGAATCGATATCCATAGCTGCTCTGTGATGAGGGGGTCTATGCAGAACAGCAGTGGGGACAGTGCATCACCTTGGTATATTCCACACTTGATGGTGACTTGTGCGATTGCCTTCGAGTTGGCCTCCAGTGATGTCTTCCACAGTCCCATTGAGTGCCTGATGAAGGATGTCAGTGCATAGATACTGTAGATCGTATGCAAATAATGAATGTTTATGAGTTCAATGGAACGAATATTCGGTGAAAGCTGGAACAAACCATTCGCCTCGTTGAATGGTTTGTTCCAGCTTTCACCTCCTTGAAATATTTGTTCCATTGAAAGAATGTAAAATCATTCATTATTTGTTTTATATAACACTGCTGAGTTTAGGGATTTTCAACTTGAAGCACTCGAAGCAGCCACCCCTAAAAAGGCAGAGCATGTTGGGGGGAGACACTGGGTGCATTACTTTCTTTGTAGGTTACTTTACATGCTCTGTACACATTGGGGGGAAAAGGACACTGGCACTCAGAGCAGACAAAAACACAATATGGGCATAGAGCCCTTACAACTGAAATATCCGCCTCCAAAAGTCAGAATTCATCCATCATCGATGATCTCATAAATACCGCCATTGACATAATTTTAACTAATCAGAAAAAAATACCCGGATCGCTTGTAGAATGCTGTGATGTAGTGTGAGCACAGAAAGCTACACATGGCAAACAAATGCTGATGTAAATACCATAATTTCCAGACTATAAGCCACTACTTTTTTTTCACATGCTTTGAACACTGCGGCTTAAACAATGATGCGGCTAATTTATGGATTTTTACAGGCTTTCTCATAAGTTGAAATACGTCAATTGATGCTGTTCATCAGTTGCGGTCCTCATGCAGCGTAAATTCACACACACAATAAATATAAAGTCTTACTTGTTAGTTTTAGTGGATTCATCAACACGTCCTGCAGAAAATGACGTCTGAACACAGTTAAATCCTTGTTGTGGATGAAGAAAATTCCCTCTGGCACTTTGTGCTGCAGTTGCACCTCCCATTAGATAAGCCAGCGGAGCCTTTTCTCTCTCCCTCCCTGCCTTCCCCACTGTGTCTCTGTCTTTGTGCTACACATTAAAAACGTCTCAGTGCCTTAACATCTCATTTCCCACAGACACCAGGTGATCCTGGCTGCACGAGGGCATTATCTCATGATGCACAAAGACAAAAAAAAGTAAAAATTACCAGTACTCACTTCTGCGTGTAGCGCGGATCAGACGCAGCGAGACACCATGCATGCACTGGATGACGTGCGATCAGAAAAACAGCATTTACAGTACATATTTAATTAGAAGTTAAAAAATCTTTCAGTCGAACAGAGGTCTCAAACTTGTTCCAGGTGATGTCAGTGATTAACATCACTTTGAGTAAAAACACCTGGTGCAGTGGGTGGATGCAAAGAAAACCTGCACCCTCTCAGCCCGTTCTGGAACGAGTTTGAGACCTCTAGCATCTTTGCCCCTTCTGTACTGCAGAGCAACACTGGTGGAGTGTTGAACCTCTGTGCCTATGTGACATCACACATCGGCTGTTATAGCAGCCGGCGTGGCCGCCTGCTGGTGACTTTAGAGCCGCCACACAAAAATGCTCTTAACTTTAACATAAGTGATCACACATCCCTACAACTTTTCATATGGGCTCTCAGTATCATAATCGACCAACCCAATCTTAAATTATCAGTGGGTTTTCTTTTCCTTTAACCTTTTGTCTGACTCCCACATATATACATTACCGTGTGATTGAATACAAGCAGTTTGATGTTATGCACTTCACTTGGATATCCTTTTTTAAAATGACAACGCCAGGATAACACTCAGTTTGACAAAAGTTTAACTGGTGATATTTCTGCATTACATCCGTATTATTGGCTAAATTATGCCTCATAGACAGTAAAACACTTCAGAAATTTTAGTTGTAAACATTTCATCATCCAGCATTACATATTAAATGTAAGTATTTATTGACAATATTTTAAATACATTTGTTATATTGCATTCAGTAAATATTTAAAACTGGCAGTGACTGATAATGCTGTGCATGCTCTGTGGTTTGTTGAAATAGTCTGCAGAAAATTGTATGTGCATCCTGCACAACCTGACCTTCCAGCTGGAGGCAGAGGCTCCTGCTCTGTTCAGCAGGATCATGGCCTTAGCCAAACCTGAGCACAGGACCCTTGGCGACACGGGCCCCATCAACTGCTTCAGTGCCCAGAGCAAAGATCTAGACCGCGAGGTAAGACTGTAGCTTGCATAGAACACATGGGTTCCTTCTAACTGAAATAAATATAGTGTCAGAAATGTGTGTGTGTATGTATGTATGTGTATATATATAGTGTTCAAAATAATAGCAGTGCATTTAAAAAAATGAGTTAAGCTGTAACATCTTTTATTTCAATGCACCCAAATGCATTGGGAACACTGCACGTTGTTTTCCAAATCAAACATGATGAAAAATGTATCAAATTTGTTATTACTATACAGAAAATGAAGAAAAAAAATTTTTAGGCTTTTAAAAAAAATAGCCGTCTGCATTTTTCTTTATAAACCTAAATATTTACTGTATAAACTGAAAAAAAATCTTGAAGATTTAACTTCCCTGTGAATCACTGAGCTAATATTTAGTTGTGTAACTGCTGTCTGCTTCACATCTGTGCTGCATGGAGTCGACCAGCCCAGGATGATTTGACTATATTCCAAAATTCTTCTGCATTTCTTGGTTTGGCCTCAGAAGCAGCATTTTTTTTGTCACCCCACATGTTTTCTATTGGATTAAGGTCCTGGAATTGGGATGGCCACTCCATAACATTAATCTTACTGGTTTGTAACCAGGCTGCTGCTCACTTGCTGGTGTGTTTGGCGTCACTGTCTTGTTGAAACACCCATTTCGATGATATTTCCTCTCCGGCATGAGGCAACATGACCTCTTCAAGTATTTTTGATGTCGTCAAATTCATCCATTGTAAGTAAACCTGACACCACAGCATGAGAAACATCCCCATATCATGATGCTTGCTCCATCATGCTTCACCGTCTTCATAGTGTACTGTGGCTTGAATTCAGATTTTGGGGGTTGTCTGACAAACTGTCTGTGGGCCCTCGACCCAAAAAGAACAAACATTCTTTCATCAGTCCACAGAATGTTGCGACATTTCTCTTTAGGCCAGTCAGTGTGTTGTTTGGTAAATTGTAACCTCTTTGTGGAAGCTTCTTGCCCATAGCTTGGCTTCAGATAGGCGTCTTCTAGTTGTTACAGTACTCAGAGGTAACTTTAGACCTTCGCTCTTCACTCTGGAGCTGATCATTGGCTGAGTCTTTGACATTCTGGCGATTCTTCGATCCATTTTAATGGTGGTTTTCTGTTTTCTTCCACGTCTTTCTGGTTTTGTTTGCCATTTCAAAGCATTTGAGATCATTTTAGCTGATTGTTTTCTGCACTTCTTTATATGTTGGGGTGAATTTGATGGTCTCAAGGTTAAGCAGTGGGCTTGAGACCATAAGATCCTCTGTTCAAACCCTCGTATGGCCGGAAAATTCCTAAGGGCCCTTGGGCAAGGTCCTTAACCCCCAAGATTCTCACGGTGTGTGCTGAGCTCCTTGCATGGCAACACTGACATCGGTGTGTGTGAATGGGTGAATGTGAGGCATTACTTTAAAGTGCTTTGCCTTTCTGATACAGATGGAAAAGTGCTTTATAAATGCAGTGGATTTTCCCCTCTATGATCAACTTTTAAATCAAAGCAGGCTGTTCTTCTGAACAATGTCTGGAACAACCCATTTTGCATTCAGAGAGAAATGCACGACAACCAACATGTTCAACACTTGCTGCCTTCATCCTTAAATAAGGGCACCTGTAAGGGTGTAATAAGGGTCACAGAAAGAAAAATGCAGAAAACAGCCTAATATTCATTTGTCATCACTTTCTGTAAAGTAATTCAATTTCAATTCAATTTTTTTTTTTTATATAGCGCCAAATCACAACAAACAGCTGCCCCAAGGCGCTCCACATTGCAAGGCAAGGCCATACAACAACCATGTAAAACCCCAACGGTCAAAACGACCCCCTGTGAGCAAGCACTTGGCTACAGTGGGAAGGAAAAACTCCCTTTTAACAGGAAGAAACCTCCAGCAGAACCAGGCTCAGGGAGGGGCAGTCTTCTGCTGGGACTGGTTGGGACTGAGGGAGAGAACCAGGAAAAAAACATGCTGTGGAGGGGAGCAGAGATCGATCACCAGTGATTAAATGCAGAGTGGTGCATACAGAGCAAAAAGAGAAAGAAACAGTGCATCATAGGAACCCCCCAGCAGTCCACGTCCACAGCAGCACAACTAAGGGATGGTTCAGGGTCACCTGATCCAGCCCTAACTATAAGCTTTAGCAAAAAGGAAAGTTTTAAGCCTAATCTTAAAAGTAGAGAGGGTGTCTGTCTCCCTGATCTGAATTGGGAGCTGGTTCCACAGGAGAGGAACACATTTGGTCTTTTTTTTTTTTCTTCCTATTTTGATTTAGAATAGAATGTGCAATGTTCCCAGTGCATTTGTGTGTATGGAAATAAAAGCTATAAGGATTTTGAGTCTCTCTGTCTCTCTCTGTCTGTCTCTCTCTCTGTCTGTCTCTCTCTCTCTCTGGACTCAAGTAAAAGGTGCATGAGGCCAACTTTAATCAGACACATAACTCTGTAACTACTTCAGAATCATCATGAATGCTTTGCTGGCTTCTGACTTGTTTTTGTGGAGTTGCTCAGTTTGTGACATGTTCATGTTTCCATCCCTTGTCTGAAGAGCACTTGCTGTAAAAGTGATGATTTAAAAAGAAAATAGCATTAATATATTTATATTTAGTTTGTTCAATTACTCTTCGGCTATGAAGCTGTGTATAAAATGGATGTAATTCCTAGATGATTAATGCAATGTTTCTACAATAATCATTGCATTAATGCTGCAATTTTGCACTTCTTGATTCTTTCATATCAACTTCATTGTGGTGGTGTGCAGAGGAAAAATGACAACTATTGTGTACAATGTGGGCATTTAAAAGACTGCATCATTAGAAAGTTGTGGTGCGCTGTGTGTTGCTTTGCAAAGAGTATATGGTTTGGCCCAGACTGTACACTTGGTAATACCACTCTTTTGTGTGTCTTAGTATTCTGTTCTTACAACTGACTGTGTAAGACTCTGATAAAAGGGAGGGATATGCTTTCCAAACTTAATACCCATTACTATATTGGATGATGTTGAAATTGAGGATGGTCCAGTGGTTGTTCCAGTAATAGCAAAGATTTTGTGTCTGCTACCTACAACACGCGTGGAATGTCTTAAACCTGAACCTACTTCTAGGCATCTTATATATGCTACTCTGGAACCACCCCTAAACCCAAACAGTTCAACTGTCAACCCCACTGAGGTCCTTAGTCTGGGTCTCATTAACATCAATCAATCAATCAATCAATTTTTTTTATATAGCGCCAAATCACAACAAACAGTTGCCCCAAGGCGCTTTATATTGTAAGGCAAGGCCATACAATAATTATGTAAAACCCCAACGGTCAAAACGACCCCCTGTGAGCAAGCACTTGGCTACAGTGGGAAGGAAAAACTCCCTTTTAACAGGAAGAAACCTCCAGCAGAACCAGGCTCAGGGAGGGTCAGTCTTCTGCTGGGACTGGTTGGGGCTGAGGGAGAGAACCAGGAAAAAGACATGCTGTGGAGGGGAGCAGAGATCGATCACTAATGATTAAATGCAGAGTGGTGCATACAGAGCAAAAAGAGAAAGAAACAGTGCATCATGGGAACCCCCCAGCAGTCTACGTCTATAGCAGCATAACTAAGGGATGGTTCAGGGTCACCTGATCCAGCCCTAACTATAAGCTTTAGCAAAAAGGAAAGTTTTAAGCCTAATCTTAAAAGTAGAGAGGGTGTCTGTCTCCCTGATCTGAATTGGGAGCTGGTTCCACAGGAGAGGAGCCTGAAAGCTGAAGGCTCTGCCTCCCATTCTACTCTTACAAACCCTAGGAACTACAAGTAAGCCTGCAGTCTGAGAGCGAAGCGCTCTATTGGGGTGATATGGTACTACGAGGTCCCTAAGATAAGATGGGACCTGATTATTCAAAACCTTATAAGTAAGAAGAAGAATTTTAAATTCTATTCTAGAATTAACAGGAAGCCAATGAAGAGAGGCCAATATGGGTGAGATATGCTCTCTCCTTCTAGTCCCCGTCAGTACTCTAGCTGCAGCATTTTGAATTAACTGAAGGCTTTTTAGGGAACTTTTAGGACAACCTGATAATAATGAATTACAGTAGTCCAGCCTAGAGGAAATAAATGCATGAATTAGTTTTTCAGCATCACTCTGAGACAAGACCTTTCTGATTTTAGAGATATTGCGTAAATGCAAAAAAGCAGTCCTACATATTTTTTTAATATGCGCTTTGAATGACATATCCTGATCAAAAATGACTCCAAGATTTCTCACAGTATTACTAGAGGTCAGGGTAATGCCATCCAGAGTAAGGATCTGGTTAGACACCATGTTTCTAAGATTTGTGGGGCCAAGTACAATAACTTCAGTTTTATCTGAGTTTAAAAGCAGGAAATTAGAGGTCATCCATGTCTTTATGTTTGTAAGACAATCCTGCAGTTTAGCTAATTGGTGTGTGTCCTCTGGCTTCATGGATAGATAAAGCTGGGTATCATCTGCGTAACAATGAAAATTTAAGCAATACCGTCTAATAATACTGCCTAAGGGAAGCATGTATAAAGTGAATAAAATTGGTCCTAGCACAGAACCTTGTGGAACTCCATAATTAACTTTAGTCTGTGAAGAAGATTCCCCATTTACATGAACAAATTGTAATCTATTAGACAAATATGATTCAAACCACCGCAGCGCAGTGCCTTTAATACCTATGGCATGCTCTAATCTCTGTAATAAAATTTAAATAATGGTAGGGCTTCCTTGAGCAGCCTGGTAGGAATGGGGTCTAGACATGTTGATGGTTTGGATGAAGTAACTAATGAAAATAACTCAGACAGAACAATCTGAGAGAAAGAGTCTAACCAAATACCGGCATCACTGAAAGCAGCCAAAGATAACGATACGTCTTTGGGATGGTTATGAGTAATTTTTTTCTCTAATAGTTAAAATTTTGTTAGCAAAGAAAGTCATGAAGTCATTACTAGTTAAAGTTAATGGAATACTCAGCTCAATAGAGCTCTGACTCTTTGTCAGCCTGGCTACAGTGCTGAAAAGAAACCTGGGGTTGTTCTTATTTTCTTCAATTAGTGATGAGTAGAAAGATGTCCTAGCTTTACGGAGGGCTTTTTTATAGAGCAACAGACTCTTTTTCCAGGCTAAATGAAGATCTTCTAAATTAGTGAGACGCCATTTCCTCTCCAACTTACGGGTTATCTGCTTTAAGCTGCGAGTTTGTGAGTTATACCACGGAGTCAGGCACTTCTGATTTAAAGCTCTCTTTTTCAGAGGAGCTACAGCATCCAAAGTTGTCTTCAATGAGGATGTAAAACTATTGACGAGATACTCTATCTCACTTACAGAGTTTAGGTAGCTACTCTGCACTGTGTTGGTATATGGCATTAGAGAACATAAAGAAGGAATCATATCCTTAAACCTAGTTACAGCACTTTCTGAAAGACTTCTAGTGTAATGAAACTTATTCCCCACTGCTGGGTAGTCCATCAGAGTAAATGTTATTAAGAAATGATCAGACAGAAGGGAGTTTTCAGGGAATACTGTTAAGTCTTCTATTTCCATACCATAAGTCAGAACAAGATCTAAGATATGATTAAAGTGGTGGGTGGACTCATTTACATTTTGAGCAAAGCCAATAGAGTCTAATAATAGATTAAATGCAGTGTTGAGGCTGTCATTCTCAGCATCTGTGTGGATGTTAAAATCACCCACTATAATTATCTTATCTGAGCTAAGCACTAAGTCAGACAAAAGGTCTGAAAATTCACAGAGAAACTCACAGTAACGACCAGGTGGACGATAGATAATAACAAATAAAACTGGTTTTTGGGACTTCCAATTTGGATGGACAAGACTAAGAGTCAAGCTTTCAAATGAATTAAAGCTCTGTCTGGGTTTTTGATTAATTAATAAGCTGGAATGGAAGATTGCTGCTAATCCTCCGCCTCGGCCCGTGCTACGAGCGTTCTGACAGTTAGTGTGACTCGGGGGTGTTGACTCATTTAAACTAACATATTCATCCTGCTGTAACCAGGTTTCTGTAAGGCAGAATAAATCAATATGTTGATCAATTATTATATCATTTACCAACAGGGACTTAGAAGAGAGAGACCTAATGTTTAATAGACCACATTTAACTGTTTTAGTCTGTGGTGCAGTTGAAGGTGCTATATTATTTTTTCTTTTTGAATTTTTATGCTTAAATAGATTTTTACTGGTTATTGGTGGTCTGGGAGCAGGCACCGTCTCTACGGGGATGGGGTAATGAGGGGATGGCAGGGGGAGAGAAGCTGCAGAGAGGTGTGTAAGACTACAACTCTGCTTCCTGGTCCCAACCCTGGATAGTCACGGTTTGGAGGATTTAAGAAAATTGGCAAGATTTCTAGAAATGAGAGCTGCTCCATCCAAAGTGGGATGGATGCCGTCTCTCCTAACAAGACCAGGTTTTCCCCAGAAGCTTTGCCAATTATCTATGAAGCCCACCTCATTTTTTGGACACCACTCAGACAGCCAGCAATTCAAAGAGAACATGCGGCTAAACATGTCACTCCCGGTCCGATTGGGGAGGGGCCCAGAGAAAACTACAGAGTTCGACATTGTTTTTGCAAAGTTACACACCGATTCAATGTTAATTTTAGTGACCTCCAATTGGCGTAACCGGGTGTCATTACTGCCGACGTGAATTACAATCTTACCAAATTTATGCTTAGCCTTAGCCAGCAGTTTCAAATTTCCTTCAGTGTTGCTTGCTCTGGCCCCCGGAAGACAATTGACTATGGTTGCTGGTGTCGCTAACTTCACAATTCTCAAAACAGAGTCGCCAATAACCAGAGTTTGATCCTCGGCGGGTGTGTCGCCGAGTGGGGAAAAACGGTTAGAAATGTGAACGGGTTGGCGGTCTACACGGGGCTTCTGTTTAGAACTACGCTTCCTCCTCACAGTCACCCAGTCGGCCTGCTTTCCCGGCTGCTCAGGATCTGCCAAAGGGGAACTAACGGCGGCTAAGCTACCTTGGTCTGCACCGACTACAGGGGCCTGGCTAGCTGTAGAATCTTCCACGGTGCGGAGCCGAGTCTCCATTTCGCCCAGCCTGGCCTCCAAAGCTACGAATAAGCTACACTTATTACAAGTACCATTACTGCTAAAGGAGGCCGAGGAATAACTAAACATTTCACACCCAGAGCAGAAAAGTGCGGGAGAGACAGGAGAAGCCGCCATGCTAAATCGGCTAAGAGCTAGTAGCTGCGCTAAGCTAGCGGATTCCTAAAAACACGCAAAGTGAATAATGTGTAAATAATTTAGAGGTGATTCAGCAGAGGGAGTGCTTTAGTTAAGGCACGTGAAGATTACACTGGGGAAACAAATCGTTATCTAGATAACTAGATCAATCTAACTGCGCAGATTAAACAGCTAACAGATACAGCAAAACACCGCTGTGCTCCGGAACAGGAAGTGATACAATACCGCAGTGAGAGCCAACCACCAGTAGTGGCCTACTGGTGGTTGGCATAAGATCACTGTCCTCAAAATCATTGTTGATCAGTGATCTAATTATTGATCATCACTTAGATATGATTGGGCTATGTGAAACCTGGCTTAAACCTACAGCTGTCCTCCCCTTAAATGAGGCCTGCCCACTAGCATATACATTTAGTCATGTCCCTCGTGATGCGAAGCAAGGCGGGGTGTTGCTCTTATTTATAAATCTAGGTTTAGCTTATTAGCTGTTGGGGGTTACAAATATCACTCGTTTGAGCATCTGATTCTACGCTCTGCTCAGGATATTACACATTGCCAAGGTCAGAAGAATAAAAATCAGTCATATTACTTTGTCACTGTATATAGGCCTCCTGGCCCATATCTGAATTCTTAGATGAATTTGGTGTGTTCATCTCTAACTTGTCAACTAGTGTAGATAACATTCTGATCATTGGTAACTTTAATATTCATATAAATAAACCTTCTGATCCCCTCTGCAAATCATTTATGGAAATTGTGGATGCATTAGGATTTCGGCAATGCATTCGGGATTTGACGCACATTAGTGGAAATACCCTGGATCTTGTTCTTGCACGTGGTATTGCTGTCACGAATATTGACATTATGCCTCTTACATCAGTGGTGTCTGATCACTCACTTAAGTTTACAGTTTCGCTGCCGTGTTTAGTGGAACAACCTTATTTATCACTGCAGCGATGCATGAACTCCTCAACTAAGACTGAACTAGAAGCTAGACTGCCTGATGTCTTAGCCTCACTTTTGACAAATACCCAGTCAGTAGACAGACTTGTGGATAGTTTAAACTCCGTGTTCAAAACGACACTCGACATGATTGCACCACCTGTGTTAAAACCGCGCTTCCCCAAATCACAGTCACCTTGGTTCAGTGATTATCTGCGTGACCTCAAGCATAAAGCAGATGGTCTAGAACGGAAATGCCGTCATTCAAAATTAGAAGTATTTCACCTTGCGTGGCGTGATGCTATCTTAGACTGTAAGCATGCATTATTGGCTACAAAGCGAACCTACTACTCTGATTTGATCAACAAAAACAAGCATAACTCAAAGTTCTTGTTCGACACGGTGGCAACACTTATGCATGGACAACCACCTGTAATTCGCTCTCCTTTTACAGCACAAGATTTCCTGGATTACTTTGGGAAGAAAATAGAAGACATCAGGTTAAACTTATCCCAGCATGCCTTAATCCAGCCACTACAGCCTGCTATTGATGTGGGCACCACTACTGAGGTATTACCTAGATTTACAGAATTTGATAGTATCTCACTAGGCATGCTGACAAAACTCGTAATGTCAACAAAAAGCACAACCTGTTTACTTGATCCTATACCAACAAAACTGTTTAAGGACCTGTGGCCCACTCTTGGGCCGACTGTGCTGGAAATGATTAATCTTTCTTTAACTTCTGGATCTATACCTAAATGTTTCAAGTCTGCAGTGATTAAACCATTACTTAAGAAACCTAATCTTGACCCTAGTGTATTGAAAAACTATCGGCCGATATCAAATCTATCATTTTTCTCTAAAATTCTGGAAAAAGTGGTTTCACGGCAGCTCATAGACAATCTTACTGAGAATAATCTCTTTGAGCCACTGCAGTCTGCTTTTAGAAAATATCATTCCACAGAGATGGCTCTCACTAAAGTGGTGAATGATCTTCTGCTTACAATGGATTCAGACACCACTACGGTTCTGTTGCTGTTAGATCTCAGTGCTGCATTTGATACAGTGGATCATCATATTCTACTTGATAGGCTGGAAAATCATTTTGGGATTACTGGGAGTGCCCTTGCATGGCTGACATCATATTTGACCAGTCGTTCTCACTGTGTTTTGTACAGTAACACTACCTCTAACCTTAGTGACATGAAATTTGGGGTTCCACAGGGGTCTGTCTTAGGCCCCCTGCTTTTCTCCCTTTATATAGCACCCCTTGGGCACATATTGCGGCCTTTAGGGATTACCTTACACTGCTATGCAGATGATACTCAGTTATACATGCCGATAACTGCTGGTAATCTTGTTCACATAAAATCCTTAGAAGATTGCCTTGCAGCAGTGAGAAGTTGGATGTCTAGAAACTTCCTACTTTTAAACTCTAAGACTGAAATGATGGTTCTTGGTCCGGTGAGACATTGGCATCACTTTGACCAGTTAACGCTCAGCCTCGGCTTGTGTGTCATACATCACACTGACAAAGTGAGGAACCTTGGGGTAATTTTTGATCTTTCGTTGTCCTTTGGCCTCCACATTAGAAATATTGCTAGGACTGCTTTCTTCCACCTGCGAAATGTAGCGAAGATTCGTCCCATCCTGTCTATGGCTGATGCTGAGACCCTTATCCATGCATTTATCTCTTCTAGATTGGACTACGGCAATGTTCTATACTCAACAAAAATATAAACGCAACACTTTTGGTTTTGCTCCCATTTTGTATGAGATGAACTCAAAGATCTAAAACTTTTTCCACATACTCAATATCATCATTTCCCTCAAATATTGTTCACAAACCAGTCGAAATCTGTGATAGTGAGCACTTCTCTTTTGCTGAGATAATCCATCCCACCTCACAGGTGTGTCATATCAAGATGCTGATTAGACACCATGATTAGTGCACAGGTGTGCCTTAGACTGCCCACAATAAAAGGCCACTATGAAAGGTGCAGTTTTGTTTTATTGGCGGGGGATACCAGTCAGTATCTGGTGTGACCACCATTTGCCTCATGCAGTGCAACACATCTCCTTCGCATCATCCGTGAAGAGAACACCTCTCCAACGTGCCAAATGCCAGTGAATGTGAGCATTTGCCCACTCAAGTCGGTTACAACGACGAACTGGAGTCAGGTCGAGACCCCGATGAGGACGACGAGCATGCAGATGAGCTTCCCTGAGACGGTTTCTGACAGTTTGTGCAGAAATTCTTTGGTTATGCAAACCGATTGTTCCAGCAGCTGTCCGAGTGGCTGGTCTCAGACGATCTTGGAGGTGAACATGCTGGATGTGGAGGTCCTGGGCTGGTGTGGTTGCACGTGGTCTGCGGTTGTGAGGCTGGTTGGATGTACTGCCAAATTCTCTGAAACGCCTTTGGAGACAGCTTGTGGTAGAGAAATGAACATTCAATACACAAGCAACAGCTCTGGTTGACATTCCTGCTGTCAGCATGCCAATTGCACGCTCCCTCAAATCTTGCGACATCTGTGGCATTGTGCTGTGTGATAAAACTGCACCTTTCAGAGTGGCCTTTTATTGTGGACAGTCTAAGGCACACCTGTGCACTAATCATGGTGTCTAATCAGCATCTTCGTATGGCACACCTGAGAGGTGGGATGGATTATCTCAGCAAAGGAGAAGTGCTCACTATCACAGATTTAGACTGGTTTGTGAACAATATTTGAGGGAAATGGTGATATTGTGTATGTGGAAAAAGTTTTAGATCTTTGAGTTCATCTCATACAAAATGGGAGCAAAACCAAAAGTGTTGCGTTTATATTTTTGTTGAGTGTATTTTTTGGTTTACCGCAGTCTAGCATTAGGGGTCTCCAATTGGTTCAAAATGCTGCAGCCAGACTTTTGACACGAAGCAGAAAGTTTGACCACATTACACCCATTTTGGCATTGTTTCACTGGCTTCCTGTCCCAGTGAGATCAGATTTTAAGGTTCTGCTACTAACCTATAAAATTATTCATGGACTGGCACCTCCCTACCTGGCTGACCTAATTAAACCTTACGTACCGGCCCGGGCTTTACGTTCTCAGGGTGCAGGACTACTTTGTGTCCCTAGGGTGAATAAGAAGTTTGCGGGTCACAGAGCTTTTTCTTATCGTGCCCCTGTTCTGTGGAATGATCTCCCTGCATCAATAAAACAGTCAGATTCTGTGGAGACTTTCAAGTCCAGACTTAAGACGCACTTATTTTCCCTTTCATATGGCTAGCATACTGGTACAGTTTTGTTTTACTCTTTTTACTCTTTTAATTCCTTTATTAGTAATTGGAGCGGGCCGCGGCCTCAACTTTACCTAAATTCTGGGTCTTTTAGTGAAGTTTAGGGCTAGTGGCCGGCGATCACCTTAGTATTTCTCTGTTTTTCTTGTTGTTTAATGCTGGCAAATTATACAGTATTTTTTTGTCTTTCTGATGCCTGATTCTGTTTTTTCTCTGTTTAAGCTGCAGCTCCATCCAGAGATGGGAGTTGTATTTGTGTTGGCGACCCTCCTGTCCTGTGCGCCAATAGCATTTCTAGTATATTCGTCCGTGAATTGTTCTGTAATTTGTGTCTGTATCATGGCCCAAGCAGAGGGTCACCCCTTTGAGTCTGGTCTGCTTGAGGTTTCTTCCTCAGAGGGAGTTTTTCCTTACCACTGTTGCTCTGGGGGTTGGTAAGGTTAGACCTTACCTGTGTTGAAGCGCTTTGAGGCAACTCTGTTGTGATTTGGCGCTATATAAATGAAAATAAATTGAAATTGACTCTAGAAGCTTTTCTATGTAACACTGATAAGAAGAAGCTTAGGAGATCGGATCTCCAGGTTTGATTTTGGCTCAGTTATATTAGCAGTTATTTAAAGCTACAGTGTGCAGGATTTAGTGCCATCTAGTGGTGAAGGTGCAAATTGCAGTGTGCAAAACGGGGGTTCTCGAACTTATTAGCGTCCATTAACAACCAGTAGAAAGTCTATAGGGGAGCAGCCACTGATTATTTTTCTTTTTTTTTCCAGTCTTCTTTTTATTCAAGAGTGTGGTATTTTAGGTTGAGAGCTTGATTTATTAATTAGACTCCAGCACGTTGTCCTCATTCAGATCATCTGCTTTTTCATCTAGTTTTACAACCATTGGAATTCAGCTTAATGGTGTATTCCTGCCACCTTCTGCTCCAGAGTGTGGATCAGACAGGACCTCTTTCAGATCAGTATATGGGAGAACCTTGTCACGTGTCTAGAATAATGATAATGTAGTATTTTTTCACATGTAAGTCACAGTACAAGCCAAATACTGTAAATAAAAAAGCACAACTTGTTGCCCCGAAAATAGTAAGTCCCTTTGACATCTCCCTTGTTTTTTCACTCCGGGTCACCACAGCAGATCCAAAGTGTTGACTTGGCACAAACTTGACACCAGATGCCCTTCTTGATGCAACTCCATATTGGAGAAGGGGCAGGAGTGCGGTTTGAACTGGGAACTTTCCACATTGGAAACAAGTGCACTTAACCACTTGGCCACCACCTCTAACTTATAGCCTGGAAAACACAGTCAGTAAATTTAACTGAGTTGACAGGACGAGGCCGAGACACCAATATATCACCTGCAAGATTGTTGGTTCCCTTTAGGTCGTAAGGATGCCCTTCAAGTTTGTCAGTCAGGACCAAAGAGGCAGATCACTAAGCTCTGGTGTATGTGGCAACAAGCAGCACAAGTTCATGCCTACTTTAAGTGAACTCGATGGGATATCAGACTGTTAAAATCAACTGCAGACTTTGTATTTGCTGGTTTAAGGATAAAGTAATGAGGACAACCAGCAACAAGTTGTCCAACTAGTTTTGATCCCTTTAAAAAAAAAAACGGCAATACAAGAAGTGCAATAGTTGTTGCATTGTTTACCTGCAGATTGAAAGTCTAACATGCTATGAAAGACACCTTAAACCCGAACTCCAAATGCATATGGACTTATCATAATACTGTACTGTGAGAGCCACAGTTAAAGTTGTTCTCTTTCTGCTCCCATTCTAGAACCACATAGACTTTCCGATTGTGGAGGATCGGCATCCGACTGGAGCGAGCTGGTTATTCCACTCGACCACTCTGCAGTGTTACTTGGATTTGCTTGGCTCCAGCCAGCGAGAAGAGACCCTGGAAGCCTGCTGTGGAGCGCTGCAGAACCTTACCACACATCAAGGCATTGTAAGGATCAAAGAGACACACACCCACACACCTGTTATCATGCCGTCGTGACTCAGGCGTGTAATTTGTTAGCTCGAGGTGAAGTCACTCCTGACGCTTTGCATTTGAACTTTGTTTTTTGGCTCGACACAAATTGATCGATTGACGTGGGTTTGATAGTGTTTTGTATTTTTAAAGGTGTCCAGGGTGATGAGCCAAACTATTGTGCAGAAACTGAACGGCATGAAAGTTATCGAGCCGCTTTTGAAGTCAGGCAAAGCGAACGTGCAGAAGAACACCATGGCTTTGGTAGGAAACTTGGCCAAAAACCCGCAGGTGCAGAACACCTTAGGTAAGGAACACATGCAAAACATTAACTACGTCCTGCCTGTTGCTCTATCATGCTGTTTTTAACAAAGTGTCTGTCCTCTATTTAAAGAAGAAGAAGAAAAAAGGTGTTTGATTCAAAGATAAATCTGCTTAAACATACTTTCCACCAAGTGCAAAATCACTCAAGTGTCATCACCAGTTTCCAGCTGATGTAGCACCTGAATTATTTATCTAAAGCAAATATAGTTATGATGATCAGTGAGTGCACCTGTGGCCGTGTTGGTGTTTCAGTGAGGTGTTGACAGGTGCAGTGCTGTCATGCGACTGCACCAGAAACCAACAAAAACCTGATCAGTTTTCCTGCTGTTTATATGGCGCAATATTCCAATAAGCCCTCGAGGTAGGTTCGTGATGCATGCCCACTTTGCTTGGACGCACAACAAAACTGAAAAAACAAAAAAACAAAACATAATATGAAAGTAGACACAAATGTAAGTAACGCAAGTCTCTTCGGCTTCTCCCTTGTTTTGCACTCTGGCTTGTCGCAGCAAATCCGAGGTGAATCTGCACGATGAATTGGCTCAAGTTTTATGCCAGATGCCTTTCCTGACACAACTCCACCTTACATGGAGAAATGTGGCAGGGGTGGGGTTTGAACCGGGAACCTTCTGCGCTGAAACAAAGTGCACTCACCACTTGGCCACCACCCCTACTGTAGACATAAATGTAATTAATAATAAAAAAAAGCTACACCTTTCTGCTTCACTTCAGGGAGCTTTGGTGGCGGATCTCCACTCACGCGCTTTGACATGTTGTGCACAGATCCTTAAACTCTCTCATTTGAGTTTGTTGTCTCAATAGCAGTGTGCCAGTTAAAGTCCTGTTCTCACGTTTACAGTTGTGCATCGTAAAAGGTCAAGCTTGACAACACTGTGTCACGGTTATAGATGTTAGTTGCCTACAGTTGTGACCTAGCGTATGGTTTGGCGACATAACGCGTCTGACTTATGATGTATGCAAAAACAACTGTAGGATGCTCAAAATGTACGTAATTGTGGCATAACATTGACACTTCTGGAAAACCTCCAGGGAAGTGCAAGAGATTACAAAAGTATGACCCACATTGTGACGGGGAAAAAAGGAACTTTCAAATTCTGTGAAAATTCAGCTTCAGATAAAACAAGACTATGGAATAATGGTGGAATATCCCAGTTTATCATTACCATATCCTCTAATAGGGCTATTCCACAGATCGCCGTTCCTTCCCATTTAATTCCGAATAGCAAAACGGGACACATTTTGAAGTGACATAGTAACTTCTTGATCCATCTTTGTTAGTCTCAAAGAAACTTGCTATATGTAGTAGTTGGGGCACCAATTTTAAATCTGGGTCAAATTTTCAAACTGTTGAAAAATTTTCCTAATTTCCAAAATCGTCACTAGTGCGTGGTAACTTCTGGGTGCTTGTAGTCTTAACAGCTTCAATCATGTTTGCACTTCTTTAAACAGGACTTGAAATTTGTTTAATTGTGCTCCATCGGGGTAAATATTTGAAGCTGAAATTAGTTGCGGTTCTGGCCAAGGGCCCGGTTTCTTACTTTTGTTTTTGAGCGGATTGCCAGGTCTGCACTATATAAACCAGCCTGTTAGCCATTTCATCCCATTTTTACACTTTTAGATGGTCTGCACTCGTAGTAGAGTGGTGCCCTGTGGAATAGAGGTGTATGGTTTTCCAAGGTATTGCCAAGGCTTCAAATCCTGACCCTTTGGGATGCATATCCATGAATGTGCTAATGGCGATTAACATTGAGATCATGTGCGTTACATACTTGTATAAACAACTATCGCATCATTTTTGTTGCACACATGGAAGTAGCATAAGGGCAGAAATATATTTGTTTTTCAATTACCCATTTGTGTAGAATGTAATTGTACACATACTTGCCTATGTACTACATGTGATAATGGAGGATTCCACCAGAGCCGCATACCATGGTACCCGGACCGTATAGGGCATTTGGCTTTGCATGAAGGGTTGTAAGATTTTACTGAGTGACTTTACTGTTGCCACCTGTTCACACAAGCTTATGTGTCGCTGTGCAGTTAAGGTATGGACCACAAGGGGTCGTATTTTTCTGAAAGGTATATATCTCGAAAGTTCATTTTAGCATAACAGCACTCAATATTGTGCAGATTCTTGATTTTAGCTTTGGAAATAGACCCTCGATTGAAAAAATTTGAAATTTCCAAAAAAAAAACTGTTTTTTTTTGGGGGGGGCACGTAAATGCATATAAATGGCAAATACAGTATAAAATAGTATTCTATTCATGATAAATATCATGGTTGATTGTCCAAACATGCAAAATTGTTTGGATGTCTAGTTAAGTGGAAAATGTTTCAGCCCCCACCGTTCATATGTATGTCGCTTATTGCGAATGCACACTGTTATTTTCTGCCGACATGTACAACTGATGCACCAAACTGATGCAGAACACGCGATGCAGCCATCACACATACGCATAGTTAACAGAAAGTGTGTTTCCACTCTTAGAAATCCTTTCAGGAGCAAAATGTTTGGTTTAGTTTAATAACCATTGAGCTTTTTTTGTCTCGTTATCGAAGCCCGTAAGACCCTTCCAGAGCTGGCAAGCATCCTCACGGCCAGCACGGCAGAGGGGAACGAATCTGACGACACTCTGGCTATGGCCTGCCAGACGGCTAACTGCTTGTTTATGAAGGAACCAGAGGCGAGCAAACACCTGTTAACCAACAAGCTGATCAACTCGCTGAGTCGTCTCAGCCAGAACAGGTACGTTTTCGTCTCATGTTCCAAACCACGTCCATCCCTGCTCTTTGAGCAACTGATGACTGACTTTGAAGAGAATCGCACACATGATGATATAATCATGAAACTCTGCAACATTCATATTGGGGTATTGTTCACTTTTGAATTTCGATTCAAGATGGCTGCCATTTCCAAGATGGCTGCTAACAGCAATAGCAAATGTAAAAATTTGACACATCATGAATGAAATCTGTTAAATGATTGCAGTTGTTTATTTTTACCTTTCTGAAACAGGTGTTTTTTTTTTTAATATTGCAAAAAAGTGAAAGCTAAATAAATCAACATTGATGTATGCAAATCTCCCGTCCTGTGCACCAGCATGGACTCCCAAAACTTCACAAACTTTCCTGTATGTCAATTGTCGGTAGCCTGGCCTAGCAGAGTCTAGTCTGCTGGAGGTTTCTTCCTCAAACCATCAGAGGGAGTTTTTTCTTACCACTGTCACCTGTGTGCTCGCTCTAGGGGTTGGATAAGGCTTGACCTTGTGTGAGGCAACGTTGTGATTTGGCGCTATATGAATGAAATAAATTGAATTGAAATACATAATTAGTCAGTGATCGAATGGTGAAACTTTCCATATGTCACAAGCCAAAATGTATATCATGAGTTTCCACTGAATTTACTGTATTTAAATCTTATGTTAAAATGAAATTGGATCATTTTGTAAGGTCTCTTAAAGGATAATTAATGACAAAATCAGGTTAATGATGAAAAAAATTAACAGACTGAATATTCACTCAACCTTCCGAGATATTTATGGGGGGGTGGAATTTTTGCTAGAAATTTGGCATCCATCTTGTAAAAAGTTGGAAACTGTGGATTTCACTTGGCTCTTCAGAAATTTATTTTCATTCTTATTATTTTACCTTAATGTGAATGTTTCATGCTTGTCATGACTTGAACAGTTTTCCACTGTTTCTGTCCTGGGTGTGGAATTGTAACATTGTTTTCCTTCTCCTTAGGTATTTCCCTAAAGCAAGCAAAGCGGCGGCCCTGCTGCTCCACAACGTCTGGTCAGAGAAACAGTTACAGAGCTTCCTGAAGAAGGTGAGCCGACAGGTTGCAGTGGTTGCCAACTGCGGTCTGGGTTGGGCGCGTCTGTTCTGTTACGTTGATGTGAACAAAAACCAACACCTCGCTCAGGTATTTGACAAACAGACAGAGGAAAGTGCCCGGCCAAGGTGAGGCTGCAGGAACCAGGTCAAATTGAAGGAAACCATGTTTGCACACGCACATCTATGCATCACTTCTTAGGCTTGTGGGCGCGTTTTTCCTCCCTGCTGAAGACAATTTCTGAATGAGATTTGACAGTGTGTGTCGGGTGAAATGCTGATTTATTCTGAACTGTTTTTTTTGTTGTTGTTGTTGTTATTGTTTTCTCCTGCAGCAAGGCATGAATAAGTCTTCTTTTGTGAACGACATCACGACGGCGGCGCACAAGTCGGTTCAAGTTGTGGATTAACATGTCTGAAACTCTCACCTGCAAGTCAGGAGCTGAGCCTTCTTTCATTTATTAAACTGTAAAGGTTTTTTTTTTCCTCTTGAAGAAACTGTAGTTTATATGGTGCTTAAAACATTTGCAGTCACATGATTATAGTTGGCTTTTTTAGTTTAAAATGCTGTTTAATTATGTCATCTTGGTGTCTGTACTTTTGCATTTTATAAGATGCTGTCAACAATTTTTCAACATATTAAAAATGGACTATTTTATTCTACACAACAAAACTAACCTTAAAAATGCTCGTATTGTACAGCATCAGTTCTCATGTTTATTTTTCAGTAATTTCCTGTTGGTACCTTCCATCCACACGCTGACGGCTCCAGTGAAAGCAGACTGATATTGTGTTTCATAAAGGGCCAAGAAAGAATCCAAATGGAATCACTGGTGGTATTTAATTTATACTAGGGGAGCTACGACCACTACCTTTGCAACCCCCCCCCCCCCCCCCCAGGACTAAACCAGAACCAACTTTTTTAGGTTCCTTATGACCCTAAAATACAATCAGGATGTTCCCAAAAATAAAAACTGGCCTCAAGCCAGTTATCCAAGATGGCGTCCAAGATGGCCACCAAAATAAGGTTTTTCACTAAAACAGAGATTGAAGCTTGAATCTTCGACTGGACTGGGTTGCTTGATGTGACCTCACATCAAGCAACCCAGTCCAGTCAAAGATTCAAGCTTCTCTACTATGGAAACCACCTGGACAACTGAGAGCCTACACAGAAACAGAGATTCAATGAGAAGACCATTGCAGGTCACAGAAAACTCATTTGTGCCTAAACTAAATTCATTCATGGGTTTAAGATGCAAAATGGAGTCTGAAATGGCCGCTATTAGACCCTTATCATTGAATCTCTGTGATATTTAAGTTGTTTATATGTTGTTTAAAGGTGTTTTAGTGAAAAACCCTATTTTGGCGGCCGTCTTGGATAACTGGCTTGAGGCCAGTTTTTATTTTTGGGAACATCCTGATTGTGTATTGGGGTCACCTAAGGAAGCTAAAAAAATTGGTTTGGTTTAGTCCGCGGGGCAGGGAGGTGCAAAGGTAGGGGTCATAGCATCCCTAATATTATGATTGATCACCTGAAATCATCTCCATCATTATTTTCATTCTAAAGCCTCAGTCCCACCGAGTGAAGGAGCCACGTACCCTGTTTTTTTTTTTTTTGTTTTGTTTCGTGAGCTATCATGGCAGTATAGTGGCTCAGAGTGGCTCTTAGAGGCATTATCTTCAGTTAACGAGGCTCCACTCTGTGTGTGGTGCTAATTTCAAGAAGTTCAAAATTTAGCAACAACAGCGTGGCGCAGTTTCTGTTCGAGTTATTGCGACGGCTTAGAGGCATTTGCGTGGTGATTACGAGTCTGCTAAAAGCCCATTATCCGTGCGCCTGGCAGTTACGCAGGACCTGAGAGGCTATGTTTGGAACGGCTCTCCTCTTGCACACAATTCCACCTGCTCTGTGCGCTGAGCTCTGTATAAATAATGTAATCATTTTCTGCCAAACCTTGGATGCTGAAAACACCTCTAATCACTTCTGGAATCACAGAGGACTGTTTCATCTCAACGCTTTATTTTTCCCTCTTTCCTGCTCCATGTGGAATATATTTTGAACAGCATAAGGTAACTATTTTTAATGTTTTTATAGCTTGATAACATCACGCTACACAGAACTGCGTGGCTTAGCATGGCTGATACGAGCCGTTCGAGTCTCTAATGACCTGTCGGTCGTGGCTTCTATGTGGCACGTGCGGGGTACAGAGAGGCACCTTAGTAGTGGATACGTGTTAAGATGAAAACATGGGTCATTCTTTGAATAATCACTCCACACCCATGCGTGGCTTCTTCAGCCTTCATTATTCGGTGGGACCCAGGCTTAATATGCATCACGGTGCACTGTGTTTGAAGTTTGTCCTGGTTAACCTAAAGCCCAATTAAAATGAAATGTGTCGAACAGATGTTGCGTGCCATATTTTCTACAGTTTTAAGTGTGTCAACAAATCAACAGTGCAGTGAAATTTCACCATTACCACAACACACGTTCCTGCTTTTATTATTCTAACACAAGCACAAAGTGCGGCACAGCGAGCGCGCACGTGTCCCTGCATTGCCACGAGGTACACATAAATGTTTTTAACATTTTTCCTTTGCTGGAGTGGTAATAGTCCAAAGTGGAGTCTATTATACATGAGCTCACTGCTGTGATAGGCTCCAGCCCCCGTGACCCTTGATTGAAGTAAGCGGTATAGAGAATGAATGAATCAGAAGAACTGCTTTTATTTGAAAAGTACCAAGAACCAAAAAGAAATCCTGTATCAAAAAAAAAAAATGCATCTGTATTTGTTTTTCTTGAATGGAGTTTTTCAACGTAATTTGGGGGTGCTGAATCGGAATCTGGTGTTAGTTTTTTGCCAATCACATCACATTTTAGAGATATGAAGACATATTTCTTGTATCAAGCACTGAAGTAAAACTCCTGCAGTCTCTCACACCTCTTTGGCACCATAAATATTACTGCTCTTGTTCACTTTTTGTGAACCTGGTTCGAAAACTATGCATTTGACGCTGGTTTTGTCCATGATTAGTGGCATCAAACTTGAGTGAATGAGCAACTTTTGTGTAATCCATCAATACGGAACATGCAGACTGTTAAGAACGTGATGTGATGATAGAAGAAATCTGAGCTCGGATTTGGATTCAGCGCCCCAAAATAACCCTCAATCAGTTCTCAAAGTCCATGCAAGAATGTTTTTTTTTTTTTAGAATTTTGACAAGTGAATTAAATGAAATCATGATGTGCCTCGTGTAACTTTTTACATTTTGTAAAGATTTTGTCAGTATAATTTTTTTTCATATGTATGTGGACGACTGTGATCCATTGTTCTTTTAAAGTGTCAATAAAGCTGACAGAAATCTACTCTTGAAACTTAATGTGTTTACACGTAAACCTGTTGAATTTTATATGTTCGAACCTATAAAACAGACTTTTCATGTCACACCCTGTCGTGTTTTTTTTTTTTTTTGGGCTGCAGATTTCAAATGCAGCTTTTACTCCACCCTCAATTTATTAACGGATTATGACCGAGCCGTTAGAGCCAGACGCTGCAGTTGTCCGGTGTGTTGTGTAAGTTTAGAGCACATTTGAACTTTGGTCTTTTACACTTTACATCATATAATCCACTCATAAATTGCACTGGGCTCTCAGTCTCATGGGTCATATTTTCTTTTCTGAGGCTCTGGCAGCTCGATCATGTTTTTAATCATTGATAGATTTATCAGCTCTTTTGTGGTTGCAGGGATGACGCGTCGTGGAAATCTCGTACAGCAGGATGACGCAGTGACGTCTGCGCAGTGTTTGTTTAACCACATTGAAACATAATTTGACTGTTACACAAGGTGTGGCTGCAAAATCAACCTGGAGTTTCCCTCAAGTCAAAGAACCAAAATACCTGCATTGTATAAAAAAATGTCCTTTTTACAGAAAATTCTGGAAGCTGTGGTTGCCAGGAGAGTTCTGTAAAAATAACAATGAAATGTAAATACTTTTACATAAAATGCAGTGTAAACCTGTTGTAATTTTCTCATTAGAAGAAAAAAATCTCTGCAAAATGGTCACATTATGTTTAATTATCTTCAAAATGTAGTTTAAACACACATCACCTGTTTTTTCAAACCCTTAATTATCAGTATTTTACTGTATTTGTGAACATTCTCATATTGTACAGTTTTTGGTATTAATTTTTGTGTTTAAACTAGTTATTTTTAAATTCTACAATCGTATATTATTTGAACACATTTGTACCGTTAAATTCAGTTAGATTTTATTCCACATTTTACATATAATTGCTGTATATTCAACAATACTCCATTGTTTTTCTTTTTACATTTTTTATGTTGTGATTTCACAGGATTTCCCCTTTAATTTCACAGACATTTTTTTTTTTTTTTTTTTTTTTTTTTACTGTGTGAGAGGAATAATGCGCTGAATTTGTACTTTGTTAAATGGATGTATTTTTATTCATTCTGAGCATAAAACAGAGTACAGATCAAACAAATTGACTTTTTTGTTTATGAAACAGACACAATCTGTGATTGGACCGATGTCCGCTCATATGCTGAAGCAGGGTTCCCAATCTCCCGGCCCAGGGGCCAGCTGAAGTACGTGTAATCATTTTGCAAAGGTCCACCAGATGTCTGGAATTTATTATTTAATGGAAAACAGTTAAGCTGCTTTGAGCTTTTCTTGGGAGTGTGTTGCTGCCGCAAGCAAAGGAGTTGAAGTGTCCTTGATTTGGTCAAGAGCAGTAATGTGCAACATGAGGTTGATGGATTATTTGCGCCATCTGCAGTAATGCCAGTGTTTCTCAGGACTGGGGTCACTTTAGTTGTCCATGTTATTCCAAGCAGTTAGAACTTTGAGTAATGAATGAACGATTGAGACTGTAGATTTATGGGTCTCACATAGTAATTGGACTCACCATTACGCTTCTCATACAGGCAACAAACAGGATGATGGAAGACGCAATCACTGCAGTGTGTTTTACTGCAAAAAATGCAAAATGTTACCAAATATATTTGTTTAAATTCTTGACAATATCTCATCTACACTTAATATAAAACACAATCACGTAATATTTCTGTTAGATAACAGTTGAAACACAGCCTTAACCGGGGAGGGGGTCTGAGACGCGCTTTGTCCCCTGTTTACAATGTGGTATTCAGTATTCATAAATTACTCATAACCATCCCAAAGACGTATCGTTATCTTTGGCTGCTTTCAGTGATGCCGGTATTTTGTTAGACTCTTTCTCTCCGATTGTTCTGTCTGAGTTATTTTCATTAGTTACTTCATCCAAACCATCAACATGTTTATTAGACCCCATTCCTACCAGGCTGCTCAAGGAAGTCCTACCATTATTTAATGCTTCAATCTTAAATATGATCAATCTATCTTTGTTAGTTGGTTATGTACCACAGGCCTTTAAGGTGGCAGTAATTAAACCATTACTTAAAAAGCCATCACTTGACCCAGCTATCTTAGCTAATTATAGGCCAATCTCCAACCTTCCTTTTCTCTCAAAGATTCTTGAGAGGGTAGTTGTAAAACAGCTAACTGATCACCTGCAGAGGAATGGTCTATTTGAAGAGTTTCAGTCAGGTTTTAGAATTCGTCATAGTACAGAAACAGCATTAGTGAAGGTTACAAATGATCTTCTTATGGCTTCGGACAGTGGACTTATCTCTGTGCTTGTTCTGTTGGACCTCAGTGCTGCTTTTGATACTGTTGACCATAAAATTTTATTACAGAGATTAGAGCATGTCATAGGTATTAAAGGCATTGCGCTGCGGTGGTTTGAATCATATTTGTCTAATAGATTACAGTTTGTTCATGTAAATGGGGAATCTTCTTCACAGACTAAAGTTAATTATGGAGTTCCACAAGGTTCTGTGCTAGGACCAATTTTATTCACTTTATACATGCTTCCCTTGGGCAGTATTATTAGACGGTATTGCTTAAATTTTCATTGTTACGCAGATGATACCCAGCTTTATCTATCCATGAAGCCAGAGGATACGCACCAATTAGCTAAACTGCAGGATTGTCTTACAGACATAAAGACATGGATGACCTCTAATTTCCTGCTTTTAAACTCAGATAAAACTGAAGTTATTGTACTTGGCCCCACAAATCTTAGAAGCATGGTGTCTAACCAGATCGTTACTCTGGATGGCATTTCCCTGATCTCTAGTAATACTGTGAGAAATCTTGGAGTTATTTTTGATCAGGATATGTCATTCAAAGCGCATATTAAACAAATATGTAGGACTGCCTTTTTGCATTTACGCAATATCTCTAAAATCAGAAAGGTCTTGTCTCAGAGTGATGCTGAAAAACTAATTCATGCATTTGTTTCCTCTAGGCTGGACTATTGTAATTCATTATTATCAGGTTGTCCTAAAAGTTCCCTAAAAAGCCTTCAGTTGGTTCAGAATGCTGCAGCTAGAGTACTGACGGGGACTAGCAGGAGAGAGCATATCTCACCCGTGTTGGCCTCCCTTCATTGGCTTCCTGTTAATGCTAGAATAGAATTTAAAATTCTTCTTACTTATAAGGTTTTGAATAATCAGGTCCCATCTTATCTTAGGGACCTCATAGTACCATATTACCCCATTAGAGCGCTTCGCTCTCAGACTGCGGGCTTACTTGTAGTTCCTAGGGTTTGTAAGAGTAGAATGGGAGGCAGAGCCTTCAGCTTTCAGGCTCCTCTCCTGTGGAACCAGCTCCCAATTCAGATCAGGGAGACAGATACCCTCTCTACTTTTAAGATTAGGCTTAAAACTTTCCTTTTCGCTAAGGCTTATAGTTAGGGCTGGATCGGGTGACCCTGGACCATCCCTTGGTTATGTTGCTTTAGACGTAGACTGTGTTTCATAATTATTGTATGGCCTTGCCTTGCAATGTGGAGCGCCTTGGGGCAACTGTTTGTTGTGATTTGGCGCTATACAAGAAAAAAGTTGATTGATTGATTGATTCAGTCAGGTCAAAGCAGTTTCAGTCTTTTGTTCATGGTAATGAGTCATTCACGTAGTCAGTCGTCAGGAGAAGCGTCAGTCCCATTGTTAGGAGGGACAGCTGCCCTGTCATTAGGAGGGTGTTAACTAGACCACAATAGGTGCTAATTAGAGCAGTTGTTAGTCACTAGCCAATAGCAGTCTGCCTCTCGGTAGGAGGGTCTTGTTAGGTTTAAACTCCAGCTTTTGCTGGTTTCTGTTATTCTTCTCTACAAGAGTCAAGACACAAGTCAGACTACCAGAGCAAGAATCTTAGCTGACGAAGCTTCGGCGATTAGAAGTGAAACGTCCTCGCGTCAAGCAACCCGGTCCAGTCGAAGATTCAAGCTTCTCTACTATGGAAACCACCTGGACAATTGAGAGCCTACACAGAAACATAACAGGACTTGTTTTTAGTCTTAAAAAATGGGTCTTGGAATTTTCTCTTTTTTTAAAATCTCACCATAAAATTTTTAAGATGGTATTTGTTAAAGAAATAACATTTCGTAATGCTAATAAAATAAAGTTCAAAATGAGTTTTCTCCGGCAATTTGGAGATCCACTTTCAAGAAATCCTAAGTGAATTTTGACGTGTTTCATTATCAGATTTTTTTTTTAACTTGTCCAACATTAAAAAAAAATGCAAATTTTGTGTTTTTGCAGTGTTACAATATTTTCACATGTACTAACCCCCTGTGAGACTTGATTATGGCCTAATCCCAAGTCTCCCTTCACTTTGCACATTCACGTGACTGTGCAAAATGAAGGGAAATGGTGAAAGGAGAGGTTTGAGGCTTAGTCTGTTGCCAGAGCAACCTGCAACCTGGATGAGCGGTGGATGAATGGATGATAGAGATTAAGTTAAGTATTGCTGTTATTAATTTTATGTTTTACAATGATTTACAGTGACAGCTGTATTTCCTGCGAGGAAAAAGCTGTTTCTCTCAAATCCTTCTCATAGCTTTGCAAAAAAATCATTACACGTCTTCACACTGAGTGACCAGGTAAGAGCGACCGGACCAAATGGGCCCCCAGGTAATGTGAGATTAAGACCCCTTTGCTAAAGTCATCACAGTGGACTTCAGCCTTGAACCCGATCAGAACAATCTGCATCAGAGAATCTCTACTGCTACAATCCTGCAGGTAAATTCCTTTTTGTTCTTGCACATTGAAGCATTTAGGAAGCAGTATTCTGTGTTTAGTCACTCTGTTGTGGATGTTGGTTTTCCTCCAGTTGGTGTTACTTCCTCAGGCCACGCTTGGTCCTGCTCCTGCCTCCCTTCGAACTGAGAAGAATAACAGTAAAGCTTATCAATAGTCATAGCTAATCAATATTTTCTTGCATCAAACAAATGCAGCGTTTAAACTACAGCCTGTGCCCTCAGGAAGTCTGCTCATGACTCTTGAAATGCTTCAGACGGGATCAGATCCGTGTAAATCTGATGCCGGTGCAGATTGTGCCACTGATGCCGCTGTAACTCCTGGAAGCTTTTCATAGCGACATGCTGTTAGAGGGGGATTTACTACAATAGAGTTCATTGCTATTTTTAACCAGCTGTTGCTACTGAGGTGCTGGACTCTGCAGCTTAGGAACATAGCGGTCCAAATGAACAGACGAATGACCTTTCAAGAAGAGATCACAAAGTGTAGACCGCTGCTTCAACGGCTTCAAAACATCCCAATAGTCTGATTAGTACGGCACTTAGTATGGAGAAACATTACTGCAAATCAGATCCAGATGACTCAGTTACTCCATGTGACACCATGCAAGTTCTGAAAAGGGATGTCAGCAGTTTGTTTTACATTTTGACATTGGGTATATTGCTGTAGATCGGCCAATTTTGGCGATTTAGCTTCAAGATTGTATGTCCATTGTAGTGGCTGAGGCCTGATTCCAGGTCTGTGTTCCAGGACAACTGTTTGTGTCCTTAAACAAAATACGCTGTTTGTATCCACCCATTCCATCCAGCTGTAAAAGGGCACCAGCCTTGACTGTGTTAGTAACCTGCTATGGACTGGCATCTCATCCAATGAGATTCCTGGACTCTGATAGGTTTCACGCTGTCATAACTAGAGTTAGGTTCCAGCCCGACGGGCCTCTGGGCCTGTTTTGGACTGAATTGTAATTTACATCAGCAATACAGAATAATTAAACAAGCTCAAAAGCGCTTACGGAGCACAGTGACACCGCGCCCACATTTCAAAGCATCGGGCATGAAAATGATACATGGGTGATTCTTAGATTACGGGCACATATTATGTCCTTTGATCATACCGTATGAAAAACAGAAAAAAGGGGAAATTTCACACTTTTATAGTTATCTTTAAAATGAAAGTGTGTTAAGAAATTTGTTCTAGTAGTCTATGATGACTTTTTCACTTTTTTCAGCATCATTATATGCAAATATTGCCGTTTTGTGCTTGTCCCACACCCAGACTTTTGATCTTCAATGATAAAAATGAATGGTAAAAAAAAACGTTTTTTCTAATGTTTTAAAATATCTCTGAATAAAATATCAGTAAAATAATCAAAACATAATTGGGGTATTCAATGTCATACAACTGTTGTGATTTTTTTAAACAAAATGTAGATGTCTCACACTATTGCCGTAATTTCCACCACAACACTGTAATGTCCTTTTAAACAGTTTGTATGAAAGACTGTTTGGGTAGTTTCTATGGAGATAAACAGTGACATCAGAGCACATGTATATAGCGCCAAATCACAACAAACAGTTGCCCCAAGGCGCTTTATATTGTAAGGCAATGGTGTGGTGGAAATTACATTTACAAGGCCAATAGTGCCCGTAGTTAAAGAATCACCCATATATTTTCAGAGTGTGTGGCACCAGAAAATTGATAGAGACTGTTGATTGATCTTAACCAAGATTAAAACCCTTTTTCCCCATTCAGAGGCCTCAATATGCTAGCCAAGTTTGAGCAAAATCAGATTAAGCATTTTTAAGATAACTCCCTAATGTACATATAAAAACAAGAGCAACGTCCGCCAGTCCGGATCCAGATCACCTCCAAAATTCAGTGGAGTCTTTGATGCCCTAATATCTATCTGCCTGTGGTGCAAAATCGGTGAAGATCTGTGAAGTAGTTTTGACGTAAGTAGTTTTGATGTAATCCTTCAAAGCCTGTATAAAATTAAATCCGGATCCGGATCAACTACAAAATTTAATGGAGTCTTCCATGGCCTAATCTGTATTTGTGGTGAAAATTTCATCAAAATACATGCAATAGTTAGCTAGATACACAAAGACAAAGGTGATCGCATGAGTGCACACTTCCAGGCTGCAACGCTAAAAACTGTCACATCTTAAGTGCACCTGGTCTAAGAAGGAACCTTGGCAATACCCTGCCTGTATCTAATCTTCAATTAAATCAGGGGCACGTCACATGACCTGTAAGCCAAAACTGGGGAAAAATGACCAAACGTTTCAAAGACTAAACATCCTTAAAAAATATAAGTAGAACTTTCTAATAATCTGGTTAGTCTCTGGGAACTATGACCCAAGGTGGCAACACATCTTGTGGTGTGTTGTCCACTTCAATCTAATCAAATCCACTTTATTTATATAGCACATTTTAACAATAAAGATGTTTCCAAAGTGCTGCACGTAGACTCAACATAGACAAAACCCCAATAGTAAATATAAGTAAAATAACAATAAAACTAAATATAACATGCAAAGATTAAAAAACAAGACTAATGAAATCAACAGAAATAAATAAATACAGCATACAAAACATAAAACCAATAAAATCAACCTGGATTAAAAAAAAAAAAAAAAACATAATAAAACAGAGGACCACACAACTCACGTGGTGTTAAAAACCAGCAAATAAAAGTAAATCTTCAGACGAGACTTAAAACACTCCACTGTGGGAGCTGATCGGACGTGGAGGGGCAGAGCGTTCCAGAGTTCCCAGCGTTTCTCTGGGGCCAGCCACAGAGAAAGCCCTGTCCCCACTGGTTTTTAGTCTCGCCTTAGGCACCAAGAGCTGGAAATGGCCCTCAGACCTCAGAGCATGTACTGGAGAGCAAGTTTGTAGGAGGTCAGTAACAAGGTTGGGTAGGATTACTTTGAAATGTAGTCCAAAAGTAATCAGATTACAAGTAATCCAAATGTATGTACATACATACATGCAATCCACATGTATTCTTTCAAAGTAATCCTACCCAACCTTGGAGTAATGTATTGAGGGGCCATTCCATTCAAAACTTTAAAAACAAACATTACAATTTACAGGAAGCCAGTGCAAAGATGCTAGAATTGGGGTTATGTGATCACGCTTCCAGGCCACTGTTAAAAGTCGCAATGTAGCATTCTGGACTAACTGCAGACGGGAGAGAGCCCGTTGGCTGATGCCGACATAAAATGCATTAGAGTAGTCCAGACAACTTGAAATAAAAGAGTGCACAACTTCTTCAAAAAGGTTAAAACATAAAAACGGTTTTACCTTTGATAAAAGACGCAGATGATAAAACCAAACGCCACTGAATTGTTTATCAAGTTTAAAATCTCTGTCTATGGTGACGCCAAGGCTGGTGACTTTGGGATGCACAAAATCCTTGAGAGGCCCCAAGTCAACAAGGGCACTTCCAAACAACATAACCTCTGTCTTGCCCTCATTAAGTTTTAAAAAATTCTGTGATAACCAAGCCTTGACCTTAAAGACAGTCGAGTAGGGGTGTCAGGGGTCAGACACTGTTTTTAGCGATGGGCATGTAGATTTGAGAATCATCAGCATAAAGATGGTAGGCCATGCCATGTTTTTTAAAAACTCTCTCTGAGTGGGAGGAGATATAAAGTAAATTGATGTAAAAGTGACAAGCTGCATGCTGCATTCACATGCTAGCAGGAGAAAGACAGTCATACAGTAACTGACAATAAAGCAGGATCACCGTATGATGGCAGAGGACGCAGCATTTTTGCAGTATCAAAGAGACGGAGAATAGTTTGCTTGATGGAAAGATACATTTTTAGTGTTATATTAAAACAAGGAAACTGTGTGTAAGATCTGTTTTTTCTATCACACCAGGGTTCTGTGCACTAAAATCGTTGAAGCTCTTTCTGTCCATCTTTCCTCATCTTTCAAGGCAAAACAACATCCGGTTTGTTGTCTGAGCACCAAGTCAGTAGTTACAATTTCTAAACTTTGGAGCGGTGCAGCGAGTGCCACTGACACAGCCGACACTGGTGGACTGTTCCATCTGTCACATATGGCCAACATGTGAATGCAGCTTGAAGTACACTTGAAGTAGTGTTTCAGTCCAGGTGTGACAAATGATTTAGATTTATGCCTGTTTAACATTCGGCAAGTTCTTGCAATTCTAGTGTTCCTGACATAAGGTTCCACTGTGGTATGAGACTGCCTGCCTGGGTGTTTGCCATCCAGGACCCAAAGTGGTTCTGCAGCGCGGTGGATGTGGTTCTGCCCAACAACAGGACATGCTCCCAGACTTGGTTTGACTTGACTGTTTGACTGTCAGAATCTTGTTAATGTAAATTTTGCCACGGGAGTCCTTTTTGATAAGCCTTTAAAAATCACAGCTTAAGTGGAAGGATTCACGTTATTTGGATCACAGCAGGGGGCGCTTACTGTCTTATTGTGAACTGCATGAAGACAAATGATGCCACATAGCAGTTAGTCTCTCAGCTGTTGGACATCCATTCCAGCACATTGCTGCACTGGTCAATATTCTGCAGCTCCGCCTTCGTTAAGACTCCTTTCGGGGCCTTTTGTCTGGGTGGACTCTGCTGATGGACAGCTGCAGCTGTTCACGGCGCCACTTCAAGTCAATAACAGCCAGTGAACAGAGTCCTGCTCAGGGAAAGTCATGAGGGGAACCTTTAAATCCAGGGGGGATGCAGAGTGCTTCTGGCTAATTCGGATGTAAATTCCATCGGGCGTTTATTCAATGTTTTTTCTTTCCTGCTCTGACTGGAGAAGCAGCTGGTTGTTCTATGCAACTATTGCATGTGTATTGCTCCAACCACAGCCACTCAAACTCACTCATCTCCTTTGCACACAGTTGACTTGCTCTTTGTCGATTTACCGCTGTGCCGTGTTGTTTTCATTTCTAAGTGACTGATTGACTCCAGCATATATTCAATGACTTCATCACTTTTATGTATCCATCCCCTGACTTTTGTTTTTTAATCAGCTGTTCAGAGTCATGTGGAATATTCTGTTGTTTTCAGTGGAGACTTTGCTGCAATAGTCATCCATCCCTTATCCAGACCGAAAGTATGTTTCTGCCAAAATAACCACTTAAAATTTCCATTTCACTATTTATAGGACACTGACAGATAACAAAACCTTAACAAAAATGTTGTGACATATTAAATCAGTACAGCCTTTCAAATTTCACCAAACTGACATTTATTTTCTACCAAAATCCAAGCATTATAATGTCTCTTTATTTTTGAAACATAAAACAAAATTACAGCTCGCTTGCACAATCCATTGTTTTTTATGTTTTTAAATTTAGACAGTGGTATAGAGTTGTATAATCACTTTTCGACTAAGCACATTTTTCAGTGCTGTAATTGGGATGTAAAGGTATCGAACCGGACATCGTTTCAACAAGTTGTAAGGCACCGAGAGTCTTATTATTAATAAAACTGAGATTAATCATTGTTTTTGTTGGAGTTCTAAAGCTGTGTGTATGCATGGATCTGCTTTATATATACGTCATTGTGCATGTACACACATGCACGGGCCGTGTTGTCCATGCCCATCTTTTTCCATGAATGGATGTAGACACTTGCTAAATTATTTGCAGCTAAAATGTCTCTGTGTTAGTTCTGTCATCCAGTGAAGAACGTGAAAATGAAAATATGACAAAACGCAATTTGAAAATGTGGTCAAAAGAAAATGTTTTGTTTGCTCTCGAATCAAGAAAACAAAATCCCATCAATGGGGAAAAGTAAGGGCTACAACTGTTACACCTATAATCAACAAATTCTCAGGTCCATAAGTATTTTGCCTCTGTATGCCACTACAATAGAGATGAAGTGTAATAATTAAGATGTGCTTGGAAAAGTCATCTTAAAACACTTATATTGCATTTAGCAGACAGTACTAAACAAACAAAACATTTTTGGATCTCTAAGAGGCTTCCCGTATGTGTGGCTGTTGCTTGAAATGGAAGGGAGCTGTGGTTCCCCTTTGAAGTCTGTCCTTTTCACAGACACACAGTTCTCAAAAAGTTTGTATATGGACTCTTAACATACGGTGCATCTAGAATGTATTCACAGCGCTTCACTTTTTCCACATTTTCCAAATTCTACTCACAACACCCCATAATGACAACATTGGAATTTTTTTTCATTTTGCAAATGTATTAAAATTAAAAGGTACGAGATCACACGTACATAAGTATTCACAGCCTTTGCTTAGTACTTTGTTGCTGCACCTTTGGCAGCAATTACAGCCTCAAATCTTCTTAAATATGATGCCACAAGCTTGGTGCACCTATCTTTGGGCAGTTTGGCCCATTTCTCTTTGCAGCACCTCTTAAACTCCATCAGATTGGATGGGGAGCGTCGGTGCACAGACATTTTCAGATCTCTCCAGAGATGTTGAGTCGAATTCAAGTCTGGGATTCAGTCTGAAGTCAAGAGCACTCTGGAGCAGGTTTTCATCCAGGATGTCTCTGTACATTGCTGCATTCATCTTTCCCTCAATCCTGACTAGTCTCCCAGTTCCTGCCGCTGAAAAACATCCCCACAGCATGATGCTGCCACCACCATGCTTCACTGTATGGATGGCTCCTGGCATTCATGCCATAGAGTCCCAGCAGAAGACTGCCCCTCCCTGAGCCTGGTTCTGCTGGAGGTTTCTTCCTGTTAAAAGGGAGTTTTTCCTTCCCACTGTTGCCAAGTGCTTGCTCATAGGGGGTCGTTTTGACCGTTGGGGTTTTTCTGTAATTATTGTATGGCTTTTGCCTTACAATAGAAAGCACCTTGGGGCAACTGTTGTGATTTGGCGCTATATAAATAAAATTGATTTGATTTGATAGAGTTCAATCTTTGTCTCATCACACCAGAGAACTTTGTTTCTTCTGGTTTGAGAGTCCTTCAGGTGCCTTTTGGCAAACTCCAGGTGAGCTGCCATGTGCCTTTTACTAAGGAGTGGCTTCTGTCTGGCCACTCTACCATACAGGCTTGATTGGTGGATTGCTGCAGAGATGGTTGTCCTTCTCGAAGGTTCTCCTCTCTCCACAGAGGAATGCCTGACCTCTCCATCGGGTTCTTGGTCACCTCCCTGCCTACCTTCTCCCCTGTTGCTCAGTTTAGATGAGTGGCGGGCTCCAGAAAGAGTCCCGGCAGATCCAAACGTATTCCTTTTACAGATGATGGAGGCCACTGTGCTCATTGGGACCTTCAAAGCACTGTCAGCTGCGGGACCTTATATGTAGACAGGTGTGTAAATGGACTGCATTTATATAGCACTTTTACATCTGCAACAGACGCTCAAAGTGCTTTACACATCAATGCCTCACATTCACCCATATAGCAAGGTGCTGCCATGCAAAGTGCCCACTACACACTGGGAGCAACTAGGGGATTAAGGACCTTGTCCAAGGGCCCTTAGTGATTTTCCGGTTAGGCTGGGATTTGAACTGAGGATCCTCTGGTCTGAAGCCCAACACTTTAACCACTAGACGATTGATATACATAACAAATAAAAGGGGACGCAATACAGAACCTCGCGGTTAAATAACACTGGTTAATTAAAAAATAAATGCCACCCACAGGATTCGAACTTGCAATTTAAAAAAGCTCTGATTACCAGACAGAAACTTTACCACTGTGCTACAATCACTGTCTTATAACAGGAGCGTGAAATGGCTAAAATCAACAAGGAGATAAGTGTATTTTTTTTTAAAAGCGAAAGGCGCCATGATAACTGACCAAATGGCATTTGTTATGGCATATTTCTGCTGATATCTGACCGAAAGTGGCACATTTGTCGCACTGTTGGCTTGTCATATAGTCGTGCAAGACGCGCACGCCGGGCCCGCGCGCGTCTGGCTCGACACGTGTGTCCTGTCAGGCAGACGTGACATTCAGATCGTCTGCTGCGTGTCCACATGAACTGACGGTCTGTTTCCTCAGCCTGTCACAAACGTGATATATGTTTTAATTTATTTCCATGTGAGGACAGCAAGCACACATGCGCGTGTCCATCAAAACGGTACGTGTTCTGCAGCTGTGACATCCAGGACTAGACATGTCTCAACAGCTGTTGGCAGCCAGCCACACCCCTGTCTGTTCAGCACACAGACCAAGGTGTCACTCTGTCATCAGATGAGAGGCGCCTCGCATGTGGGCAGGGCACGCAAACCACATGCATGCATGTGTTGGGGGAGTGCACAAAACACATGCACACATGTGTTGTGGGGGGGAGCCGACACCCTGGCACGTCACATGCGTACTTGGCAACTTCACAGTTGTGGGGGCACTTAGACAAATTTCACATCCAGATCGAAAGTGATTGCTGACTGTTTTAATGTTAATAGCGTGAATGGCCACAAATTTTCTAAGTGCCAAGTGAGCGGTGTTAGATGTTTGGGTGTGTCACCTGGAATTTGGCCGACACCTGCTGCGAGAGGGATCGAATGGGCTCTCACAGCGCTACTCTGTCTTTCAGCCACTGGTGTGCGCAAATAGTTGTAGTAACAGGTGTACGAGGTGTTGGAGGCAGCTACGATTTTACACGTATTGCATGCGATTCCTGCTTCATGTGCAATTCGACCACTATGTGTGAAGGGGCCTTTAAGAATGTTTAACCGGAAAATGGAACCATCTGTAAAAGTAGGTAAAAAGTGATTCTGTAGAAAGTGACCACTTAACTTTTTACCAGCATGTAGTAACAACATAAACTTACACTTTCTGATGATCGCTGACTCGGTTCCTCAGGACAGTGATCTGTACAAACACAAATAGGAAAGCATTATGTACTCAATACAGACATGCTGATTAAATAGAACATTTTACTTCACTTTCTTTGATAAAAATGCAAATGAATTCTCCATTTTGACTGTTAATTGCTGTCATTTATAATTTTGATAAGAATTTTAATAAAACTCTTTGCAGTTCTTCTGCCTTGTGCGTAAGGAATGACGGTAGGTAAATTAGCTTTCAGTGGGTCTGTTAGTAAGTACTACTTCTGTCAGCTGCTCTCATCTCAATCTGTCCCTGTCCTCTGCATCTTCCTCTGTCACATCAACCACCACATGTCCTCCCTCACCACCTCCATAAACCTCCTCTGTGGCCTCCCTCTGCTCCTCCTGCTTGTTGGCTCCATCCTCATCATCCTTCTCCCTATATACCCCCGTCCCTCCTCTGCACATGCCTAAATCACTTCCATCTTGCCTTGCTCACTTTGCCTCAAAACCATTCTGACTCCCTCTGATATGCAATTTCCTAATCCTGTTCATGCTCATCACACCCAAGGAGAATCTCAGGCTCTTCATCCCTGCTGCCTTTTTTTTTTTTTTTTGACAGAACCATCACCTCCCAGCCAGACAACATAACTGGTCTTATTATTATAATCTTTCCCTTTCACGTTTGCACGTCAGGTCTGGGAGCCACATGCTGCCACATCCACCACACTATAGAACTGCCTTGTTTCCTGGATGGCAACCACCCAGGGAGACAACCAGTCCATGTCTAGCTGCCAATCTACCACAGCCAGTTTGTAGTTTGGGTCCTCAACCCCGAGGATCCCTCATGCTGAGAAATACAAGCAAGAGCGCTCTAATGTCATGACTGACATTCTCTCCCAGTATAAGTGATACTCTTCATGCGAGTCTCCTTCAGTAACCACTTGTTTGACTCAGAGTCATTCCAATGGTACCAATGGATTTTCCAAAGAGACCCAGTACCAGTAACATCCAGTCGGTCACTGGTTAGGACACTCTTTCACAAATCAATGTCTCATTCCCAGTCAAAACTTTTGACTGGGAGTGTATTTGTGTTTTGCCAGTGTTCCTAGAATGCATCCACTAAAAAGACGGACTCATGCCGATCCTACCTCATACTTCTGCTTTGTGTACTGATACTGAAGCTCGTATTTCTCCGCCTCCAGCTGACGCATCCACTCCCATAGTTCCTTAGCTTTGTCCCTGTGTCAATGTGGACAGAAACATGAAAGTATCCATTCAAGACAAGTGCACAGACAGAAACAGAACATGACAAATTTTCAGATTCCTTCCACAAAGGATTTTTTCTGCTGCGTGTGTTTGTTAGCTTGTTCCTCAAAAACTAATAAGCCAATGTTCATACAGTAGTGTTCAGAATAATAGTAGTACTATGTGACTAAAAAGATTAATCCAGGTTTTGAGTATATTTCTTATTGTTACATGGGAAACAAGGTACCAGTAGATTCAGTAGATTCTCACATATCCAACAAGACCAAGCATTCATGATATGCACACTCTTAAGACTATGAAATTGGGCTATTAGTAAAAAAAAAAAGTAGAAAAGGGGTTGTTCACAATAATAGCAGCATCTGCTGTTGTTGCTACAAACTCAAAACTATTATGTTCAAACTGCTTTTTTTTTTTAGCAATCCTGTGAATCACTAAACTAGTATTTAGTTGTATAACCACAGTTTTTCATGATTTCTTCACATCTGCAAGGCATTAATTTTGTTGGTTTGGAACCAAGAGTTTTGCTGGTTTACTAGTGTGCTTGGGGTCATTGTCTTGTTGAAACACCAATTTAAAGGACATGTCCTCTTCAGCATAAGGCAACATGACCTCTTCAAGTATTTTGACATATCCAAACTGATCCATGATACCTGGTATGTGATATATAGGCCCAACACCATAGTAGGAGAAACATGTCCATATTATGATGCTTGCACCACCATGCTTCACTGTCTTCACTGTGAACTGTGGCTTGAATTCAGAGTTTGGGGGTCGTCTCACAAACTGTCTGTGGCCCTTGGACCCAAAAAGAACAATTTTACTCTCATCAGTCCACAAAATATTCCTCCATTTCTCTTTAGGCCAGTTGATGTGTTCTTTGGCAAATTGTAACCTCTTCTGCACATGTCTTTTATTTAACAGAGGGACTTTGCGGGGGATTCTTGCAAATAAATTAGCTTCACACAGGCGTCTTCTGTTACAGCACTTACAGGTAACTTCAGACTGTCTTTGATCATCCTGGAGCTGATCAATGGGTGAGCCTTTGCCATTCTGGTTATTCTTCTATCCATTTTGAATGTTGTTTTCTGTTTTCTTCCACGCGTCTCTGTTTTTTTGTCCATTTTAAAGCATTGGAGATCATTGTAGATGAACAGCCTATAATTTTTTGAACCTGCGTATAAGTTTTCCCCTCTCCAATCAACTTTTTAATCAAACTACGCTGTTCTTCTGTACAATGTCTTGAACGTCCCATTTTCCTCAGGCTTTCAAAGAGAAAAGCATGTTCAACAGGTGCTGGCTTCATCCTTAAATAGGGGACACCTGATTCACACCTGTTTGTTCCACAAAATTGACGAACTCACTGACTGAATGCCACACTACTATTATTGTGAACACCCCCTTTTCTACTTTTTTTTACTAATAGCCCAATTTCATAGTCTTAAGAGTGTGCATATCATGAATGCTTGGTCTCTACTGAAAAATCACACATTTCTTAGCAATAATAGTAATAATAATAATAATGCTTATTTATATAGCTCTTTCCCAGGAATCAAACCACTAACCAAAATAATCTACAGTAATATAAGTATAAATGGCAAAAATAAAAAGTACACATCAATAATGCAGAAACATCTCAAACAAAAGAGTTACACAATACAGAATAAAGGTGCAACTTTCATATGGGTTTCTCCTCTTCAAGAGGCATTTTTTTAAGGTGGTGTGACTTATACTCTGGAGTCACTTAAAATCTGGAAAATATGCTTATCTTTTTATTTTGTAATGCTGTAAAAGCAAAGCGCTGAAACATAAGGGTTGATGTTAGGAAAATTGCTTTGAATTTGCCATAGATACGACAAATAAACAAAGATTTGTACTTGATTTTGTAAGGTGATTTTTTTTTAATGGATTAAATGGTTAAAATGATTAATGGTTAAAATGGATTGTTAAAATACTTTTTGTTAAAAGTACTGTAATATTAAGGAACTGGCATCAAAGTCAAGTTGTCTAGAGTGATACCAGTATTTTTTTTTTTTTTAAGAATACCAAGCTCTAGTCTGACTTGGAATAACAACATCACACATGAAGTGAATAAAAATATTTTTGGGTTATTTGCGACAAAGTGCATATTCATCTATATTTCATGAAACAGTTGGTGATATTCTGGAATATATTTTTAAAAATGTGGAGGGGTAGAACCAAATGAAGGTGTGGATCCAGGACATTGTCAAATAAAGTGTGTTGATATCATACCTGAGTTTGTCCTCTCTCATGTGATCAATTTCTAACTCCTTCCGTCGCTCACTTAAGATCTTCTTCTTCTTCTCTCTTTCTGTTTGCTTCTTTCCTCCAGGCTGGGTCTGCTGGTCACCATCACATCACAAAGCTTGATCACTTGCAAAACGGTATGCACATCGATGAATTCACGATGAATAATAGTTACTTTATATCCAGTGAAACTCAAGTTGCTTAGAATCATCTTCTTCCTTGCATCATCATCGGCTTTCTTCTTTGCCTCTTCCTCTTCTTTCCTTGCTTTCTCTTCCTGGTTGACAAGAAGACTTTCAGACACTCATCTACAGTATTTAGTATTTGTGTTTTTGTGCAAGATGTACAGTTGTATGTAAAAGTTTGGGCATAAATCATTGGTTGTCTGGATCAGAAATTTCAATCAAATATATCATATAGCAGACAAACACAGTAATATTTGAGAAGTGAAATGAAGTTTCTAGTATTTACAGAAGGTGCACAAATTTGGGCACCCTTGTCATTTTATTAATTTGAATACATTTAGCACTAATTACTGGAACACAAAATTGGTTTGGTAAACTCACTGACCCTTGACCTCCTTACACAGGTGAATCCAATCACGAGAAAGGGTATTTAAGGTGGTCATTTGCAAATGTTTCCCCTCTTTGCATCTCTTCTAATGAGTGGCAACATGGGAGCCTCGAAATAACTCTCAGATGACCTGAAAACAAAGATTGTTCGACATCGTGGTTTAGGGGAAGGATACAAAAAAGCTATCTCAGAGATTTCAGCTGTCAGTTTCCACTGTGAGGAACATAGTGAGGAGATGGAAGACCACAGGCACAGTACTAGTTAAGGCCTGAAGTGGCAGGCCAAGAAAAATCTCAGATAAGCTTAAGCAAAGGATGGTGAGAACAGTCATAGTCAACCCACAAACCTGCTTCAAAGACCTACAACATGATCTTGCTGCAGACAGTGTCTCTGTGCATCGTTCAAGTATACAGCACACTTTACACAAAGAGATGTTGTATGATGCTGCAATGCAGAGGAAGTCTTTTCTGTGTACACGCCACAAACAGAGTCACTTGAGGTATGCTAAAGCACATTTGGACAAGCCAGCTTCATTTTGGAATAAGGTGCGACTGATGAAACTAAAATTGAGTTATTTGGACATAACAAGGGGCAGTGTGCATGGCACAGCAACACAGCATTCCAAGAAAAACAGTTTCCACCTACAGTAAACTTTGGAGGTGGTTCCATCATGCTGTGGGGCTGTGTGGCCAGTGCAGGTACTGGGAATCTTGTTAAAGTTGAGGGTCACATGGATTCCAGTCAATATCAACAGATTCTTGAGAACAATGTTCATGAATCAGTGACAAAGTTGAAGTTACACCGAGGTTGGATCTTTCAACAAGACAACGACCGTAAACACTGCTCAAAATCTACTAAGGCATTCATGCGGAGGAACAAGTACAACATTCCGGAATGGCCATCTCAGTCCCCAGACCTGAATATTATTGAAAATCTGTGGTGTGATTTTAAGTGGGCTGTCCATGCTCGGAAGCTAACAAACCTGAGATGTTTTGTAAAGAAGAATGGTCCAAAATGCCTTCAACCAGAACCAGACTCTCATTGGAAGCTATAGGAAGCATTTAGAGGCTGTTATTTCTGCAAAAGAAGGATCTACTAAATATTGATGTATTTTTTTCTGTTGGGGTGCCCAAATTTATGCACCTGCACTTTCTGTAAATCCTGTAAACTTCGTTTCACTTCTCAAATATCACTGTGTTTGTCTGCTATATGATATATGTAACTGAAATTGCTGATCCAAGTAACCTGGAAATCATGGAAATCATCAGGGGGGTCCAAAGTTTTACATACAACTGTACATGTCTAATATTGGTACAAATGAATAGTACAATGGAGCAAAACAAAGGACAGGTTCTGGTATGTAACAGTGATTGCTGTTTTTCCTTAGTTTTTTTTTTTTCACAAAAGTGGTTTTTGACCAGTCAAATCTCTGCATACGTACAGCGAGCCTGTTCTGCCGTTCTCGTTCTCTCTCAGCTCTGATCTTCATCTGCTCTGCTCTCTCAGACCTGCGTTTATCCTAAAATAAAAATAAAATGTATATAAAATGAGAAATATGTACAGTCACCTGCATAATCACATTCATTTTTTATTAATGAAATTATAAAACGTTTTGTGACATTACTCTGTGAGCATTGTTTCATATTTAGATTATAAATGGTTCCATAAAGACAAATAAAATCCTGATTCAAAGATCTGTCTGTCTGTCTGTATAAAACTGCAAAATTAAACTCATAAAATTGTCTGGGTGGCAGCCTTACCAACAAGCTTATACCGTATTAACAAAATACATTTGCAATGTTAACAGGCTCTTTTCCAAGCCAGCTATATGTTAATTTAGTTAGTGTGGCCTCAAGCCAGAAAATAAATGAATAATTACTTGAAGGGAGTGCAAACTGTCTGACAGTTGATGGCAAATTCTGTGTTTGTAAAACTATTTTTTTAGCAGAATTATGTCAAATAAGATGATAGCAACTGCCTAAACTAACATAGAGAGAATACAAGTAGGTTATGATAGCTAGCTAGCCCATAATGAGTTAACAATTACATGACCAAAGATAATTTGTACCACTTAAAAATTATTGATCTGTTTATGCTTTTATTAGGAAGAATTTGCTAAAATTACATGATGGGGAGATACTACGCACTGCTGTTATAAGCTAGCATAGAAAGAATACAAGCAGGTTATGGTAGCTAGCCCATAATGAGTTAACAATTACATAACCAAAGATAGTTTGTACCAATTAAAAATGATTGATCTGTTTATGCTTTTATTAGGAAGAATTTGCTAAAATTACATGATGGGGAGCTACTATACACTGCCATAAGCTAGCATGGAGCCCATGACAGGTAGCCAGCTAGGTAGCTAATAATCGTTAACAATTATGTAAAGTGTGAGTGTGCCCATACTGAGTGGAAAATATTGATGTACTCTATTTTTTGAATAGTTTATGGGCCAGTCTATCACAATTTTGTATAATCAGATGGCTAATATGCTAGCTTCCTGAGATTCTTTGGTCAGTTTCCTTACGTTTAGGGGACGTACTTGACAACTAATGCATTTTTTTTTTTTTGTAGACATAATACAGTACTCCTGTATTTTAACATTTCCTCTGTGATTCAAAGTGAGAGTATGAAGTTAATGGAGTCAGTCAGCAAAATGTCAGTATTTAACTCTAAAAACTACTATAAATACACCCCTGAAAGTGTTAGTTCTGATAGGTACAGATGAACGCCAGTGAACTTTGTATTTGGGGCCATGTTGACAATGTATTAAAACATTCAAAATAACCTAAAGACAGAATTAAAGGCCCATCAGATTGCTTGTGAAGGCTTTTTGCTACTCGTGGGATCTTGGAGAAGATTATTCTTTGACTATACGAGGTCTGTCAATAAAGTAACGGTCCTTTTTATTTTTTCAAAAACTATATGGATTTCATTCATATGTTTTTACGTCAGACATGCTTGAACCCTCGTGCGCATGCGTGAGTTTTTCCACGCCTGTCGGTGACGTCATTCGCCTTTGAGCACTCCTTGTGGGAGGAGTCGTTGGAATTCCTTTGTCTGAGAAGTTGCTGAGAGACTGGCGCTTTGTTTGATCAAAATTTTTTCTAAACCTGTGAGACACATCGAAGTGGACACGGTTTGAAAAATTAAGCTGGTTTTCGGTGAAAATTTTAACGGCTGATGAGAGATTTTGAGGTGATTCTGTCGCTTTAAGGACTTCCCACAGTGCGAGACGTCGCGCAGCGCTCTCAGGCGCCATCATCAGCCTGTTTCAAGCTGAAAACCTCCACATTTCAGGCTCTATTGATCCAGGACGTCGTGAGAGAACAGAGAAGTTTCAGAAGAAGTCGGTTTCAGCATTTTATCCGGATATTCCACTGTTAAAGGAGATTTTTTTAATGAAAGACGTGCGGACGGATTGCAGCGTCGGCTCGCAGCCGCCCCGACGCTCCGCCACAGGAAAAACACCTCTGTTGAAAGCCTTAAGGACAAGTTGGAACATCTCCAGCTGATAAACAATTTCTCATATACTCACTCCACTGAAAGCCATCAAAAGCCGCCTGGATTTTACAAATGGTTATCAACACGGAGGTGTTTTTCCTGTGCCGCTGCACCGCGCCGGCTGCGTCCCGACGCGCCGACCCATCCGCATGTCTTTCATTAAAAAAATCTCCTTTAACAGTGGAATATCCGGATAAAATGCTGAAACCGACTTCTTCTGAAACTTCTCTGTTCTCTCACGACGTCCTGGATCAATAGAGCCTGAAATGTGGAGGTTTTCAGCTTGAAACAGGCTGACGACGGCGCCTGAGAGCGCTGCGTGACGTCTCGCACCGTGGGAAGTCCTTAAAATGACAGTATCACCTCAAAATCTCTCATCAGCCGTTAAACTTTTCACCGAAAACCAGCTTAATTTTTCGAACCGTGTCCACTTCGATGTGTCTCAGGTTTAGAAAAATTTTTGATCAAACAAAGCGCCAGTCTCTCAGCAACTTCTCAGACAAAGGAATTCCGACGAGGGGCTGGACGACTCCTCCCACAAGGAGTGCTCAAAGGCGAATGACGTCACCGACAGGCATGGAAAAACTCACGCATGCGCACGAGGGTTCAAGCATGTCTGACGTAAAAACATATGAATGAAATCCATATAGTTTTTGAAAAAAATAAAAAGGACCTATACTTTATGGACAGACCTCGTATATAAGGAGTGAAAAATAACCGTACAATGCGATCTGTGAGACTCAGAAGCTCCTCCTCTTCCTTCTTTCGCTGCTCAAAGTGAGCATCAATCAGAGTCTTTAGCTCATTCAGATCTTTTTCCATTCGTTTTCTGTGAATATCCTGAAATGGAGAAAGCAGAACGTTGTTTTAAAACGTATCCATTTTCTGCACAAAACACACCGTTTTATCTTTATATGTACTCACATCAAAGTCAACTTTTTCTCCATCTGGAATTTTTGGAGCCGATAAACCAGGCACAAAACCATGCCTGAGGGTGATATTCATTCATTCATTCTTATGCAAATGAAAATCTGAAGTTGAGTGTTTGTGACATCAATTTGATTGTCAATAAGTGTTGTACATGTAGCAAATTTCAAAATACTATGTTCTTACTTTGACTTGGGTTTTGCCTCCTCTGTGAAATTCAGAAAAAAAAAGGTACAGTTTATAAATAACGTTACCAAAAAACACCCTTATTTATTTAAACACACTTTATTCCTGAACTATAGCTGATGACCTTTCATACCTCCTTCATTGTCCTCTGCAGATTCTGGTGAAAGATGAGACAGTCAGTGCAAAGACAGGAAAAAAAGGTGCAGCTCACACTGACAAGGAACTTTAAATGCTTCACCAACCCTCACTTAAGATCAGCAAAGGTCACGACCTGATTATGTACTGTCAATAAATCTTTATCAGCCTAACACCTGTAATAAACAAAGGTTATTTTTTAAATTAATTTCCTTGAAACCGGCGACCGTAACTGATCTTGAAGTTACTGTGTTGTGAGAAATAGCTTCAAAACCTGACAAAATGTTGTTCAACCCATTGCAAAGTTGCAGTATTATTTGGTTTTGGTTACAGTGGCAGAGAGAGGTCAAAAAACATCTAAATTAAGACAACACAAGCAAATGCACAAAACCCTCCATCAATTCAACAATAAGTAGATGCATCAAAAAAAAAAATATTGCAAATTGAGAAAATGCAAGCACTGAATGCAAATATAACCTACAGCATGTAATTTAATGTGTCTGCGGCAAAGTCACACAATGCAGACTAAACACAGTCACACTGCAAATAGCCACAAAACAACAGAAAACAACAGAAGCACTAACAATACAAAAAGACATTTTTACCCAGTGGACATTTACTGACTTCTAATCTTCAATGCATTCAATGCATTTTTACCCGAGGCCAAAATATGGCCATTGGGTATTGTGGAAACTGCTGCGTCCATCTGTCTGTCTGTCTGTGCTCAGCATAACTCCATTGTTATTACTACCAGGGTCTTCAAACTCACAAGGAGCATTCTTTCTACACACCATTTCATTGATTACATGCTCATACGGCTGAGGGTATTTTAGCATTCCGTTATTATTTTTTGTATTTGTAAGCATTTTGTGTTGTGTGTCCTCTCTCAGCCACTGTACTCACCAAATCAGACTGATCATAGCAGTGTGGCTGCCATATTTGTATTGGGTACAAACAGCGTGGGCGAGCCGGGTCCTTGGTGTGCGAGTGAGATATTTTCAACCGTATCTCACAGCATTTTGTGATGGCATCACAAAATGTACATTAATGAATTGGTTTGTGATACATGAAAAGTGCCACATTTTCATGATAGGACACAAAATGCAGGGTAATGCGGCGGGGGGTGTCTATGGAGTTATGGTTAGGGGAAGGGGTAGACTTAGAAATAGTGAAACTACAAAAACCACGTCATGAAAATGTGACTCATTTCATGACGGGAGCGCAAAAAAAACAGCGGTAATATTGCGCTGGATATTTTCCACCTACTGACGGAACTTAAACAAGCCCCTAACACTGCTGTGTGTGTGTATTACTGCAAACCAAGAGATTTTCAACCAGTTGGTGCCAATTGAGGAAAGAGGTGCTTAAAAACCACAGCAAAGTCTGGTGTCCAAAAATGAACAACACAGATCTACAAAACACATTTTTGTCGCAGGTAATGATTTTAGAAAATCCACTAAGTGACAGAAGTGATGGTCGTAATGTATGAGTGTTTGTTTGTGAATGCTTTTTTACTTTACTTTTGATTTGTGTGTTTATATGATGCAGGGAAAGTGGAGCTGGCCAGTTAATTGACAAGGATCAATCCATACATTTACTATATATGTAGCCCTAAAAACTACATATATTCTGAATCCTCATGACATGACAAACTGGTACCATTTTTTTTTTCAAAGTTGAACTGAAAATTACCCACAAAATAGCCGGCTGTGGGTATGACCAGGCAGATTCAAATTTCCAGCCCTGTATATGTGTTGGCAATCTCTGTTTATTTAATCCCTTTCTTCAGCTACTTTCTGTTCTCAACTGTTAAGCACCTGACTGTCCTGTACAACCCAGTTTGCCTTCCTGTCTGAATACATTCATTTTATGTTTGTAAAATTGCAAAGTAAAAACAGTGAAATACACCAGTTTTGATTCATTGATATTTACATTTACTGTTATCTACCTTTTGTGTGTAATTTTTTATAAATTTGATTGCAAAACAAAGTCTGCATGAAGGACTTCAAATGTGTTTGTCTTTTAACTAAGTATTTCCACGTAGTTTGGGGAGTCCACCTCTTATAGTTCTGCTGGACAAACTTTAGCCCATTAACTATTATATTTATAAGACATCAGCATTACAAAAACAAATGTTGGGCAATTGTTTTGATTAAAATGATTGGCATTTGGCTTATGTCTAAAACAGGTTAACCCGGGCAGCGCCGGGTATCCCAGTTTACTATAAAACAACTGGATTCCATCTCTGTGCCAGATAATGCCTAAAAACACTATTTCTCCCAACATATTACTACAATCCAGGACTCCAATCATTCACTCCTTTGCTTGTTTGCACCCAAAATTAAATGTGACTAAAGCCATGAAATGCAGATGTGAAAGTGCCATGCTGACTGTGAGGGTTTAGCAGAGGGATGCACCTTCAGAGTACTATTCTAGTTGTTGCAAAAGTGAGAATAAATGCATCGCTGTACAGGTGCAAAATTAAATAAAGCAGTTCCCTTTTTAGCTGCTTAGTGACCCTGCTGATGTCACTCAGTGCCCTTGTAAATGCCAGCTGACATGGACTGCAGATGACTTAATCTGAATGGAGTGAACTGAGATGACCATCTGCTGCAGCTGCTGATGGACTTCTCTTTAAATTATTCAGGCGTGCACGTTCTGGCAGTTAACAGTGCTGCTTTTGGTTACCATCCCGCATCAATCATTTGATGCTCTACTTGTCTCTCAGTGCTTTTAGAACTAGAACTTAGCAAACAGGGTGTTAACAGGATTGTGAGAACAGTTTTCATCCCCAGCAGGTCATCGCAGTAATAAAGTCAAAGGTCTGTTATGTATGCTTTCTCACGTGTCACTGACATGGTAGGAAATCTTTCAAGTATACAATTAAAAATGCATTGATAAATTAATTTGCAATCATTTTTTTGACCTATTTATTCTGTCATCAAGTCCAGTTTTACAGTGTAGATGGCAAATTCAAACACAATACTTGGATTAAAAAAAATTAATTCAGTATCATTACATCTATAGAATGGTACAATACTGCAGGGTGACACAAAAAAAAAAAACCCCAGAACCCATAAAAATTGTAATAAATCCTACAAAATTTGCTGGACTTAGACTTCAGTCTGTGTTTCTGTTATCTTGGTTGCTTTGCATAGAAGTCATGTTCTTTCAAAATGATGCTCCAAATGGTATGAGTTGTTGGTGAAATAAGCCAAAAAGACATTTTGCCTGGAGGCCCATTTCACCAACAAATCAGACCATTTGGAGCATCATTTTGAAAGAACATGACTTTTATGCAAAGCGACCAAGATAACAGAAACTTTGGGGAATGATCGTACACAGACTGAAGGTTGTAGGACTTATTCCAATTTTCATGGGTTCTGTTCTTTTTTTTTTGTGGGGGGTCACCCTGTAGAAGACGCACCATACTTCATCACACATCACCCACCTGCTTTCTATTTGCATGCAAGCATGTATTAGCCCAAGCAGTACTACCTTCTACCTCCTCATTCTCCTCCTCTGTTATCTCCGCCTCCTCCTCTTCTGTGCAAAGCAAGCATGAAAAGTTAGCAAGCAATGTGACAGCCATTAGGCCAACATTTAAAAATATATATAATTATACCTTCACATGTAACAGTGCATTTGAGAGAAAAAAAAAAAAATTGCACGCAATATTCTTGTGGTCACCTGCAGTAGTGGTGCGACAGTTTGGACAATAAAATGTGAATTTGACATTGAATTTGACCAATTTTAACAATTCATGTTTTATTATTTCTGTTTTTATTTAGGTTGATTGTATTGGTTTTATCTTTTGTATGTTGCATGTATTCATTTATTTATCTTTGCATATTTATTTATTTTTTACTGTTATTTTTCTTATTTTAATTTACTTTAATTTATTTCTTGACTATTGGGGTTTTATCTACTGTGAGTCTATGTGCAGCACTTTGGAACGTCTTTTTTGTTAAATGTGCTATATAAATAAAGTGGATTGGATTCATGTTTTATGCATTGTTAAGGAAGCCAGTACTGGAAATACAGAATATATAAAAAAGCTTTTACTATTCACCAAATTATTACAAGGTACAATAAGGGCAAACCCCTTTGAATTTGGTGAACCAGATCAATTAAAAGAAAACAAAACAAAAAACTACCATATTCCATAGATGTGTCTGCCACCTACTGGACAGCGAGTGGATTAACGAAGGATTAGAATCAGGTGTGGCTGTCAAACCTTTTCTATGCAGGAATGTACTAAATCAGAGGAATATACAGATATTTTCTTATTGTTTCACATCAGTTATACAGCAAAAGTCAAATCATTTGCACAAACGTCCACGAAAGTCAGCAGAAAGGATTTTCTACGATTTTAACCTCTAAAGAAAAACAAAGTTATTATTATATTTGTTTAATCTTTATCTATTTATTTATTTTTACATCAATGTAGCTGTGAGGAAGATTGGGCCTTTGGTTTGGTCCACCATGACAATTGACAAATTAAGTGCAAATTAATAAATTACTCCTCAGTACATGAAACAGTCGTATATTTAGTGTTGTGAATTTTATTTTAGATTTAGCACTTTAATATTCTTTAAAATACTTGTTTGCAATTCACTCTTTTATTTTTGGCCCATGGCCACTTAATTTGTGGCCCTTCAAAAGCTCTCAAAGGGTGGTTCTGAAGTCATTTGGAGCTTGAAATAACCTTGTTCATCAGTTTATTTTATTTTATTATTTTTTCCAGAGCTTTAGTCTGGCAGCCACCAAGACTACAGCTACATTTATCATTTGAAAAATGAAGTAATTCTAATTGTATCAGGGGTATTACTGAAATACAGAGTTATTATTTAAGTTTTGCCATCGCCTTTCACGTACGTCTGTCCGTTGTCCATTGCTTCTGGTGTATTTTCTTGCCGTCTTTGTGTCCTTGGCGCCGTCAGCCCTGTGTGACTGTGACGCCGCACCTTTATTCCGCGGCCCTTCAGCCTCAGATGGTAACTCAACCTGTTTCCAGTACAAAGGAGGCAAACTCGTCTGCACTTACCGAGCCTCGAGCAGGGAGAAAAATGAAAGTGGGTTTTGTCCTTTTGCCACTGTCTTCCCCAAGGTGCCCTATTCAGAGCATAGCCTGACCTACATTGGCACTCTAACAGCAACTCTCCACACAGAGGGAGGATAGGTGCTGCTTAGTGTCAGTATCCCACACAGACTTCCACACAAAGCAGACCCGAAATAGACACCCGACCCTTTGTCATTGATCTCGACCCATTGCCTTATTTAGGATGCAAGGGTCGACTGTGCAGTCAAATATTTCCAAAATCAGAACTAAAGGGCAGTTTGGCAAACAGCTCAGGGATGATGGCTGCCACTCCAGTGGTGCTGGCATGCCACAAAATTCCAAATTGTTGCTTGATGAAGCGGGCAGCTTAGCAGAAGCCCCATGATAAGTAAGGAGGAATGTACAGACGCAGGTAACACGCTGGCAGACACACATATCTTTCTGAATCGGTAAATGTATTTAGATATAAAATTGCACATTTTTGGATAAACAACTTCAGCTAAAGGGCAGAGGTCATCTCATGCAGGAGTGAAGCGCACAATGGGAACAAAAAAGTGTTAGTGACAGAGAAAGATGCAGCATAATCACAAAATCCAAGATCTGGATGATTGTTTTGTATTTAATTTGAATTGCACCCGTCAGAATTTCTCCATTCAAGACATGCAGCCACACTGTGAAGACTCATCGCGGAGAACTAACTTACGCTGGCCCCTGAAATAAGACAAAACACACCAGAATATTCAGTTAAAATGCTCATTCACTCATTGGCAACTTGGTGACGAGTAGAAGAGATTATCCATGTACTCACTCGTATGTAGTATCTTCTGTGTCTGACATGTTGCAGCTGGACAAATAGATGCAATTCTGAGTGATGCTGCTTAGAAGTGTCAGTAGACTCTTATGTATAAATATATATATACATTTATGCAAAAGCATGAACTTACCCAGATGGTGTGACGTGCTGTTCAGATGGTGAGTGGTGAAGAATTGTCTCCTGCTCTTCTCTGTGGATCATAAGCTTTTAAATCCAGTGGCGGATCACATGGCTGCGAGCTGCCCATGTCCACAATGGGTGGGCACATACCTGCAAACAGTTGGCAGGCGGCATTAAGCGGACTAGGGAAACATGCATTCTCTGCGGACTTGCGATCATCTATTTTTACGCCACCAAAGCTGGACCGAGCGGCTCAGGATTACTGCCCTCTAAAGGTGTCTTACAGGCCTGGCAGACACAACGAAGGCCGGGAATGGTCGGTGTAAAGCTCCTCTGATATGCAAACAAACAAGACCTGCAGGAGCTCCTCTAGTTTCCAGTTTATTCTTAATGCAGCGACTAAATAAAGGCGTCCTTCCGTATCCAGTCACCCACGGGGTTCCATGTCATGGTCTCAGATTCCCCTGAACAAATTCACAGGTGCTTTAGTTCCAAAGTTATTAATGCAGCCGATAACAGCAAATTTGAACAGACTCCTTCAAATGGTGATACAAATATCAACATTTGCATGAATGACGATCAGAGGTCAAAAAAGTAGACATAAATTAAATAATCAAAGATAGCCACCAACATTGACTATGAATGACATTTTTCTATTTGAATGATTTTGGGATCATTGGTACTGTTTCAGCTTTGCATACTGTATGTATACAGAGGTCTTGGGTTTGATTCCATTCATGGGAATGTAATTCAGTTACAAATATCTTGTGGATCCAATAGGGCTCTACATTTGGAGGCGTGCATTCCTTTTCACTTCTACTTTGATTTTTAGAATTAAAACACAATCAAATAACTGCACTTACATTCAAAAAATGGCTTATTGGATGATCTCAATTCAGTTATGTTTCCATACAAAAACTGTTTGTTTTCCTCCAGAAGGATTTCAACAGTCTTGGTGAAGCATCTGGCTCCCTTTTCATTTGCTCCACCTACAGTCTGCGGTCATCATGGCCACTCCAGACTCTACGCATACATGGACAGAGATTGATATGAACTATGAACTCATCTGGACACATGACGCATGCCCCCCCCCCCCGTGTTTCTGTTCCCAAGCTCGGCCACGTGGCGGCAATGCTGCTGCAGCCTGCCACACACTCATTGTCTCAATTTGGATGAGGGACTGTTTCAAAGCTTAGCGTACATAAACAAATCAAATGTAAATGTGCGGTTGTTTTATTCTGATGTGTGCCATTATTACATTTAGCTAGTAATAATTGTGGATTAATTGTTGTATTTTTGTTTGAGGTAATTGGGTGTGAAGATGAATTGCCCTTTTAGGGATCAATAAAGTTGTTTGAATCTTGAATCTTGAAAATAAATATATGTAGCCCCAACTCGAATAAAGCAAATTCATGCAAAACAATGTAATTTAATTTATTTGGAACAACATATATTTATTATACGGAAATCCAGTCCAATGAGTCAGTTTTTTTTTTTTTTAAGTGTATCACTCAAACAAATGACTCATTGGATGAACTCAATCAATTATGGGCAGAATTTCCATCTAATAAATATATGTAGTCCCAACTCAAATAAAGCACATTCATGCAAAACAATGTAATTTAATTTATTTGGAACAACATATATTTATTATACTGAAATCCAGTCCAATGAGTCAGTTTTTTTTCGAGTGTACCTATAAAATGAAGAATCATTAAAGATCTGCACCATGTAAAATAAAATTGTAAATAACGAAAATAAGCTAACTATAGTTAGAAGAGCTTTCTCACGTGTCACCGACATGGTAGGAAATCTTTTAAGTATACAATTAAAATGCATTGATAAATTAATTTGCAATCATTTTTTTGACCTATTTATTCTGTCATCAAGTCCAGTTTTACAGTGTAGATGGCAAATTCAGACACAATACTTGGATAAAAAAAAAAAAATTAATTCAGTATCATTACATCTATAGAATGGTACAATACTGCAGGGTGACCCCCCCTCCAACCCCCCCCCAAAACAAACAAACAAACAAACAAACAAACAAAAAAAACCCAGAACCCATAAAAATTGTAATAAATCCTACAAAATTTGCTGGACTTAGACTTCAGTCTGTGTTTGGGGAATGATCGTACACATACTGAAGGTTGTAGGACTTATTCCAGTTTTTATGGGTTCTGTTCTTTTTTTCATGCAAAACAATGTAATTTAATTTATTTGGGACAACATATATTTATTATATGGAAATCCAATCCAATGAGTCAGTTTTTTTCGTGTATCACACAAACAAATGACTCATTGGATGAACTCAATCAATTATGGGCAGAATTTCCATCTAATAAATATATGTAGTCCCAACTAAATTAAATTAAATCATCTTGCATGGATGTGTTTTATTTGAGTTGGGGCTACATATATTTATTAGGAGGAAATTCTGCCCGTAATTGTATTGAGTTCATCCAATGCATCAGTTTTTTGAGTGCAGGTGACATTTGCCCCCCCCCACACACACACATTACTGTTTTCAGCATTGTGCAACGACAACAATTTCTTCTCTAAATTAGATGCATTATGTAAGCAGCATTCCCACAGCATGCTGCCAAAGGAATGGGTGAAAACAAACCGTGCTGCGTTTGTGGGTTCCGTCTCTGGCACCTGGCCGTTGGTGTTGAATGTCTGCCCTCAGTCCTTACATGTAATAACGTGTTTTCAGCAGCACACTTTATGAAGCACAGGCTTTTGATACTGTCTGTGTTTGCTGTCTGACCTCACATAAAACACGGCAGCAGGGTTACGACTGTACACTTAGCACAATACATCCGTTCTGATTTAAAAGCGTTTACAACCCGAAATATGGCTTCACAGTCAGAGCAGGTGATTTTGACATAAATAATGCCAAATTAATAGGTACAATGGGAGCAATGTGGTTAATATGGAACTTGTGGACATGAATTACTTATATTTACTATATGCCAGCGTACAAAAGAACCTACAGTATTGCAGATATGAAAGATCAATGTGTTGCCAGATCTGCTTATACGTGTACAGAAATTATCTTTATTTTTCAAATGTATTTCATGTCTAATATTCAAGACTTCAGAATTCACAAACATAATATAAATGTAATAATGTAAATGTTTAGTTCATTTCAAAAATGATAAAATGATTTAACAGTTTTATTAATGTATTTATTGAGCAACAAATATTGCTCAAAGTATCGTTGTTTGTTCCCCTACACCTCCCAAGTGCTTTGTGTGATATTTATTTATTTATTTGTTTATTTAATTACTTACTTATGCACTTATATATCTGCATCTATATACTGGCTGAATGGATCCTTGTCATTTTATTGGTGCTTTGTATGTCATGTGAAAATTCAGTAAGGTATGTCTTCTATAATATATTCCAGTTCTAAAGTAGAACTATACTGGTGTATAATAAGGTATATCTAAATATCTAAAAAAAAAGGAAGAGTAGAATAGAGTAGAATCGAGCCACTTAGGTGCCTGATCTTGAGAACCAGGAATGGTAGGTTGATGGGAACTCACCCTACCCACCCAAGCGGCTCAAGAAAATGGACATATCATAATAATATATCATAAGAAATATTATAAGAAAATAGACATCATGTATATAAGTGGTATTTAAATAATAAGTGTTGTGTGGGCCGCTGAAGAGGAGGTACTGCTGGCCCACCACCACCAGAGGGCGCCCTGCTTGGAGTGCGGGCTCCAAGCACGAGAGGGCGCCAGACCCAGAGGAAGTGACAGCTGTCACTCATCACACCAGCTGTCACTCATCTACACCAATACTTAAGCCGGACTGCAACTCCACCTCCCCGCCGAGAAATCGTCTACCGAGAGGTAATTTCTCTGCTGACTCATATCATTGAGTGGATTCTGAACTTCTGTTGCAGCCGGTATCCTGTGGTGTTCGCCCTTATCTGGGGAATTGGCGTGTGGCGTGACGACGACGACTGCGCTACAGATAAGTGGTTACACAAGGAGCTGCACGAGTGTGTGATTCGGAGGTGGAGGTCCTCCTCCTGACTGTGTACAGACTATAGACCACTGAGTGTAAGGACTTACACTCATTCATCTTGTCTCTGCTTTTGCCAGCAGTACCAGGTTCGACAGCCGAAGACAGAGGTCACCTGGGGACTCGGGACTTGGCGGCTCCAGTGTTCTTCAGACCGTTGGTGGTGGAGGCCGTGTGGGACGCGGCCTCTCTCTCGTCGGGGTCTTCTATCTTCGAGCCTGCCCACACGTCACCTGGTGTTAATTGACTTTGCAATTTCTGTATATTTAGTTGTGTATTGTCACAACATTAAATTGTTACCTTTTGGCTTACTCATTGTCCGTTCATTTGCGCCCCCTGTTGTGGGTCCGTGCTACGACACCTTCCCAACAGGATTTCTCGGCCAATCGTCATGGATTCCGAGGGGCGTCAGCTCGAGCGTGAACGGCCAATGGAAGAGCCAGGAGCGCAGGCGTCAGCGGGAGGCGTGTTGAGTGAGCTGCAGCAGATCTTAACCGCCTTCACGGCTCGGTTGGATTTAGTGACCGAGCAGAATGTCCTCCTTAATCGGAGAGTGGAGGCTCTCGCCGCCAGGGTGGAAGCGCACGATCAGGGCGCTGCTGCAGCTCCTCCTCTGGCTGGTCCTGGGTCTGAATCAGACGTACCACTGGTCGTTCAACAAACCCCCCCACCATCCCCTGAAGCATACATAAGCCCTCCGGAACCGTACGGGGGCTGTGTCGAGACGTGCGCGGACTTCCTCATGCAGTGTTCGCTCGTCTTTTCACAGCGCCCCGTCATGTACGCATCAGACGCTAGCCGGGTAGCTTATGTTATTAATCTGCTTCGAGGAGAGGCACGCGCCTGGGCTACGGCGCTTTGGGAGCAGAACTCACGGCTCCTAACGTCTTATACTGGGTTTGTACGGGAGTTCAAACAAGTGTTTGATCATCCCAACAGAGGCGAGACCGCTTCAAACGTGCTGCTGTCGATGAGACAGGGGCGCCGTAGCGCAGCCGAGTATGCAGTCGACTTCCGCATCGCGGCAGCGAGGTCCGGCTGGAATAACGTTGCGCTCCGCGCCGCCTTTGTAAATGGACTGTCACCGGTCCTCAAGGAGCACCTACTGGCTAAGGAGGAACCGCGGGATTTTGACGGGCTTGTCGATTTGGTTATACGCTTAGACAACCGTTTGAATGAGCATCGTCGGGAGCAGGCCGGGGGGCGTGACCGGGTATGAGCCGTCCCTCCCCCTTCCGGTTCCGACAAGGTGACGTCGTCCCCACGCTTCACTGCCAGAGAGCCCCGTGGGGCTACAGCTCCCCCTGCTGAGGAGGCTATGGACACGAGCAGGGCCAAAGTAAGATTAAATGTCAGACAAAGGAGGCTGGCCCGCGGGGAATGTTTTGTCTGCGGCTCTTGTGAGCATATGCAGAAGGACTGCCCCAAAACGGTCAAACTACAACGCCCGTCCTTAGAAACTGGGCTAAGGGTGGGCCATAACACACACGCGGAAAGACCCCGCAGATCGGCACGAATCCCAGTAACAATCCTTTGTGAGGAGTTAACCCTTCACGCCCCAGCACTGATAGACACGGGGTCAGAAGGGAATCTGCTGGACAGCAGATGGGCAAAGGAAGTAGGGCTCCCTCTGGTGGCTCTGCCGGCACCAGTGCAGGTGCGAGCACTAGATGGCACCCTGCTTCCATTAATCACACATCAGACACAACCAGTGACCTTGGTTGTGTCTGGGAATCACAGGGAGGAGATAGTGTTCCATGTAACACCGTCTACCTCCCGAGTGATCTTGGGTTTTCCATGGATGGTGAAGCACAATCCCCGGGTCGATTGGCCGTCCGGGGTTGTGACGCAGTGCAGCGAAACCTGCCACCAGGAGTGTTTAGGATCCTCGGTTCCCCCCGGCACTACAGCTAATGAGGAGGTCAAAGTCCCCCCCAATCTATCGGCGGTGCCAGAGGAGTACCATGATCTTGCTGACGTTTTCAGCAAAGATCTGGCGCTCACTCTTCCTCCGCACCGACCGTATGATTGTGCCATCGATTTAGTCCCGGGCGTTGAGTACCCGTCCAGTAGGTTGTACAACCTCTCACGTCCGGAACGCGAATCAATGGAGACCTACATCCGGGACTCCTTAGCTGCCGGGCTGATCTGGAACTCCACCTCCCCGATGGGTGCTGGTTTCTTTTTTGTGGGCAAGAAGGACGGCGGACTCCGTCCATGCATTGATTACAGAGGGCTGAACGAGATCACGGTTCGCAACCGATACCCGTTACCTCTGTTGGATTCAGTGTTCACGCCCCTGCATGGAGCCCAAATCTTTACGAAATTGGATCTTAGAAATGCGTACCACCTGGTTCGGATCCGGAAGGGAGACGAATGGAAGACGGCATTCAACACCCCGTTAGGTCATTTGAGTACCTGGTCATGCCGTTCGGCCTCACTAACGCCCCCGCGACGTTCCAAGCTTTGGTAAATGACGTCTTGCGGGACTTCCTGCATCGGTTCGTCTTCGTATATCTGGACGATATACTCATCTTTTCCCCGGATCCTGAGACCCATGTCCAGCATGTACGTCAGGTCCTACAGCGGTTGTTGGAGAACCGGCTGTTTGTGAAGGGCGAGAAGTGCGAGTTCCACCGCACTTCTTTGTCCTTCCTGGGGTTCATCATCTCCTCCAACTCCGTCGCCCCTGATCCGGCTAAGGTTGTGGCGGTGAGAGATTGGCCCCAACCAACAAGCCGCAGGAAACTACAGCAGTTCCTCGGCTTTGCAAATTTTTACAGGAGGTTCATCAAAGGTTACAGTCAGGTAGTTAGCCCCCTGACTGCCCTGACCTCCACCAAGGTCCCCTTCACCTGGTCGGATCGGTGCGAAGCCGCGTTCCAGGAGTTGAAACGCCGGTTCTCGACTGCACCAGTTCTGGTGCAGCCTGATCCTGATCACCAGTACGTAGTAGAAGTGGACGCCTCTGACTCAGGGATAGGAGCCGTGCTGTCCCAGAGCGTGGAGGCTGATAAAGTTCTCCATCCTTGTGCCTTTTATTCCCGCAGGTTGACCCCAGCTGAACGGAACTATGACGTTGGCAATCGGGAACTCTTGCGGTGAAGGAGGCTCTTGAAGAGTGGAGACACCTGCTGGAGGGGGCGTCGTTGCCCTTCACGGTTTTCACTGACCATCGGAACCTGGAGTACATCCGGACCGCCAAGCGGCTGAACCCCAGGCAAGCCCGCTGGTCTCTGTTCTTCGGGCGCTTTGACTTCCGGATTACATATCGCCCCGGGACCAAGAACCAAAAATCAGATGCATTGTCCCGGGTGCACGAAGAAGAAGCCAAAGCGGGGCTGTCGAACCCCACCGAGACCATCATCCCCGAGTCCACTGTCATGGCCGCCCTTACCTGGGACGTGGAGAAGACCGTCTGGGAGGCCCGGACCCGGGGACTGGCCCCAAGGACAGACTGTACGTCCCACCAGAGGCAAGAGCTGCCGCATTGGACTTCTGTCACGGGTCCAAGCTCTCCTGTCATCCCGGAGTGCGTAGGACCGTGGCAGTAGTCCAGCAGCGCTTCTGGTGGGCATCCCTGGAAACCGACGTCCGGGACTACATCCAGGCCTGTACCATCTGCGCCAGGGGCAAGGCAGACCATCGGAGGACGACGGGCCTCCTCCAACCCCTGCCAGTGCCTCATCGCCCCTGGTCTCACATCGGCCTGGATTTCATCACGGGCCTCCCGCCGTCCCAGGGCAACACCGTAATCCTCACGATAGTGGACCGGTTCTCCAAGGCGGCCCACTTCGTGGCCCTCCCGAAGCTCCCGACGGCCCAGGAGACAGCAGACCTCCTGGTCCACCACGTCTTGCGGCTGCATGGGATACCTTCGGACATCGTCTCAGATCGTGGTCCCCAGTTCTCTTCACAGGTGTGGAAGAGTTTCTGCAAGGAGCTGGGGGCCACCGTGAGTCTCTCGTCTGGGTACCACCCCCAGACCAACGGCCAGGCAGAGCGGGCCAACCAGGAGTTGGAGCAGGCCCTTCGGTGTGTCACCTCCGCACATCCGGCGGCCTGGAGTCACCATCTGGCCTGGATCGAGTATGCCCACAACAGCCAAGTTTCGTCTGCTACCGGCCTCTCCCCTTTTGAGGTGTGTTTGGGGTACCAGCCCCCATTGTTCCCGCTGGTGGAGGGAGAGGTCGGTGTGCCCTCGGTCCAGGCCCACCTCAGGAGATGTCGCCGGGTGTGGCGGACCGCCCGCTCTGCCCTGTTGAAGGCCCGGACGAGGGCCAAGTCCCATGCGGACCGCCGACGGTCCCCGGCCCCCACGTACCAGCCCGGGCAGGAGGTGTGGCTGTCGACAAAGGATATCCCCCTCTGTGTGGACTCAACCAAGTTGAAGGACAGATACATTGGACCGTTCCCTATCCTCAAGATCATCAACCCGGCCGCAGTGAAGCTCCGTCTCCCGGCTTCGCTGCGGATCCACCCTGTCTTCCACGTGTCCCGTCTCAAACCGCACCACACCTCGCCCCTCTGTACACCTGGACCCACACCGCCTCCTGCCCGGCTCATCGACGGGGAGCCTGCTTGGACGGTCCGCAGGCTCCTGGACGTCCGTCGTAAGGGCCGGGGGTTCCAATATCTGGTGGACTGGGAGGGGTATGGCCCTGAAGAACGCTCCTGGGTGAAGAGGAGCTTCATCCTGGACCCGGCCCTCCTGGCCGATTTCTACAGACGTCACCCGGACAAGCCCGGTTGAGGGGGGGGTCCTGTTGTGTGGGCCGCTGAAGAGGAGGTACTGCTGGCCCACCACCACCAGAGGGCGCCCTGCTTGGAGTGCGGGCTCCAAGCACGAGAGGGCGCCAGACCCAGAGGAAGTGACAGCTGTCACTCATCACACCAGCTGTCACTCATCTACACCAATACTTAAGCCGGACTGCAACTCCACCTCCCCGCCGAGAAATCGTCTACCGAGAGGTAACTTCTCTGCTGACTCATATCATTGAGTGGATTCTGAACTTCTGTTGCAGCCGGTATCCTGTGGTGTTCGCCCTTATCTGGGGAATTGGCGTGTGGCGTGACGACGACGACTGCGCTACAGATAAGTGGTTACACAAGGAGCTGCACGAGTGTGTGATTCGGAGGTGGAGGTCCTCCTCCTGACTGTGTACAGACTATAGACCACTGAGTGTAAGGACTTACACTCATTCATCTTGTCTCTGCTTTTGCCAGCAGTACCAGGTTCGACAGCCGAAGACAGAGGTCACCTGGGGACTCGGGACTTGGCGGCTCCGGTGTTCTTCAGACCGTTGGTGGTGGAGGCCGTGTGGGACGCGGCCTCTCTCTCGTCGGGGTCTTCTATCTTCGAGCCTGCCCACACGTCACCTGGTGTTAATTGACTTTGCAATTTCTGTATATTTAGTTGTGTATTGTCACAACATTAAATTGTTACCTTTTGGCTTACTCATTGTCCGTTCATTTGCGCCCCCTGTTGTGGGTCCGTGCTACGACACCTTCCCAACAATAAGGGTAATAAACAATATATACAAGAAAAATGGTTTATATATAATATTATAGGAGTTAGTTTCTAAAACCTAAATATTAATATAGGAGAAGATTGTAGTGTACGTATACTTAGTTTGTAGACTAGTAGTAAAATTAAAGTATAGCTAGCTTATGGTTATTATATTTTAGAAACAGAAGCTATGATGTAATATGTTTTAGGTTTCTATCTAAAGTTCAACCTACTAGCTTACTATAGGAAGATAAAATACATAATTTATATGCTATCAAATGGAAATCTCAAACTAGGTACTATATGTTGAGAGCTATTAAAAAACCTATAAAATGAAGAATCTGCACCATGTAATGAAGATCTGCACCATGTAAAATAAAATTGTAAATAACGAAAATAAGCTAACTATAGTTAGAAGAGCTACCATTAAATTCGCCATTAAAAAGCTAACCGTACCTAGCTAGCTAACAAGATAAACAAAACCGGTAACTAGCATATAAAGTATATTAGCATAGTTGAACAGTTTTCATCCCCAGCAGGTCATCGTGGTAATAAAGTCAAAGGTCTGTTATGTATGCTTTCTCACGTGTCACCGACATGGTAGGAAATCCTTTAAGTATACAATTAAAATGCATTGATAAATTAATTTGCAATCATTTTTTGACCTATTTATTCTGTCATCAAGTCCAGTTTTACAGTGTAGATGGCAAATTCAGACACAATACTTGGATTAAAAAAAAATAATTCAGTATCATTACATCTATAGAATGGTACAATACTGCAGGGTGACAACAAAAAAACCCAGAACCCATAAAAATTGTAATAAATCCTACAAAATTTGCTGGACTTAGACTTCAGTCTGTGTTTGGGGAATGATCGTACACATAGGTTGTAGGACTTATTCCAATTTTTATGGGTTCTGTTCTTTTTTCATGCAAAACAATGTAATTTAATTTATTTGGTACAACATATATTTATTATATGGAAATCCAATCCAATGAGTCAGTTTTTTTCATGTATCACACAAACAAATGACTCATTGGATGAACTCAATTCATTTATGGTTAGAATTTCCATCTAATAAATATATGTAGTCCCAACTAAATTAAATTAAATTATCTTGCATAGATGTGTTTTATTTGAGTTGGGGCTACATATATTTATTAGAAGGAAATTCTGCCCGTAATTGAAATGAGTTCATCCAATGCATCAGTTTTTTGAGTGCAGGTGACATTTGCCCCCCACACACACACATTACTGTTTTCAGCATTGTGCAACGACAACAATTTCTTCTCTAAATTAGATGCATTATGTAAGCAGCATTCCCACAGCATGCTGCCAAAGGAATGGGTGAAAACAAACCGTGCTGTGTTTGTGGGTTCCGCTGCATAGTTGAACCCTACAATAATGGTATTAACAAATACATACACTCAACAAAAATATAAACGCAACACTTTTGGTTTTGCTCCCATTTTGTATGAGATGAACTCAAAGATCTAAAACTTTTTCCACATACACAATATCACCATTTCCCTCAAATATTGTTCACAAACCAGTCTAAATCTGTGATAGTGAACACTTCTCCTTTGCTGAGATAATCCATCCCACCTCACAGGTGTGCCATATCAAGATGCTGATTAGACACCATGATTAGTGCACAGGTGTGCCTTAGACTGTCCACAATAAAAGGCCACTCTGAAAGGTGCAGTTTTGTTTTATTGGGGGGGGGGGGGTACCAGTCAGTATCTGGTGTGACCACCATTTGCCTCATGCAGTGCAACACATCTCCTTCGTATTGAGTTGATCAGGTTATCAATTGTGACCTGTGGAATGTTGGTCCACTCCTCTTCAATGGCTGTGCAAAGTTGCTGGATATTGGCAGGAACTGGTACACGCTGTCGTATACGCCGGTCCAGAGCATCCCAAACATGCTCAATGGGTGACATGTCCGGCGAGTATGCCTGCCATGCAAGAACTGGGACATTTTCAGCTTCCAAGAATTGTGTACAGATCCTTGCAACATGGGGCCGTGCATTATCCTGCTGCAACATGAGGTGATGTTCTTGGATGTATGGCACAACAATGGGCCTCAGGATCTCGTCACAGTATCTCTGTGCATTCAGACATTAAGATGTGTAACATTCACAGACGATTGTCATCCAACTTTCCTTTGAATAAATCGTCTTTGTACAAACAAGCCCTGCCCGTCTGGCACCTGAGTCAACGAAACCCAATGACAGGAAGCACGTCTGCTGCTATGATTTCACACACCTACAGAAGTAGTCTGAGCACTGATGACCAGTCCTAACATGTCGAAAAAAACAGTTTCAATCCATATAAATTGGTGGGCTGTGCTTGTAAATATTATTTTTCTCCTCAGTCTTTCACCTGACATGACCTGGCAGATAGCACAGTCATTTCCTCTGGTAATACTGCCACCATGTGGCGGATCTCAAAACAAAACCATTTGCAGCTTTGCTTCTGCATTAAAATGGAAGAATGCAGAGAATTTTAAGTAAACTGAGGAAAAAAATCTGAGGTTGATCCTTAAGAAATCCAGCACTGATGTCAAACACTGTTGAAATATATGGGAATTTCTGCAGTTGAATAAAATATTGTATGAAAATATATTTTCCATTCAAAAGAAGTAGGAAGTGTGTTTTTACTCACTCACATGTCTTCAGTGGTGTATTTGTTTGGCACCAGGATTGCTTTTGAAAAAAAAAAAAAAAAAATCACCTTAACCTATTTATTGTCTTAAGAAAACTGAAATCTGAGCATGAAATTGTGCATTTGCAATTTCGAATTACATGTTAAAATGATTTGAATAGAAGGTCAGGGTAGTGTGGTGTATAGTTCTCACCCATGTTTAAAATATAAACACATTTAGAAATATGCATTTAGTGTCTTCTTTCTGTTGTATTTGGTGTAAAATGATTATTTGTCTCTGCATGTGGACTGAAATAAAAGCAGTTTCATCTGTATAAAGTCAGAAAATATCTTTTTTCTTTCAAATAAAGTTGTTTGAGACAAATTCAGTTATCAAACAACAAATCCATGCTTTGGAAATTTTTTTTAACATTGGTATGTGTGTGAATGTGTAAAAAGAAACAGACAAAAAGCATTCCTTTTTTATTTTAATGACAATGAAAGCTGAATAATGAAAAGAAGCACATGCCCCAAAAATATCTTTAAATCTAAATGACTAGAGCTCTCGCTGATATTCTACTGTGCCTCGTCCACCAGGTGGAGATATTGCTCCATTTCAAGAACCTTGACTACAAGCTGTTGTGGGACATGACGACAAACCTGTTGCTGATTGTAGTAGATGATAAGCAGTAAGATGTTTTTGTGTTTGCACTTCATGCTGCATTTAACATTCTTTGGGTTGTGATCGACGGTGTTTGGCGTAAAACAATTGTTGTTTAATAACGCATTTACTGGTTGGAGCCTTTTGCTGCATCAAACATCTTCTTGCGACCCTCCATGCCAGACATCGCTTCCACGTTCTTCCTCCAGTCGCTCACTTCCACTGTTTTCTCCTGCAACAAACAAACGATCACACACAATGTTGACGTCTCCGTAGTTTCTGCAATAAATTGTGCAGCATTTATCCCAGCGGGTTCAGTCTAAGCTTGGTGAGAAAAGATTTAAAGTTCTCATGCTTTCCACAGCTGTGACAGACTGGCGTGTGTCCAGGGTGTACGCTGCCTCATGCTCCATGACATGGAGTAAGCGAGTATGGAAAATGGATGGATGGATGCTTTCCACAGGATTTAATCAGTGAGTTTTGTCTAAAAGTGCTGCTGCTGAGAACATCTTGTCATTGTTTGTCCTCAAACGTACCTTCTCTGTGTCATCCTTCTTCACTGATTTGAGATTGGCCTTGAAATCCATAGAGCCTTTATGTTTGGAACCCAGCAGCGAGCGCAGGATGGCGTCAGCAGAGACCCGCACTCTTCTCAGGGGAGGTCTCTTGAACTTCCCTCTCAGGTCCAGTACTTTGATGTTTAGATCTTTGATCTGTGGAAAAAGTGGTACATTTCAGTAGATCCAAAAAAAAAAAAAAAAAAGTTGTTTTATGTCATTTTAAATTCTAATTTGAACTGAGGCAGTTTTTTTGGTTTAAAACAGAAAGAAATACCAGAACATTATATTTGTTGAGCTGCAACAACCAGAGTACCTACATAAATACACACACTTTTCCTCATCATTTGACTGCAGCTGTTCTTTCATTACCACATGAAAATGAATGAAATGAAAATTTCAAAATTCTGCTCTGTTTTCAAAGCATTCAATGATCTGCTCCTCCTCGATATGAAGGGCCCTATCTTGATAATCTATACGTCACAGTGCAAGAGCATTTACGGTGCGTCGAACTCAACTGTTTACGTGGTGCATCAGCTGAGCACCATGTATGGTGCTGCAGAGTTCAGAGAAGTTGTATTTACTCATCATTAATCGTGGGTGGGTTTTGGGTGTAACAGGAAATAAATCAATCAGATTCACTATTAAAAAATAAGCCAATATGTTGTTGTAGCTTATTTCTCAAATTCTCTTCGACTTAACGAAAGGAATTATGAAATTTCAACTTAATTTCATGATTTATGCAAACTCGAGTTTGTGAGGGAGAAGTGAAAGCTGAGTTTTTGCATTGAAACAAAACGTATTTTGAAGTTGAATTTACTTGTGCTTTTAGTGCAGAAATTGAATTTAGAATTTAAGTAGAGGCACCTTGATAATTTTTATAGTGTTGTTATCTGTCATGGCCTTTAAAAGCCGTTTGAGGTCAGTCTTGGTGCAGTGTTATTTTGACAGCGGACTCAATGCTTTGTGGCGGAGAAATGCGCGCAAAGTGTCAAATGGCACAGCAGGTCATGTGTAGGAGCAACATCCACCACAACTCCTGGGGGTCAGGCATTTGAGGGCTTCCTTCCTGCAGTGCCTCCTTCTACTCCTCTGACCACTCGATCTGCTCCATAACACAAATGTGGTACAAACCAGAGTTATTAAAGTTGGCTTTCCGGTAGTTTTTACCTTTAATTCATTTTTTGTTTTTTAGTTTTGTTGTTTTTTTGAGCACTGATGAGGAGCACTTTGTGAAAGTGCAGAGGTTAGGTATATCTGAACATCACACTGTGTCAACAGCACAAAAATTTTAGTTTGTTAAACCTCTTCCACAGGAGCTGGACGCGACAGACTGGTGCCACACCTGGCTTTCAGTTGCCATCATCAGAGGGCGCTATAGAGATGGTGATGCAGTTGATGTGTGACAAAAGCTTCAACAAAAGCTGCAACCATTCAAGCTGTTTTAGGTTTAAATTGTAAGATGATGGGGGAGGCAGTGGTGGACACAGCGACCTGAAACGTTAGCTTTGATAACGATAAACCAATAAAAACCGCTAAAAAAATTATCAGAAGTTACCGCTAACTTTTAGTATTGTTGTTGGCTACTGATAAGCCAGTTTTGAGTTTAAACGCTGCAGGGGCTGCAGGATCACAAACACAAAACAAACACAATGAAAAATAAATAAATAACAAATAAAACCCCAAATGCTGTCATCATCTTTATCAAAAGCAGTAAATCACAGTATTAGAAGTCACAGTTTATCTCTATATCATAGAGGTGCAATCGTTTTTTCAGCCAGTCTCACATTTTTTTTTCGTGCTCCCGTCACGAAGTGATTAAAATTTTTGTGACAGGTTTTTTTTTTTAACTCATTATTACTAACCCCACTCCTTCCCTCCACCCTAACCATAACCACCCGACCCCCCCGGTTCACTTTTAATTTCGTGTAGCCATCACGGAATGAATTAGAATGAATTTGTGCTGCTGTGACGAAAATGAGGTGCTTTTCGTCACAATATCACAAACCAATAGATTAATGTATATTTCGTGCTGCTGAATCACGACTTGCCGTGAGACCAGGTTCTCATTTTTTTTTTTTTTTTTTGCGTCTGACCTCATTTTAAGGCCACCAAACATGTGAGCACACGAATGAGAACAAGAGCTCTCACTATGGAAAGAAGATGGGAAAAAATACCTCGCAATCACATTTTTTCTGCACTACGCCGCTTTGTGCTGTGCTGTCTTTAAGATGGTCCCCATGATTTATCAATTTATCACTGTGACAGAGCAGCTTTGGCACATCAAATCTTTTTGACTCTCTCCCCACGGTGTTATTTTTGGCTACTTTTTTCTAGTAATTTTGCTGTTACCTCTGTGGTGTTGTGTAAGACTTTGGCTTCGATGTCATATCGCTCCTCATCAACCACATCTATTTTGGCATGTAACTCCTCACACAACGTCTCCATGGGAAGGGAAAATAAAAAAGAGGGAACAGAAGGCAATTTTACACAAACGATACATTGATCTTCCCTGTGATTACAAAGTCATGCACAAGATTAATGGAGCCAGTGATTCAATCAGAAAAATTTCTTTTAGTGATGTAATAAAAACTACTGCATATTCAGCTCTGAAATTCTGGGTTCTGATGTGTGTGTGTGTGTATATATACAGTAGTGTTCAGAATAATAGTAGTGCTATGTGACTAAAAAGATTAATCCAGGTTTTGAGTATATTTCTTATTGTTACATGGGAAACAAGGTACCAGTAGATTCAGTAGATTCTCACAAATCCAACAAGACCAAGCATTCATGATATGCACACTCTTAAGGCTATGAAATTGGGCTATTAGTAAAAAAGTAGAAAAGGGGGTGTTCACAATAATAGTAGTGTGGCATTCAGTCAGTGAGTTCAGCAGTTTTGTGGAACAAACAGGTGTGAATCAGGTGTCCCCTATTTAAGGATGAAGCCAGCACCTGATGAACATGCTTTTCTCTTTGAAAGCCTGAGGAAAATGGGACGTCCAAGACATTGTTCAGAAGAACAGCGTAGTTTGATTAAAAAGTTGATTGGAGAGGGGAAAACTTATATGCAGGTGCAAAAAATTATAGGCTGTTTATCTACAATGATCTCCAATGCTTTAAAATGGACAAAAAACCAGAGACGCGTGGAAGAAAATGGAAAACAACCATCAAAATGGATAGAAGAATAACCAGAATGGGAAAGTCTCACCCACTGATCAGCTCCAGGATGATCAAAGACAGTCTGGAGTTACCTGTAAGTGCTGTGACAGTTAGAAGACGCCTGTGTGAAGCTAATTTATTTGCAAGAATCCCCCGCAAAGTCCCTCTGTTAAATAAAAGACGTGCAGAAGAGGTTACAATTTGCCAAAGAACACATCAACTGGCCTAAAGAGAAATGGAGGAATATTTTGTGGACTGATGAGAGTAAAATTGTTCTTTTTTGGGTCCAAGGGCCACAGACAGTTTGTGAGACGACCCCCAAACTCTGAATTCAAGACACAGTTCACAGTGAAGACAGTGAAGCATGGTGGTGCAAGCATCATGATATGGGCATGTTTCTCCTACTATGGTGTTGGGCCTATATATCACATACCAGGTATCATGGATCAGTTTGGATATGTCAAAATACTTGAAGAGGTCATGTTTCCTTATGCTGAAGAGGACATGCCCTTGAAATGGGTGTTTCAACAAGACAATGACCCCAAGCACATTAGTAAAGAAGCAAAATCTTGGTTCCAAACCAACAAAATTAATGCCTCACAGATGTGAAGAAATCATGAAAAACTGTGGTTATACAACTAAATATTAGTTTAGTGATTCACAGGATTGATAAAAAAGCAGTTTGAACATAATAGTTTTGACTTTGTAGCGTCAACAGCAGATGCTACTATTATTGTGAACACCCCCTTTTCTACTTTTTTTTTTTTACTAATAGCCCAATTTCATAGCCTTAAGAGTGTGCATATCATGAATGCTTGGTCTTGTTGGATTTGTGAGAATCTACTGAATCTACTGGTACCTTGTTTCCCATGTAACAATAAGAAATATACTCAAAACCTGGATTAATCTTTTTAGTCACACAGCACTACTATTATTCTGAACACTACTATATATATATATATATATTTCTGTGTAGGCTCTCAGTTGTCCAGGTGGTTTCCATAGTAGAAAAAGCTTGAATCTTCGACTGGACTGGGTTGCCTGACGCGAGGACGTTTCGCTTCAAATCGCAGAAGCTTCCTCAGCTAAAATTCTTGCTCTGGTGGTCTGACTTCTGTCTTGACTCTTGTAGAGAAGAATAATCAAGAAGTCACAAAAGCTGGAGTTTTAAACCTAACCAGACCCCTCCTACTGAGAGGCAGACTGCTATAGGCCAGTGACTAAACAACTCCTTGAGTTTGAGGGTTTGACAGTTTGAGGGTTTGAGAGAGGGGTCAAGGAGGCATTCTTTGTGAAACGTTTGAAACCCAACCTTAACCGGGGAGGGGGTCTGAGACACGCTTTATCCCCTGTTTACAATGGGGTACTCAGGTCAAAGCAGTTTCAGCCTTTTGTTCATGGTAATGAGTCATTCACGTAATCAGCAGAGTTGTCAAGGGAGCCATCAGGAGAGGGTCCCTCCCATCATTAGGAGGGACAGCTGCCCTGTCATTAGGAGGGTGCTAACTAGAGCACAATAGGTGCTAATTAGAGCTATTGTTTAGTCACTGGCCTATAGCAGTCTGCCTCTTGGTAGGAGGGGTCTGGTTAGGTTTAAAAAACTCCAGCTTTTGTGACTTTTAGCTGAGGAAGCTTGTGCGATTTGAAGCGAAACGTCCTCGCGTCAAGCAACCCAGTCCAGTCGAAGATTTGAGCTTTTTCTACTATATATATATATATATATATATATATATATATATATATATATATATATATATATATATATATATATATATATATATAAAAGTAAGTGAGGACCCATGGATCTTCTGTTTTGGGTCATGTTGGCATCTTTTAACATAATGTGCAGTTTTTATTTTATATAATGATTTAAATATAAATGAGCACAGTGGAACCTATCTGTGCTTGTTCACGCAGACGCATAAAATTGATCTTTTGTTTGCACGCAGTTCATGAAGCTTTGTGGCTAATTGCATTGTCTTGGTGACCACGAAGGCCAGTGGTGATTGTAATAATAATAATATCTAGGACTGCAAGCAGTCATATACGGGCCCTCGTTCCGCGCGGCCGCCTACCCAGGCCAGTGGGTGCCCTTGTGACCACATGTGGGCATGTGCATGCAGGGGTAACCACTCATCACACAGTTAAAATTTGAAACAAATCACACAATGCATCAAGGAGTTATGACATGTTGATTGTTCATCCACTAGGGGGCGCTCAGTGTTCAAACAGAGGGGCTGGGTGTGTTCAGGGGCCAACCGTCATCATACATGTGAAGTTTCAAGTCAATCAGGCAAAGCATGAAGGAGTTATCATGACTTGATTTTCTATGGCAAAGGGTCAAAATGGCGGCACCATAGCGGCCACACCCTTCAACACAGAGAAAAGCTTTCGATAACTTTTGTTCAGTATCATCTTTGGATGCTGTCAAAGAAATTTGAAGTGCATTGGACAAAATCCCTGGGAGGAGTTCGTTCAAATACAACATGTGGAAATCACGCCAAAATGAGAAGAAAATTCAAAATGGCTGACTTCCTGTTTTGAGTAGACTCTTGGTGCAAGAGACGTTTTTGTATGTCTATGAAAGTCACACATGTGTACCAATTTTCATCTCCCTACTCCAAAAAAACCCCTATGTGGAGGAGTTTTTGAAAGTTTCAAGGGGGCGCTATTGAGGCATTTTGCCCTGCCCATGGGCGACGCCCCTATGAATTGTAAGAGGTTGTCGTGCTCGACCTGTGTTTCAATTTTCATGATGATGTGACAAAATTAAAGCCGTCAAAATGAAGAACGTAATTTCATGGCGAATGGGCAATATTTGGCACGCCGCCACACAGACGCCGTTACTCGTAACTTCACGGCGTTCATCGCCTATGTTCACCAATTTGTTCTGCATGTTTTAAAAGTGGAATGAAGTTGATTGGGTTAAGTATGTGACATCAGGACCTCTTAAAGTAAAAATAGGACATTTCCCACCACCACCGGGGGCGCTATGGCGCAGGTGGGAACTTAAGATATGTAGACGTTCAGGGCGGAGCTCTCATCATGTCCAGCAAGTTTGAAGGATCTACGATGAAGTATGTGGGCGTGACAGCCTTTCGAAGTGAAATGGCGTGCTCTGGAAAGCTCGCCAAAGTTTGACGACCCCTAGCAGCCACGCCTTTTGACTTAATTAGAATCTTTTGATAACTTTTGATCACCATTGTGTTATGATGATTTTGACCAAATTTGAAGACGATCGGATAAAATCCCTAGGACGAGTTCGTTCAAATGTAAGTAGTGGAAATGGCCAAAAATGGCAAAAATGTGCTCAAAATCGAAACTTAAAATCAAAATGGCTGACTTCCTGTCGATATTTCACCATGACAATAAGAGACTTTTTCGTGCGTCCTGGCATGGTAAATATGTGTACCGAATTTCGTGAGGCTACGACGAAAAGAGCCCAATGCGGAGGGGTTTTTGAAAATTTCTAGAAGGCGCTATTTCGCGATTTTTCTGCAACCATGTGCGACGCCCCCAAAATATCGAATTTCGGATCCGGCCGGATGACTTTGGAAAGTTTGGTGAGATTGTGAGCATGGGAAGAGGCCGAAATTTCGATTTCAAGAGTGAGAATAATAATAATAATAATAATAATAATAATAATAATAAACAGTGCAATTACAATAGGGTCCTCGTAGGACGTTGCCTACTCGGGCCCTAACAATAATAATGCAAAGTGAAAATTATACCCGAAGTTCTGCTAAGGACATGCCGCTGGTCTGTAGTGGAGGAGCTTTTTCGTCAAGGTACTTTTCTTTCTGCTCCTCTTTTTTCACCATCTCATGCTCCAGCTGCTCGGTTGCCTTGGCTACCATCAGGCTCTGAAATACGAAATAAATGGATTTGACGTATAATTTAATTATAATGATGCCTCAACTCCTCAACACAGCTGCTGCACACCTGAGGGAGGACTCACCTTGAGCATGAGCTTGCGAGATGCAGAGATTTTAGGTTTACTCTGCAACAAAATAAAAAAAAAAAAAAAATTAAAAAAAATTGAGTATGTTTCAAATTAATTATTGCATGACATATCAATAATTCTGTGAGTATTTGTTTTGTAAAAATATTAAGTTTGTGCACAGTGATGTGTGAAATCCAACCTCTTGTCTGTGGACAGATGATCATTTGAAAATAGACAAAAGGACAAAACAAAAAGTTTAAAATTTACATCTGTTTGCAAATTGCATTTATTTAGTGAGTTGTAACAAATAATTCACATTTTGTCTCAAGAGCAGAGATTCCCAAAGTGTGGGCCGCAGTGTCATTAAAATGAGAGGTCATTAATATTAAAAATGTATTTTTTTTTTTTTGCAATTTTGTAAAAAATGTTTCAAATAAATGAAAAAATATTTATGGTTATTTTAATAATAAAGCCATGGCACTCAAATTATATATTACAGACATTATTTGATCAAGTTTGCTGTGTGCAAGACACTGCTGTAAACCTTTTATGACTCTGTGGTGGCATCAGCCATACTTTACGCTGTGGTCTGCTGGGGCTGTGGAAGTTCTGAGAGGGACAGGAAGATACTTAATAGATTAGTCAGAAGGGTTGGCTCGGTTCTGGAATGTACTTTGGACCCCATAGAGGTGGTGGGTGAGAGGAGGATGTTAGCTAAGCTGACATCAATTATGGACAACCCTTCTCACCCCCTACATGAGACTGTGGGAGCCTTAAGCAGCTCCTTCAATAGTAGACTGCTGTACCTTTGGTGCAAAACAGAAAGCCTCGGCAGGTCATTTATTCCAACTGCAGTCAGACTGTATAACACCACAAAATATTTTTAGCACCATAACCACCTGCTGACGTTACATTATTAACTACCTCTTCCGCCACCTTTTGTGTTTTATTACACGCACAACTGTGCACCTTATCCTATGCAAGAATTTAACCATATCTGTACATACTTATACAACCCCAGTTCCAATGAAGTTCGGACATTATGTAAAATGTAAATAAAAACAGAATACAATGATTTGCAAATCCTCTTCAACCTATATTCAATTGAATACACGACAAATACAAGATATTTATTTAATTGTTTATTGTTATTTAATACAAGATTTTATTTATTTATGTTTAAACTGATAGACTTTTTTGTGCAAATATTTGGTCATTTTGAAATGGATGCTTGTAACACATTTCAAGAAAGTTGGGACAGGGCAACAAAAGACTGGGAAAGTTGATGAATGCTCAAAGAACACCTGTTTGGAAACAGGTGAGTGTCATGATTGGGTATAAAAGCAGCATCCCCAAAACTCTAAGCCATTCACAAGCAAAGATGGGGCGAGGATCACCACTTTGTGAACAACTGTGTGAAAAAAAAATAGTCCTACAGTTTAAGAGCAATGTTTCTCAACATTCAATTGCAAGGAATATATGGATTCCATCATCTACAGTCCATAATATAATCAGAAGATTCAGAGAATCTGGAGAACTTTCTACATGTAAGCTGCAAGGCCAAAAATCAACATTGAATGCCCTCAGGCGGCACTGCATTAAAAACCAACATTATTGTGTAAAGGATCTTACCGTGTGGGCTCAAGAACACTACAGAGAACGATTGTCAGTTAACACAGTTTGTTGCTACATCTACAAGTGCAACTTAAAACTCTACCATGTAAAGCGAAAGCCAAACATCAACAACATCCAGAAATGCCGCCGCCTTCTCTGGGCCCGATCTCATTTGAAATGGACACATGCAAAGTGGAAAAGTGTGCTGTGGTCTGATGAGTCCACGTTTCAAATTGTTTTTGGAAATCATGGACGTCGTGTCCTCCAGACAAAAGAGGAAAAAGACCATCCAGATTGTTACCAGTGCAAAGTTCAAAAGTCAGCATCTGTGATGGTATGGGGGTGTGTTAGTGCCCATGGCATGGACAACTTACACATCTGTGATGGCACCATCAATGCTGAAAGGTCCATCCAGGTTTTGGAGCAACACATGCTGCCATCCAAGCAATGTATTTTTCAGGGACGTCTCTGCTTATTTCAGCAAGACAATACCAAGACACATTCTGCACGTGTTACAACAGCGTGGCTTCGTAGTCAAAGAGTGCGGGTACTAGACTGGTCTGCCTGCAGTCCAGACCTGTTGCCCATTGAAAATGTGTGGCTCATTATGAAGCGCAAAATACGACAACAGAGACCCTGGACTGTTGAACAACTGAAGTCATACATCAAGCAAGAATGGGAAAGAATTCCACCTACAAAGCTTCAACAATTAGTGTCCTCAGTTCCTAAATGCTTATTGAGTGTTGTTAGAAGGAAAGGTGATGTAACACAGTGGTAAACATACCACTGTCCCAGCTTTTTTGAAACGTGTTGCAGGCATCCATTTCAAAATGAGCAAATATTTGCACAAAAACAATAAAGTTTATCAGTTTGAACATTAAATATCTTGTCTTTGTGGTGTATTCAATTGAATATAGGTTGAAGTGGATTTGCAAATCATTGTATTCTGTTTTTATTTACATTTCACACAATGTCCCAACATCATTGGAATTGGGGTTATATATATATATATATATATATATATATATATATATATATATATATATATATATATATATATATATACATATATACACAACCCCTGGTAAAAATTATGGAATCACCGGCCTCGGAGGATGTTCATTCAGTTGTTTAATTTTGTAGAAAAAAAAGCAGATCACAGACATGACACAAAACTAAAGTCATTTCAAATGGCAACTTTCTGGCTTTAAGAAACGCTATAAGAAATCAGGAAAACAAAATTGTGGCAGTCAGTAACGGTTACTTTTTTAGACCAAGCAGAGGGAAAAAATATGGAATCACTCAATTCTGAGGAAAAAATTATGGAATCATGAAAAACAAAAGAACGCTCCAACACATCACTAGTATTTTGTTGCACCACCTCTGGCTTTTATAACAGCTTGCAGTCTGAGGCATGGACTTAATGAGTGACAAACAGTACTCTTCATCAATATGGCTCCAACTTTCTCTGATTGCTGTTGCCAGATCAGCTTTGCAGGTTGGAGCCTTGTCATGGACCATTTTCTTCAACTTCCACCAAAGATTTTCAATTGGATTAAGATCCGGACTATTTGCAGGCCATGACATTGACCCTATGTGTCTTTTTGCAAGGAATGTTTTCACAGTTTTTGCTCTATGGCAAGATGCATTATCATCTTGAAAAATGATTTCATCATCCCCAAACATCCTTTCAATTGATGGGATAAGAAAAGTGTCCAAAATATCAATGTAAACGTGTGCATTTATTGATGATGTAATGACAGCCATCTCCCCAGTGCCTTTACCTGACATGCAGTCCCATATCATCAATGACTGTGGAAATTTACATGTTGTCTTCAGGCAGTCATCTTTATAAATCTCATTGGAACGGCACCAAACAAAAGTTCCAGCATCATCACCTTGCCCAATGCAGATTCGAGATTCATCACTGAATATGACTTTCATCCAGTCATCCACAGTCCACGATTGCTTTTCTTTAGCCCATTGTAACCTTGTTTTTTTCTGTTTAGGTGTTAATGATGGCTTTCGTTTAGCTTTTCTGTATGTAAATCCCATTTCCTTTAGGCGGTTTCTTACAGTTCGGTCACAGACGTTGACTCCAGTTTCCTCCCATTCATTCCTCATTTGTTTTGTTGTGCATTTTCGATTTTTGAGACATATTGCTTTAAGTTTTCTGTCTTGACGCTTTGATGTCTTCCTTGGTCTACCAGTATGTTTGCCTTTAACAACCTTCCCATGTTGTTTGTATTTGGTCCAGAGTTTAGACACAGCTGAGTGTGAACAACCAACATCTTTTGCAACATTGCGTGATGATTTACCCTCTTTTAAGAGTTTGACAATCCTCTCCTTTGTTTCAATTGACATCTCTCATGTTGGAGCCATGATTGTTGTCAGTCCACTTGGTGCAACAGCTCTCCAAGGTGTGATCACTCCTTTTTAGATGCAGACTAACGAGCAGATCTGATTTGATGCAGGTGTTAGTTTTGGGGATGAAAATTTACAGGGTGATTCCATAATTTATTCCTCAGAATATATATATATATATACTCAAATTCTATTTTCCACGTAATTTGTTCACATCGGTCACCTTTCTTGAATATTTTTCTTTTCTTTACTACTGCACGACTCTGCTGCTGCAACAAGTGATTTTCCCCGCTGTGGGATCAATGAAGTCTTTTCTTGTCTTTTTTAATTTAAGTCACACCAAACTGGTGGCTGCCACCACCAAAACGTATCTTATGTCTTGTCACTGGTGGGGGGTCATAGTTGATTGAACGCTTCATCTTTGCCGATGGCTGGGCAGGCGAAACTGGGATTAAAGGTTTGGATTTTCAGATTTCAAAGTAGGTCGCGGCCTTCTTAAGTTTGGGATTGGCTGCTCTGGGCAAATGTCACTTGCAGTACGGAATGAAGGCTGTTATTTGGAATCAGGAATGGAAACACAATACACTTACAGTTTCGCAGGCATCCTGTCTGTCTCAGTTCACCCTGCAAGACAAAAATAAAAACACTTGCCATTGAAGAGCTCAATATTGGTGACCACTTCTGTTGAGTACCCCAATTTTTGATCCATTTCAATATGCAGCATACAGTACACACTATTTGGTCTTATGACTTTATTAATTTTTATTCAAGTACTGAAAAATAACTTTTTATTTGACTTGTCTTTTTTTTCCTTTTTGCTTTATTGACTGTTGTCACATTGCATTCATAGGAAGACTTGCTTTTCAAACCTATCCAGTAATCCCCCAGTGTTGACGGCAGCATTTGGTGCCAAAAAGAAAAGTGATGGCAAAGACAAGGGAGGCATGCAAGGCCCCAACAACACAGCTACTCCTGATGGATAACATTTGAAGTCATCTCCTTGACTTTTCCAGTGGATTAAGATTATAAAAATAGCCTGTGTCCAACGGTCTTGGAACAGTCGTGGCAATGCAGTTTTTTTTTAGTGGTACATACTTTATCAATCAGTCAGTGTCTTTAAAAATAGATGAACAAGAGAAGAAGAAAACTAATGAGTTTAACTAATCAACGGTAAGCAACAGTGGTTGTTTTATAACAAAACCAACGCCGTAAGTATAAAAATGAGTATTTTTGGGGTACATGTGACTGTCTTCTAGTGGGTCTGTTTTGTAGTTTAACAGACTATCAAATGTTCCAACTGTTACAGTCGGTCAGACTTTGAAATACCGGTGTTGTTTGTACCTTCTCACCAATTTTATCAACTTTAAAATAAAATCGAGTCCTATCATAAATATGAGCAGCAACTCTGATGTTCCCGTCGTGACACAAGTGTACATTCGGTCAGCAAATACCTCCACTAAAAGCATTTCTTGAATTTTGCATTGGGATTAACACCACCATTGTGCCGTGTCTGTCTGTACGTATGTATATCTCACTGTGACAGAGCCAGATTCTTATCTCGATCTGGATGAAATTTAACCCGTTTGTTGTCTGTCTTGGGATTTGCCTGACTTTGTCATTATGTTAAAGGAAGAAAATGATTCAAAATCTATCCAAATCTGGATCTTAAGCAACATGTAAATCTGTTTTCTTTCTCTCGTTCTTCATAACACCTGAAAACTAATAGACATAAAATATTATACAAATATACACGAGATGCAGATATGCCGATGCTTTTCTCAGATCTACTGGCTAATTTGGTAGAGGTGGGGATAGAATGGCACAAACACAGAGACGCATGGTCTTACCTTTGTGTTGATCTTGTGGATGCAGAAAGAAAGTGATGGTGAGAAGGACTGAGGAGAATATTTCTCTCGTGCCTGTTGTCCTCCCTCTCTGCCACAGTGAGACTTAAATAGAAACACACACACCCGTAGAGAGAACGGTCTCAGGACAACAGTGATTTTATAGCACTAGTGTTGATGTCAGTCTTTCTTGTTATTTTGATGACCCCACATCAGAAAAAAGAAAATCCTGCAGTGAGTCTCACATTTACTTTGACTTCTCTTTCATTGCAGACAGCATGATGCATTCAAACCCTCAAAACACATTCCAATAAATAAATAAATAAATTGAGAAGTTAAAGCATTTACCACTTAGTAATTCCATTCCTCCAAACAACAGTTAGAAGATGTTTTGGCATTAAGGACATCAAGTGATGAAGAGTTTCTGTGTTATTTTGTCCCATTCTTCTTGCAAATGAGTCTTAATGTGTGGGATAGTTGCATTTTTAGAAAATTTTGGTTCTCAGCCTTGCTGCTTATGTGTAGAAAGTTCTCCAGATTCTCTGAATCTTCTGATTATATTATGGACTGTAGATGATGGAATCCCTAAATTCCTTGCAATTGAACATCGAGAAACATTGTTCTTAAACTGTTGGACTATTTTTTTCACGCAGTTGTTCACAAAGTGGTGATCCTCGCCCCATCTTTGCTTGTGAACGGCTGAGCCTTTTGGCGATGCTCCTTTTATACCCAATCATGACACTCACCTGTTTCCAATTAGGTGTTCTTTGAGCATTCATCAACTTTCCCAGTCTTCTGTTGGGCCGTCCCAACTTTTTTGAAACATGTTGCAGACATCCATTTCAAAATGAGCAAATATTTGAAAAACAATAAAGTTTATCAGTTTGAACATTAAATATCTTGTCTTTGTGGTGTATTCAATTGAATATAGGTTGATGAGGATTTGCAAATCATTGTATTCTGTTTTTATTTACATTTCATTAATTATTTAAATCATACAATCATACAATGTGATTTTCTGAATTTTATTTTTAAGATTCTGTCTCTCACAGTTGAAGTGTAGCTATGATAAGTACAGACCTCTCCATTCTTTGTAGGTGGGAAAATTGCAAAATTGACAGTGGATCAAATACTTCTTTGCCTCACCGTATTCCTTACTGGCCCAGTGTGGACCCATATTATAACACTTGTGATTTTGCTGTGTATTGTCTTGAAATCAGCTAATTTCAGCAGCAAATGTTCCTGGAAAATGTCAGTGAACTTTTCTGCAATAATGCTGCCATCACAGGAGAGTAAAGTATGTTTGCCAAGTGCATTGACAAAACCCCATGACAGAGCCTGGCGTTAGCACTTGTTGCTGATAATCGTCTGTACGGTCATTTTCGTCTTTGGTCTGGAGCACACAGTGTTCATTACTTCCAAAAAAGATCTGGAATACTGATTTGTTTGATCACAGTTCATGTTTCCACTGTGTGATGGTCCAGCCCAGCTGCCTCCAAGCCCAGAGAGGATGACACCACTTCTTGACAAGATTAACATAAAGCTTTTCATTTTGACAGTAAATTTTTAAGTGACATTTTTTAATATAACTCCATATTAAAGTGCTTGACAAAGGTTTTCCAAAGTAAAGCCCATGTGGTTATATCAGCTATTGATGAATGACGGTTCTTGTTCTCGTGCCGCCTGGGAGATGGGACATCACAGATGTTCAGCTGAGGCTTGTACACTTGCACTTTACGCACTGAAATTCCTCCAGATTCCTTGAATAGCTTAATCATATAACACACTGTAAAGGGAGAAACATCTAAATCGCTTCTTCCCATCTTTCTTTGACGAGAACTGTTTTTAAATTGTGATGACAATTGTGTGTTTGAAATACAGCAATCTTTTTTTTTTTTTTTTTTAAATCTCACTACTATCCCTAAATTGCATGCCACAACTTTTTTTGGAGGCCAGAAATGCAGGAATGAATGCATATCACCAACTGGAATTAAATTGACCAGACAAAACATGAAATATCCTCAGTTCAATCAATCGTCGTGGCTATCCCTTGTTGCCGAGGATGATGGTCTCCTAGTTGTTGGCATGGACTCTTAGGGGACTTAGGAGTCCCAGTTGTGTAGCGCACTGCCTCCCGCAGGCTGGACAGGTGGCAGTTGGTGGGAGTTTCTGCCTGTTGGAGTCTTGAAGTCGCTCTTTTCTTCTTCTTTTCTCTTTTGTGTAGGAGATCCTAGCCTCTTCGAAGCCCTGAGTGCCAAGGTGAATGGCAGATCTCCATTTTGGCCGATCTTTGGCTGCAGTTAACCAGACAAAACATGAAATATCTTCAATTCAATCAATACATTCTGAACTTTTTCTGATTCCTATTCTGCAGACCTGTTAGCTCACAGCAAGAAGGTCAAGGGATCGCTTCCTGCCTGGACCTCTCTGTATGGAGTCTGCATCTTCTCCTCATGTTCGCTTGGGTTCCCTCTGGGTGCAACGGCTTCCTCCCATTTTCAAAGACATGCAGGTTAGTCTATATGTGACCCTGCGATAGACTGGCATCCTGTCCAGGGTGTACCAAGCCTCTTGCCCTGCGACTGCTGGGATACCCTATATTTTAGAGATTATCTGTCATCCCATCTGCAGAAGCTTTTAATTGGCTGGTTTCTTTTGCTTGAGCTGACCCCTCACTTCAAAGGCTGTGGTCTTTAATCTGATTGACACTTGAGTTCCAGGCTCGTGGCAGCTGATTATTATTCTGCAGTATATATTGCAGCAGGATGATCAAAGTGCTGCATTTCACCAGGCCTATTTCTGCAAAACACTGACTCAAAGCCGTATCTCGTAGTTTGTAGTACAGTGCAAGTGCAACACGTGTGGATAAAACATCTGTCAAATTTATGAATTTAACTGCAAACGTGGCAAAATACAACAAATCAAATACAACCTTTGTTTTAGCAACAGCTGAATGACTGTTTCAGAGTTAACACATTGATGAACCACTGGTACGAATATACCCATTTTTACATATTTATCCAGATTTACTCAAACTTTAATATTTCTAGATTTATTCATTTGCAAATCACAAATTCTGCACTGAATGTGAAATTAAACATCATTTAAACATGACTTGTTGAAGCCAGGTGGGGTATAATTTGAAATCAAATTGTTGCAAGTGAAATACAGAAACCAGTTTTAACAGCAACAACTATAAAATTGCACATTTTATTACTTAAAGCACATACAAAGTTACACTCAAAGTGATGCAGTGGCATTCAGTTAAGATTAATTCATTATTATAAGCTACTAAACAACAAAACAAAAACAAACAAACAAAAAAATCAGGCTGTTATTCACCATTTACTCAGGCTTTTCTGCTGCCACCTGGTGGCCAAAGTGTTGCAAACCTCTCAGCAGGCCCTAGCAAACACAACCACTGTTGGACGTGTTTTTGCTCTTTATTCCACTTCCCTATGAATGCATATTCTTCTAAATGTTTAAACTTGAGCAACAACTCTGCAGTTTAATGCTACGTTTAATTTTGCTTACATTTAAATCTTTGGTTTCCTGTTGAAAAGCCAACAACTGCCTCAATGCAGCACCAAAGCTGCCTGGCACTCCAGCCGGTGTGTCGAGTGGAGATAGACCTGTCGTTCCACAGAACAGCTGGTACTTTGCTCTATTTTCAGGATGATTAGGAGGAATTATGAAGACAAGCTCATACTGGATCAACCCATCCATTGACGAAAGCACTGATAGTAGAGAAGCTTGAATCTTCGACTGGACTGTGTTGCTTGACACGAGGACGTTTCACTTCAAATCGCAGAAGCTTCCTCAGCTAAAATTCTTGCTCTGGTAGTCTGACTTCTGTCTGACCCTTGTCAAGAAGAACAAACAGAAGCCACAAAAGCTGGAATTTTAAACCTAACCAGACGCCTCCTACCGAGAGGCAGACTGCTACTGGCTAGTGATTAAACAATTGCTTTAATTAGCATCTATTATGCTCCAGTTAGCACCCTCCTAATGACAGGGTAGCTGTCCCTCCTAACGATGGGACTGACGCCTCTCCTGACGACGTGAATGACTCATTACCATGAACAAAAGACTGAAACTGCTTTGACCTGAGTACCCCATTGTAAACAGGGGACAAAGCGTGTCTCAACCCCCCCAAATAAAGTTGGGATCCAGTGTGTTTGATGCCGTTAAATCCGATCAGACATTGAATGGAACAAAATCCATGTGGTGAACACAAAGCTGCTTGCACTTTTGCATGTTTTAGCTGAGAAAAATAGGTTAGCCATCGGCTGAAGAATCTTGGAAGCGACAATAGCAGGTGTCAGTCCAGGTGGAACCATTCTTCAGGTTCTACTGGGAATAAGCCAGAGCTCCTGCACCCTGACCAAACCCAAAACCTTTGGGACCAAAGTTCTTGGAGTAACAACCTGTGAGTAAAATCACAATGAATGAAAAGCACATTGCAAAATATACTCAACAAAAAATGTAAAAGCAACACTATTTTTTTCATGCATTGATGTAAAATTAAAATTTCTATGCACACAAAAGGGTTAATTTTTTGTTTTATTTTACAAATTTGTTAAAATCTGTCTGTCTGTTGTGAAATCTAATAAATCATTAATCAAAAAGCTCCAGTATTCAAAATATAACGATTTATTCCTCATTTAAAACAAATTTTAATAGCGGGTTTCATTAATCAGTTGCTATAAATGAACACTAAAATGTCTTAAACACATTTATTGTAGTTAAGTTATAAATCAAGTTTAAAAGTGAATGAAATTTCTGTTTTCCATCAACCAGTTTAAAGTGGTGTAAACCAGAAATTGTTTGTATTCTAAATATAAACAGCTGTAAACCCATTACAAACTGGTTTAAATCAGAGTTTAGTCAAAATAAAGTTGATAAAGTAATAGTCACTTTGGTTTGACAAAAGTAATATGGATGTGCCCTTGAACATGAAATTCTGATACGTTTTTTTTTCTTTTTTGCAACATTTCAAATTAAGAATTAAACAATCTTAAAACAGCTGACATTAAGCTATAAAGATGGTTCTTAGTAGCAGCATTAGGCAACAGGCTGCAGTTATTTCAACAAACCTTTGCAGTAGATCTCCCCGTCTTTGTCAGCAAGGGTTGTGGACTCCAGGCCTTTTCCACACTTGGCACAGCGGAAGCAGCTTTTATGCCAAGACTGGATCAGTGAGAAAAGACTTTGGTCAAGCACTGAGAAACCCATGAGATAACAGCTAATCAGATTATGATACAAGTATTATAACGGGTCACATTACACCTTTTCATCAACTTGACAGACCAATTTAAGTGACATCATAAACTTGGAAGTCAGTTATGTTTGAGACACCTACATTGTTAGTAGTGAACAGAATGCAACAAATTGTGACTAATACCAAATATGTAAACCCATGTACTGTCCCACTGTCTATATCCTGATCACCTACCGACACGCAAGTAATGGCGGTAACAGTTGAAAAGGCAAGAATGAAAGGGAAGGAGTTAACCTCAAGCTAGGGGTAATGATGGTAATGCACAAGTCCTTGATCGCTAACATCCAGGAGCCATGCATCATTAGAATAGAATTAGGGAAGGGTGTTATTTCAAACATTTTTGAAATCTATAATAATTTTTTGAATGGAATATGGAAATATACATGGAATAAACCATAACAGTATAATTTTTGGGTCATTTGGTTCCAAAAACCCATATGGATGGAGCGTTTTAAAATTTCAAGTAACGCATGTGTCGTATATGTGCTGTTGACGTAGAAAACCACTCTGTTGCTTATAATTAGTTAATTGTGGAAAGGTCATTCTTTACATGTGATGATTATACTCAACAGATATTCCTGAAATAAAAACTACATAGATTTTGTTTGTTACAATTGATCATAACATATCTACTGAAATTAGGTTTTTTTTGTCAATTACTCTTAAAAAACACCAGATAGGCTTATTGTTACTATAGAAGTTGAATATAAACGTAGGGTCAAGCAACATTTGGAGCCAATTTTCAAGTCTCTCGGTGCAGTGGTTCTCAAGATATGACATTTTCGTCGATATTTTTGGCGATTTTTGAACCCGATATTTTCACTGGCTCCGTCCATATGGGTTTTTGGAACCAAATGACCCAAAATTTATCCTGATATGGTTTATTTAGTGTATATTTCCATATTCCATGTAAACATTTATAGATTTCCAAATTTTGTAAATAACACCCCTCCCTAATAGAATAGATAGAATATTTTGAATGAATGAATGAATAAGTTTTATTCAGCACGCACATAAACAAAATACCAATACCAATACCAAAATACCAATAACTCAATTTCCCAAAGCTTATAAATGCCCCCCCCCCCCCCCCCCCCCACACACACACACACACCAGTTACTATACACATTTAAATACAGTCAGCACAAGGTAACAATCAGTAAAATAATGTAACTGAACAGAACAAAACAATCAATAATATAATGTGCAAATAAACAAAAAAGAACCACAAAAACAGTTTGCCTAATATAGCGTACTATAGTAAGAAATTACGTTGTTTTTATAAAGTCTTTTGACACCCACCAATGTACCAGGTAATTTAATACTATCAGAACAATTATTCCATATTCTGACACCTTTTACAGAAATACAATTACTTTTAACAGTAGTTTGAATCTTTCTTCTCTCAAATATCAGTGTTCTTCACAAATAATAACTGGACTCTTTCATTTTAAACAACTCCTGAACGTGTAGGGGCAAAAGTTTATTTTTAACTTTGTACATGGTTTGTATCATTAAATAATCCACCAAATCTTGAAATTTCAAAATACACAGACAAGCAAACAGTTGGTTTGTTGGTTCGTAATATGGTTTTTTACTTATAACGCTTATAGCTTTCTTTTGTGACAAAAAAAACAACAAAAAACTGGATTTGTTTTTGTTTAATACGTGGTTTCCCAAACCTCAATACAACAGGTCATATATTCTATATAGAATAGAATAGAAACTTTATTGTCATTGCACATATATACATACAACGAAACTTGTCCTCTGCATTTATCCCATCCTAATTACAGTTAGACACAATCTAACCAATAAGAGCAGTGGGCAGCCACAGTCCAGCACCCGGGAACCAACTCCAGATGTAGACGCTGCCTCGGTCAGGGGCAGACCCTAAATAAGCATGTTTTTGATTAGACAAGACCTGTTGACCCAGTGGGATGCCTGTGCTGATTTGACAAAGTAACATCACCCTAGATGCAGAGACTGTAGTCTTCCAGTCCAGTCTGAGCAGTGGGAACAGGCCCAAGGGACAGTGAGCTTGTTTTAGTGCTAACATGAAGTTAGGTGAATTGGTTATTCTAAACTGATTGTAGGTTTGAGTGTAATTGAATTTGTCTGTCTGCAGGTGTCCCTGCTGTTAGTGACCATCCGATGATCCACCGGGATTACTTTGTGCACTTCTGTGACCCATTTCAAAGTATACGGCATTAGCAACAAACAGCTATGGAGACATCTGAAAACAAAATGGTTGTGAGTGCTCGGGTGTTTCCGAAGTGACGTCGCAACCAGGGTGCACTTCAATAGAATGTAATTTCAATGTCAATTTATTTAATTTATAAAAGCGGCAAATCATGACATCGGCCCAAGGCGCTTCACATGAAAGAGTTCAAAAACAGTTTAACATGAATTAAGAACAAGTATAAAACACAATTAAAAACAAAATTTAAAACAATAAAATTTAAAAGAATTAAAAAGCAGAATAGTCCTGCATCAGATGAGCGCATAGGTCTTAATCAAGTCAGCTAAGTACATCAGTGCCAGTCCATGAACAACTTTATAGGCTAATAACAGAACCTCAAGGTCTAATCTCACAGAGACAGGTAGCCAATTGAGGGATGCCAGAACAGCTGTAATATGGTCTAGTCCGTGTCAAAAGTCTGGCAGCAGCATTCTGAACTAATTGGAGATCCCTGATATTGGACTGTGGCAACTCTGAAAATGGGACATTACAATAATCCAATCTGGAGAAAACAAAGTCATGAATCAGGGTCTCAGCATCAGCCATGGACAACATGGGACAAATCCTCACTATATTTGGCAAATGGAAGAAGACACCTCTCGTAACATCCCTAATGTGAAGACCAAAGGACAACATAGGGTCAAAAACCACCCCAAGTTTCCTTACCCTGTTTGTGTGATGCACAACACATGAATCTAAGCCAAGTGCTAGCTGATCAAATTGATGCCGATATCTTGCTGGACCAATAACCATCATTTCAGTGTTGTCAGAATTTAGAAGTAGGAAGTTACTAGACATCAAGACAGTTCAATTTCATATCACTAAGGTTAGAAATAGTGCTATTATATAAAACACAAAGAGAGAGACGGATAGATATGACGTCAACCATGCAAGGGCACTTCCAGTAATCCCAAAGTAATTCTCCAACCTATCATGTAAAACACATGATCTATGGTATCGAATGCAGCACTAAGATCCAACAGCACAAAAATCGAAGTGGTGTCCGAATCCATTGTGAGCAGAAGATTGTTCACCACTTTAGTAAGAGCTGTCTCTGTGGAGTGGTATTTTCTGAAAGCAGACTGCAGTGGTTCAAAAACATTATTCTCAGTAAGGTGGTTCACAAGCTGCCATGACACCACTTTTTCCAGAATTTTAGTGCAAAATGATAGATTTGATATGGGCCTATAATTTTTCAGTTCACTAGGGTCAAGATTAGATTTTTAATTAATGGTTTAATCACTGGGCGGCACGGTGGATTAGTGGTTAGCGCTGTTGCCTCACAGCGAGAAGGTCGTGGGTTCAATTCCCGTGGCCTTTCTGTGTGGAGTTTGCATGTTCTCCCCGTGTTTGCGTGGGTTTCCTCCGGGTGCTCCGGTTTCCTCCTAGATCCAAAGACATGTGGGTTAGGTGGATTGGAATCTTTAAAAATTGTCCTTAGGTGTGCGTGTGGATGTGTCTGTGTTTGTTTGTCTGTTTGTGGCCCTGCACCCCGCCTCACGCCCTATGACTGCTGGGATATGTTTAACCTAATATTTGGAGAAATGACTTACAAGTGGGTGTCCATGAAGAAGCATTGCCACCGTGTCAAATAAGAATTTTGAGTTCTACTTGTTTTTGTTGATCAAATCAGAGTAATAGGTCCACTTTGTAGTCAATAGTGCATGCTTATAGTCTAAGATAGCATCACGCCACACAAGGTGGAATACTTCTAATTTTGAACGACGCCATTTCCGTTCTAGACCTCTTGCCTTGTGCTTGAGGTCATGCAGGTAATCACTGAACCAAGGTGACTGTGATTTGGGGGAGTGCGGTCTTAACACAGGTGGTGCAATCATGTCGAGTGTAGTTTTGAGCACTGAGTTTAAACTGTCCACAATACTATCAACTGACTGGGCATCCTCTAAGCTTGAGGCTAAGATGTTAGGCAATCTAGCCTCAAGTTCAGTCACAGTTGAGGGGTTAATACGTCGTCGCTGTAGTAAACAAGGTTGTTATTCTGCTAAATACGGCAGCAAAAGTGTAAACCTAATAAGTGAGTGGTCAGAGACCACTGATGCAAGGGGTAAGATATCAACATTTGTAACCAGATCCAGGGTATTTCCAGTAGCATGTGTCAAACCCTGAATGCATTACTGGAAACCCAGTGCATCCACAATTTCCAAAAATAATGGAAAGGGCTTATTTGCATGAATGCTAAAATCACAGATGATCAAAATATTATCGGCACTAGTTGATAACTCAGAAATGAACGCACCAAATTCATTGAAAAATTCCGAGTATGGACTGGTCAACTATAAACGATGACAAAATAACACGACTGATTTCCATTTTTCTGGCTGTGACAATACACAGCATCATAGAGAGAGCAGAGAATCAGGTGTTCAAAGGAATTATATTTCTGACCCCCAACAACTAATAAAGTAAACCTCAATCTGCAAACAAAAGCAACACCTCCACCTTGCTTTGTCTCATGAGAGAGATGACTAGATGTATATGCCGGTGGGCAGGCCTCATTTAAAGGAAAGATAGCTGTAGGTCTAAGCCAGGTTTCACATAACCCAATCATATCTAAGTGGTAATCACCAATTAGATCATTAACCAACAATGATTTTGAGGACAATGATCTGATATTAGCAAGACAAGGATTAACAGTTGAACAATTTGGCTCTAGAGGTGGCTCCAGAGTAACATAAACAAGGTGCCTAAAAGTAGGTTTAGGTTTAAGACATTCCATGCAAACTGTAGTTAACAAACATGAACATGAATATTTGATACTGCTGGAACAGCCAACAGGCCATCCTCAGTTTCAACGTCATCCAGTGCAGTAATGGGTAGTAAGTTTGCAAAACATGTCCCTCTATGAACCTTAAGGACATGCCTGCAAAAGCAACCCACAGTTTCAACTTGATAAACCTCCCTCCCCAAAAGACCATGCTCACCACCGTGGATTCTCTGCCTTAAATTCCCTGCTCAACTAATTAATTCCACACCCGTATTTGTTACACGCCCTGCCACTAATCCCTTGCTCCGTGGCCTGCTGTGAAATCCTAATGTTACTCCCCCATAGAGCTCTATCTATAGTCACAGACAAAATGGCAGCACCCTCCCCAGTAAGGTGAAGGCCATCTGGCATCAGCAGATCACGGCGGCCCCAGAACAAAGGCCAGTTATCAACAAAACTAAAGCTGTGCTGTATACAAAACTGTGCCAGCCACCTATAACGAAAACAACCTGCTAAATGCCTCATCACCACCCCAACAGGGGAGGAGCCCAAAGACCACCAGCCGATTTCGACACATCAAGATCACATGTAATCTCTGTATCCATTTTAGTGACTTCCGAGTGCTTCATTCTAACATCATTAGCATCAACATGTATAACTATATGACTATATGTCATGTCATGTTCCTTAGTCTGTTTAAAATACTTCTGCTTCAAAACCCTGTGGTGGGAGGCAGTGTTGGGAGCTGTAGCCCCAGGAATACATTTAATATCAGCCGGCATCTGTAACCTGTGTATGCAGCTGCTAATGTTAAAAATGAAGGCACAGATTAATTCCTAAGTGTGATGTTGTGTTATGATGACTCGTTTTTAAGTGATAACTGTTAATTTTGCCGCAGTCACAGTAAAAGCTGCAGCTCCAAGAAAGTTGATGTGCACCTGCAGCCATAAACGCAGCCTGTCCATAAACCATCTCTACACCAGGATCAGTTTTGTGCACGATTAATTATGAGTGTTGTTATCAATAAAATCTACAAAAAAAACACATCTGCTGCCGGGGGAAAACAAGTGTTTCATCAGCTGCACACGCACACACACACACACACACACACACACACACACACACACACACACACACACACACACACACACACACACACACACACACACACACACACACACACACACACACAGCAAGCTTCACAGCACACATACACACACACATACACACATTCCAGCTACACTCTCAAAGTACAAAAAAATAAATAAATAAAATAGAAGTCTAGCCACAAAACAGGTAAAGTCCTGAACATGTCAGACTCACTCGAGTTATGGATTCATTTCCAAATGTAAACTTCATGCGATCAAACAATGCGTGTGAGATTACCAGCTGTGGCTCTGCCTCTCTCTCGATCATGACACGTAAAATAATGTCCATGAACTCCTGGAAATAAGGTATTCTGACTTTTTCCAATGTAACAAATCCTCTGTGTCTGTTAAAAACAGTGTCAGATGTCCTGACGTCCACATCAGCTTCAGTAACCAGCATCCACACAAACAGCACATCACCACACTTTAGGCTCCAAAATCCGACTCTCTGAAAAAGTCAAGAGTTTTGGGGTGAAGTGTGTCGTCTCCTCTCTGTAAATCTGAGCCATCACTTTCAAACAGCAGCTCAGAAGCTTCGTTTTTGGTTTGTCGGTCTGTCAGTCATTGGGATGCTTCTGTTTTGCTAATAAGGACGTCACACACTGAAAAATGTTGAGAATTTCCGGAAATGCACCTATTAACGCTCAGAGTGAGAGAAAAATACATCAGAGATCACTAATTAGCACGTATGCAGAGACGCTTACAATCGTAAGTACTTTTATGTTGTCTTACTAACTGGGAAGTTAAAAAAACGTGAGACATGTCCTTTAACTGCAGTAAGCGGGTTTAGAAAATGAACAGATGGATGTTAGAAGACATTTTAGAAAAATTGCATGAATTTATAAATCAATTAAAATGTGAAAATCTTTTGAGATTAACATAGTGGGTTTCTCCAATATAGCATCTCAAATATTTTTGTTGGCTTAGTGTGCACATATTCTATACACAGCCCAGTCTCATGTCTTTTTTTCATGATACAGTCAAAAATGTGTTGACACGGTTTAACCTTCAATCACCAATTTTAAGTATAACCCCCCAATGGCCATTCTGTGTCACTACAATTTTTGTGATATCATCAAAAAATATTTTTGTGACACGATTACAAGCTTGGCATGAGATCAGGTTGCTGTATATTACATTTTCTGGACAAGCAGTTGCACTGGAGAATAATTGGTAACAGGAAGACCGAGGACAGGAAGGAGAGTAGTAGTAGTAGTTTAAAAAACCTTTTTAACAATCTGGAAAGACTATTTAGTCACATACTAGCATGTGCAGAACATATATTGTTAATGTTGTTTTTCCTGTTGCCACTGTACTACAAACATACTAAACCATGATTTTTGTGGCCCTTATTTTTTGGACATACAAGTCACTTCAGAATACGAGGTCTATTAGAAAAGTATCCGACCTTATTATTTTTTTCAATAACCATATGGATTTGAATCACGTGTGATTACATCAGACATGCTTGAACCCTCGTGGGCATGCGAGAGTTTTTTCACACCTGTCGGTTACGTCATTCGCCTGTGGGCAGTCTTTGAGTGAGGAGTGGCCCACCCTCTCGTCGTTTTTTCATTGTTTAGGAATGGCTCAGAGACTGCTGCTTTGTTTGATCAAAATTTTTTCAAAAGCTGTAAGGTACAACTGAGTGGACACCATTCGATAAATTCAGCTGGTTTTCGGTAAAAAATTTAACGGCTGATGAGAGATTTTGGTCTGGTAGTGTCGCTTTAAGGACGGTCCACGGCGCCTGATGGCGATCTGCGCTTTGAGGCGGCGTCGTCTCGCCGTTTCAAGTTGAATACTTCCACATTTCAGGCTCTGTTGACCCAGTAAGTCATCAGAGAACAGAGAACTTTCAGAAGACGTCGGCATGAGGAGTTTATTCGGACATTCCATTGTTAACGGACATTTTGTAATGAAAGAACGTGCGGGCAGAGTCGCATGTCGGGCTGGACCCAACCGCGGGGGGTCACGACAGGAAAAACACCTCCGTTGGAAACCTTAACGGGCAAGTTGGAACATGCCCAAGCTGTTAAACAATTTCTCAGTTACTCACTTGTTGAAAGCCATCAAAAGCCGCCTGAATTTTACAAATGGTTTTCAACACGGAGGTGTTTTTCCTGTCGCGGCGCACACACATTCGCCGAGTCGTCATGGAAATGACTCGGCGAATTTGCGCGCACATCTTTCATTACAAAATGTCCTTAAACAGTGGAATGTCCGTATAAAGTCCTCATGCCGGCCTCTTCTGAATCTTCTCTGTTCTCTCACGACGTCCTGGGTGAATTAAGCCTTAAATTAGAATGTTTTCAGGTCGAAACAGGCCGACGACGGCGCCTGGAAGCGCTGCGTGACGTCCCGCTCCGTGGGAAGTCCTTACAGCGACAGAAACACCCCATAATCTCTCATCAGCCATTAAACTTTTCACCGAAAACCAGCTTAATTTCTCGAATAGTGTCCACTCGGATATCCCTCACAGGTCCAGAAAAAATGTTGATAAAGCAACACGCGCCGTCCGCACCGGCTATTCAGACAAAGAGATTCCGACGGGCGGGGTGGAGCACTCCTCACTCAAGGCCTGCCCACAGGCGAATGACGTCACCGACACGCATGAAAAAACTCACGCATGCGCACGAGGGTTCAAGCTTGTCTGACGTAAAAACATATGAATCAAATCCATTTATTTTTTGAAAAAAATAATGACCGCTTTTTTCATCACAGACCTCGTATACAGTATTCGTAGGACCTCTTGTAGTCTATAAAATATGGCATGTCCCCAGGTGTTTTAATAGTAAATATTAACATTCGAGTACCCCATAGATACTGAAAAGATGCCCAAATAGGACCTATTTTCAGGTATCTAAAAAATAAAATGGCCTGGTTTTGTGCCAGTTGCTTTAAATGGAAAGGAGATGCAACTTGCCATGCCTCTTATTGGCAGTACCAATAAGAGGCCCTCTTTCTCCTATCCCATGGGCGTGTCACACAGAGGTTTGTGGGTGTATCAAGCGGAACAAATAAAAATTCACATATGTACTTTTGTGCCGTGACAGAGGTCCAGAATGAGTCATATCAGGCTTACATTTTGCTAAACACAAGGGACTTTCTCCATGCTTGAGGACATAGGGGGATGTTTTACATGAAACCAAAACCATGTTTGACTTAAGTATGGTAAAATAATTTTCCACATTATGACCCCTTTAATAAACATGCAGATCTTTCTTACATTTCCTGCTCCAACAACCTTCTCAGCTGCATACACAGCTTTACTGCATCGAGGACACACTTCAGAGCTTCCTGTTTTCTGGACAAACTTGGAGGCATTGGGGTTATTGGTCGGGCGATGGGAAGTTTGTCTGCCAAGAAACAAACAAACAACAACAAACAAACCTTTCAACCAACTTCCAAAGATGCAAAGTTCACTTTTTGCTGTCAATGTTTGAGACAAGTAGGAAATGGATTCTTTGTTTCTTCTCACACTTCAGGCTTAATTCCAAGTCCTTCTCCAGTGTCCATGCTCAGCGTGCCAGCTCCGCCTCCATAGCCGTAGCCTTTTGGACCGTACTTCTTGCCATAGCACGATTTACAATAGATCTCATCTCCGTGAACGGCCACGGTCGTGCTGTCTAAATTCTTCTTACAAACCACTTTGGACAACAACAGCATATAAAGGGACAAAGCTGAAATTAACACTGTTCACACAAACAATGTTTGGCATTTTGGAACATTAATGGCATTCCAATGGGATGAATAAGTGGGCTGGAGGGGAGGACTCATCCGCCTTATAAGGAAGACCAAATTTCTGGCTCCAAATAAGGCCGGAGATATCCTGCTGCCGTTCCTGCCCTGATGCCAGGTACTCGACATTCCATCCCAGCACTGCGTGTGCTTCCTTTACAGTGGGAGGGAATGGGATTACATGATTACTTAAATACTTACTGCACAGAAAACAGGACTTGTGCCAACTTTTCCCCTCACACTGCACCTCCTCGGCAAAGTAGACAGATTTCTGGCAGCAGCCACACTTGTTTCCTCCTCCAAAAGGCATTCTGTGAGCAAAGAGGAGATCCGGCTGTGGACACACAGTGGACGCTGTATAATTATATCAACGCTTGTGCTGCTGGAGTTCAGGACTCAGCAGAAGGAAAACACTTTGGCTGGAAAACGAGCGCTATAAAAGGAAAAGTTTATTCAATCCCACAACTCACTTAAACCTTCTCCTACATCTGTCAGTGCGTTTGTGTAAAATTCTAAAATATGGACATCCAACCATCTCGTGCAGATGTCTCTCAGAACACAACAGCAGTGATGTTAAACCGGTCCATCTGTGTCAGTGAATGTAATAAACAGGAAGTTCTCTGCATTTAATTTTGTAATGGCACATGTTCTGACATCTTAATAAGAAACAGGCTGCAATACCGGACCGGCTAAAATCCAAATGAAGAAAGTGTGGGGCGAAAATTACTCTGTTATCGGATGTCATACAATCATGGCTCCCAAAATCTTTGAATTGAGTAACGTTTCGACCGTGAGGTCTTCTTCAGGCAACTGTTCTTCAGGCTACAGTTTCCTGAAGAAGACCTCACGGTCAAAACATTGCACTGAAAAAAGAGAATGTTTGAACCAACTTAAAAAAGTGTTACAATTTGTAAAAAACGAAATGAATTAAGTTGTTTGAACTTAGGTTTGTAAGTTAGAGTTGATTTAACTTTCAAACTTAAGTTCAAAGAACTTAATTCATTCAGGTTTTTATAAATTGTAACACTTTTTTAAGTTGGTTCAAACATTCTCTTTTTTTAGTGTGCCTTTGCTTTTTTAATCAATTTAAAGATTTTGGGAGCTCTATACCGGTGTACGGATTTTCCTTCTTTTTTTCTTGTCTGCTGTTCTTGATTATCCTGCACTTGGCCTAATCACTATTGGATGTGCACACAACTACTATTTTTTTTCCACCATATCAAATGTAACATTTTATTTTTGGAGTGTTGATTCAACAGACGAATTTCGATCTCAAAATTGAGGGTTTAATTTAATTAAATTAAATTAATGAATTAATTCATTTCATTTATATCACACCAGATCACAACAAACATGCCTCAAGGTGCTTCACACAAGTAAGGTCAACCTTACCAACCCCTAGAGCAAACACACAGGTGACAGTGGCAAGAAAAAACTCCATCTGATGATATGAGGAAGAAACCTCAAGCAGACCAGACTCAAAGGGGGTGACTCTCTGCTTGGGCCATGCTACAGACACAGTAGACAGTGGACAGTGGGACAATGGGTGCTGTACTAATAGCAGTTCGTGGTATGCATATGGTATCATATCAGTCACAACGGGGTTCACTTAATCTATTTATGTCAACTGGTCTCACAGAACTCGATTGTTTAAATGTGGAAACATAATATGCAATTAAGTGTCACAATATGCTTTTCCCCATTTAAACAACCAATTTGTTTGGGACTGGTTGACATAACTAAGGCAAGATATTTCCTCATAGTCCCACATGGGGAAATTTGCAGCAGTGACAACAGAATTGTGCAACAACAGGGTAAAAAGTAAAATGTGCAAATACAAGGTAAACACAAATACCTTGATATGACAAATCAGGAGAATGAAAAATAAAAAAATATTATGTACCGTGTAATACCATGTACTATGTGGATTAAGTAAATAAAACTTGCAATATATTATACTTTGTAGTTATGCAGTTAGAGTTAGTAGTCATATATAACCGGGGGAGGTGATGGTTTAGTGGTTAAGCGTTGGGCTTCAAACCAGAGGATGCTCTGTTCAAACCCAACCAGACCCAAAAATTGCTCAGGGCTCTTGGACAAGGTCATTAATCCCCTAGTTGCTCCCGGTGGGTAGTGAACACTTTGCGTGGTTGCACCCTGACATTGATGTAAATGTGTGAATATGAGGCATCATTGTAAAGCGCTTTGAGCTTCTGGTGTAGATGGAAAAGCACTATATAAATGCAGTCCATTAACCATAACTAACTATATTTACTAGATTAAGAAAATACAACATTTGATTTTTTTTTTGTTTTTAGACTGTCTTAGTTCTTGTTAGTTTTGTTTCATGTTCATAGTTTGGTCTCTTTAGCACTGCTCAAAAATGTACAACTGTGCAACAATCTGATCCGAAGTATGACATTTGGCAAACTGTTTTCATTACATTCTCCTTTTTATTTGATTTGGCATCTAGTGCGGAACTCATTCGAGCGAATACACCCTTCCTTGCATTGTTCAAGAATTACATCCTATAAACCAAAGTTATCATCAAAGTTCAATGTCTTTGAGTTATATATATGAAAAAATATGATTTTCAGGTATGAAGAAACAGACTCGTACCTGCACAAAGGTGAAAGGCTGCTCCTCTGTGTGATGACAGACGACAACAGAGAAGCTGAGGCTGAGCGGAGGAAGAAGTCAGGATGTGGAGAGAAGCAGGGAGAGAGCGAGACGGGAGGAGGAGCAGGAGGACACGCAGAGCAGAGATGGTGAAGGAGTGGGAGGGAGGACTTCCGAAGGAGCTCCACCAACTGCATGTGTCCTCAATTGTCCTTAAAATACAAAGCAATGTAACGTGACATATGTGTATTAATGTCATGTCTGTCAAGGAATTTCACTGCTTGACTCTGTGGCAGCGAAAGACTATTTGAAGGACTTAAATGTCCAACATTAATCAATCAATCAATCAATTTTTTTTTATATAGCGCCAAATCACAACAAACAGTTGCCCCAAGGCGCTTTATATTGTAAGGCAAGGCCATACAATAATTATGTAAAACCCCAAGGGTCAAAACGACCCCCTGTGAGCAAGCACTTGGCTACAGTGGGAAGGAAAAACTCCCTTTTAACAGGAAGAAACCTCCAGCAGAACCAGGCTCAGGGAGGGGCAGTCTTCTGCTGGGACTGGTTGGGGCTGAGGGAGAGAACCAGGAAAAAGACATGCTGTGGAGGGGAGCAGAGATCAATCACTAATGATTAAATGCAGAGTGGTGCATACAGAGCAAAAAGAGAAAGAAACAGTGCATCATGGGAACCCCCCAGCAGTCTACGTCTATAGCAGCATAACTAAGGGATGGTTCAGGGTCACCTGATCCAGCCCTAACTATAAGCTTTAGCAAAAAGGAAAGTTTTAAGCCTAATCTTAAAAGTAGAGAGGGTGTCTGTCTCCCTGATCTGAATTGGGAGCTGGTTCCACAGGAGAGGAGCCTGAAAGCTGAAGGCTCTGCCTCCCATTCTACTCTTACAAACCCTAGGAACTACAAGTAAGCCTGCAGTCTGAGAGCGAAGCGCTCTATTGGGGTGATATGGTACTACGAGGTCCCTAAGATAAGATGGGACCTGATTATTCAAAACCTTATAAGTAAGAAGAAGAATTTTAAATTCTATTCTAGAATTAACAGGAAGCCAATGAAGAGAGGCCAATATGGGTGAGATATGCTCTCTCCTTCTAGTCCCTGTCAGTACTCTAGCTGTAGCATTTTGAATTAACTGAAGGCTTTTTAGGGAACTTTTAGGACAACCTGATAATAATGAATTACAATAGTCCAGCCTAGAGGAAATAAATGCATGAATTAGTTTTTCAGCATCACTCTGAGACAAGACCTTTCTGATTTTAGAGATATTGCGTAAATGCAAAAAAGCAGTCCTACATATTTGTTTAATATGCGCTTTGAATGACATATCCTGATCAAAAATGACTCCAAGATTTCTCACAGTATTACTAGAGGTCAGGGTAATGCCATCCAGAGTAAGGATCTGGTTAGACACCATGTTTCTAAGATTTGTGGGGCCAAGTACAATAACTTCAGTTTTATCTGAGTTTAAAAGCAGGAAATTAGAGGTCATCCATGTCTTCAATCAATCAATCAATCAATTTTTTTATATAGCGCCAAATCACAACAAACAGTTGCCCCAAGGCGCTTTATATTGTAAGGCAAGGCCATACAATAATTATGTAAAACCCCAACGGTCAGGATTGTCTTTATGTCTGTAAGACAATCCTGCAGTTTAGCTAATTGGTGTGTGTCCTCTGGCTTCATGGATAGATAAAGCTGGGTATCATCTGCGTAACAATGAAAATTTAAGCAATACCGTCTAATAATACTGCCTAAGGGAAGCATGTATAAAGTGAATAAAATTGGTCCTAGCACAGAACCTTGTGGAACTCCATAATTAACTTTAGTCTGTGAAAAAGATTCCCCATTTACATGAACAAATTGTAATCTATTAGATAAATATGATTCAAACCACCACAGCGCAGTGCCTTTAATACCTATGGCATGCTCTAATCTCTGTAATAAAATTTTATGGTCAACAGTATCAAAAGCAGCACTGAGGTCTAACAGAACAAGCACAGAGATGAGTCCACTGTCTGAGGCCATAAGAAGATCATTTGTAACCTTCACTAATGCTGTTTCTGTACTATGATGAATTCTAAAACCTGACTGAAACTCTTCAAATAGACCATTCCTCTGCAGATGATCAGTTAGCTGTTTTACAACTGCCCTTTCAAGAATTTTTGAGAGAAAAGGAAGGTTGGAGATTGGCCTATAATTAGCTAAGATAGCTGGGTCACGTGATGGCTTAAAAAGCCATCACGTGACCCAGTGATGGCTTAATGTGACAAAATGTCCTCTGCTCAGTCCTCTGTTCGACTACACCTTGCTTTTGCTGACTGATTAAACTGCCACGTTCACTCAGGTCCAGCCAGCCTTCTGCTACATTCCAGATCACTTTGAAACTGAAATTTTCCAACCTTTACAAAAGTACTTTCGATTGGATGTTTAAGTCTGAGCTCTGCCTGGAAAGCTTAGTGCAGCCTGTCTTGGTTTCCACTTTAAAGTCTTGCACTTGAACTATTCGGCCACAGGATTATTTTCCAGTCTGCTCTTGCTTCTGGTTCTGTAAGTGAGTGTGTGTCCAGTGGATTTGCCTGCATGGAGTTCTACAATTGCCATCGGGATCCACCATACAATATCTGTTTCCTGAACTTGGGTTGGCGACACCTTCTGGGAGGTCTTCTGGACACATCAAACTGGGTCGGGCTGTAGGATAGAAACAGAAGATGTTGCAGGATTACATATCCCAACTGACCCCTGAGCATCAGAGGATCAGTGTTTTCATTCTAGGGCACATCTATATCGAGCTTCATCCAAGTCTCACAGAATCCAAACATGTCTAACCGAACTTCCAAAATCAAGCCATTTGTCAGAAGTGGTTTCATATTTGACACATTATAACAGTTTTGAAGTTTAGTTATATACTTAGGCCATATTCTGGTGTAGGAAGACTTGTTAGCATGAGCTTGCTGTATCTGTTAGCAGCCTTGCATCACCTTTCTGGTATTTCTCAGATAAATAGTTTTGTTTTCAGACAGAGTCGCTTTGTTAGAATCATGTCTGTAAACTAGAGAAGCTTTTTTTTCAGCCGCTGTTGAGTGTAAGACCTGCGTTTGCTGCAGCAGTGCTCCACGTTGTGTTGGTTCCTGGCTAATGTAGCTTTGGGTAGCTGTGGCTTTGGGACATAAATCTGCTAAATGTATAAATGACAAAACTTAAGTGGCCATTGATGGGAAAATAAACTGCTCAAAAGCACATATGGGATGGAAAAGCATTTTACAATATCCCAGTGTGGTGTGTGCAGGCTCCCTTAAAGCTTGTATCAGTAAGACACCATCATCTATCATCTAACCAGTGACCCAAGGTGGTCACTAGATGCCTTTGAGTCTAATTGAGTCCTTTGAGTCTATTTGGAGGATCCTTGAGTACCATCGGAATGACTTTGTGTAGAATGAACAGTTACTTAAGGACACCCCTGGGATTATCGCACCTGGGACCCAGGCCTGGATCCAAGTAGACCTGATCACTATGTAGTGTACTGGAGCATGAATCAGTGAACTACATCTGGGTCCAGTTGAAAAGGTGATCTTAACTACAGTTCATGTGTACTGGGCGTGAAAACATTATTCAAACACCAAACTTAAAGAAACTCTGTTCTGCTGAAGAAACTCTTGCTGGAAATTTGGGCAGACTCTGATTTTTTTGTAATAATTCAGTAGTATTTACAGGTCCATAGGTTCACATCAAATGTGTACTCTACTTTACTCTTCCTTTTTAGATATTTAGATATACCTTAGTATACTAGCATAGTTCCACCTTAGAATTGGAATATAATATATATAAGATACACCTTACTGAATTTTCATATAATGAGAACTACAATACAATGGTGAAACTTTTTTTCTGGAGTGGGAATGAGATGATCATACTCGAACACCGTACAAAGCAATCATACTGAATATGAAAATATCAGAGGATGGGTATCACTTGTAGTGTGAGGGAACATCACGTACAACATGTAGGCCATGTGGAGTGTTTCCATGAGTATGATCCAGCATACAGGTGTCTCAGTGTTGAGGACCCAAGCAGCTGGAGAAGACCAATGGGATGCTCATGTTTCACCTGACTGTGGCAGATGGATGGAATGTGGATGGATGGTGTTTATTAATTAATTAACATATTCTAATCTCAGTTTGCATGAGATTAGAACACACATGGTCTAGTGGTTAAAGCGTTGGGCTTGGCTTCAGAGGATCCTCGGTTCAAATCCCAGCCTGACCGGAAAATCACTATGGGCCTTTGGGCAATCCCTGAGTTGCTCCTGGTGTGTAGTGAGTACCTTGTATGGCAGCACCCTCACATCGAGGTGAATGTGAGGGTGCTATTGTAAAGCGCTTTGAGCATCTGATGCAGCTATGTAAATGCAGTCCAATGGTTGTGTGCCTGGGTGGTTCCCATCCAGGAGCAAAGGCAGGATGGACATGTTCCTGGATCTGACCTTCTCAACTATCAAATCTAGCTGCCAGCTCAGTCTTCTAAACCATTTCTGACATATGGCTTAATTTTGGAACTTCGGTTAGACATGTTTGGCTTTTGCAAAACTTGGATGAAGCCTGATATAGATGTGCCCAAGAATGAAGCCTGTCTGCTTGGATATATAAATGTTTGCTGCTGGTGTAATTAGTACCTTTGACAAGGAGGTTATGACTTCGGTCACATCCATTTGTTGGTTGGTTGGTTTGTTTGTTAGCAGGATTACTCAAAAATTCCTCAATGGATTTCAATGACATTTTTACCAGGGGTGTATCTTGGCCTAACTTGTAAGTCATTAAATTTTGGTAATGATTTGGAATACGATCGGGATACAGTAATTTTTTAAAGGATTCTTTATCATTGCAGGATAGGGCCAATTTCAACATTTTCACATCTAACTTCATGAAGATGGGTCACAAAGGCTGAACATAAATTAAGTTACAACACAACAATAATTTAGCATTTGTTTCTCCTCATTGAATAAACTTGTTATTAGAAAAAAAAAACGTGTAGTTCCTGCAGTTTCTTTTTATAAATACATTTGTTGAAGATCTAAGGGTTTAACCGACCAAGCTTTACTAAATTATAAGTAACTTTTTAATGATAAGAGATAGAAACTTACTTTTTTTGCTGAAAAGTTAACTCTGCGGACTTTTGATCCAACGTCCACCATCTTTGTACTTCTCATAGAAGCTGTGTGATGATGTGAGCAATGTGAGTGTTCATTCGGAATTGGTTCACCGTCACTTTGTTTTCATAGGGCAGATTCACCTCACGTGACACACCAAAGATTGTTTTTAGGAGTGATGTGTTACTAGTTTATTGTTTTTATTGTTTATTGTTTTGATTGTTTGTTTTGAATAAATGTGTGGAAAATAATTCCGCTTTACTTTTTCCTTTCTTATTTCTGATTGCAAACCTTTATTACACTCATAAAACACAACTGTAGCATATATATTTTGAAAGTACAGGTTGTCCTGAAAAAAAAAGAAGACATAAAACGTGATTGTGGGATGCAGGGAGAGCTGTTAACAGCAATCATAAAACATTTATGCCAGGCGAGTGAACTGTCCAAAAAATGCCCTCAGACCCCAGAGGGTTAACCACTGAATTGAAACATGACAGTAGATGCGTGAAACGATGTACAATAAGTCTCTTCGCCAAAGGGTATTCCATGTGACGTCAGTGACCCTATGGCCTTGGCGGAGGTTTGTGCTCTCCGAGTGCTTCTAGTCTGTGTATATATTGCAAATATCTCTGCCTAATTCTTTTTAGTGAAATGAAATTGTCAGGGGGAATGCTTGTGTGTAAGAAACCTTTGGTGCCTGTTGCTGCTGGCTGTCTGCATTTGGAGTGATCGAAAACAAGTCAGCTTGAGCTCAGCTTTATTATTATTTATTGAGGTCTTTAACTATTAGCTTCAGGTTAGCCATGTAAAGGGAATTACATGATGGTGTTGACTGATCCTGAGGCATATCCAGGAATACTTTAAAGCCTCTTTAAACATGGAAAGTAATGGCATTTTTACATATTTTGTTCACTTTCTCGCATTGTGTAAGAGTTGGTGTAGCAGGTACATCAGTGCTAAATTAACCCTCAAGTGAACAAGTGGGGTCTTTTATGACTCTGGACATACATTTTTGTGCACAATTTTTATAATTTTAATCGGGAAAAAGTGTCCTTCCATGAATTTGTCAATCTGTTTGTCCTGCATGTGTTCACAGAATTTTGCAAGGATTGGCTGATCCCTGTAGCAAGTATTTTCACCATTATAGCTTCAGATGGTGTTGTAATTTGCCAACTCTAATCATTATATTCTACTGTTTTGCAGGGAAGCCAACAGACCTAGAATAGCAAAGATTTACAGCTGCACAAGCACTGAGACTGATTCTTGATGCCCAGAGTGAGGATGAAAATAGCTCATGATTGTCACCAAGGATGACTGATGGGTTCACTGAGATTTGTGTTAAAGGACTGGCATATTTGCTAATCATCAGTTCTTCTATAGCTGATGCTATAATTATCCGACCATATTACTCGCTAAAATACCTTGATCGCTTGAGGGTTAAAGAGCTTTTGCTATAATTTGTTACTTCCAGCAAGATTCAGATGCCTCCATATAAATATAACCTCTTGGCCAGGTCGCCATTGCAAATGAGAATTGGTTCTCAATGGGCTTACCTGGTAAAATAAAGGTTAAAAAAATAAATGAAACAGAGGAAAAACTGAAATTGACAGAAAAGATACTTGATATGTGGTTTGCTTTCTCTCCAAACCCTCTGGGTGCTTCAGTGTCTTTGGAAGAGACAAAGATGACACAAATAAGGCTATTTATAGCCGGTGGTTGGCCCGCACGAGCGCTCTGTTTCTACCTTGTGCACGTCCACCATGGCTAGTTGTGGACATGTGATTGTGTTCATGACAAGGACGGAAAACAAAGAGACAGGTGGCTTAGAAACACACAGACTCAATGGACTATAAGCGGACAGGATACAAGAAAAGCAAATTAAAAAGAAAAGGTTTGCATGCACCCGTCACTCCACAGAGCAAAAGCGATGACTCGTAGGATTCTCAGGGTGGATTTTTGCAGTCTCTTTGCATTTTAATTGATGTTGTCAGGTGTAGTCTGGAGATGTTCCTCTTTTGGCAACACATTTGTCACAGCAGACGTTCTGCCAAGTCTCTGTCCTCCAGGTAAAGAAGGAGGCGCTGTCAGGTAATGTCTTGTTTTTGCCAAAATGATCTCTTGCAGGTCTAACTGTGAATGTGTTTTGACGGCTGTGAAATAATCATGCATTATTTTTTAAAGATTTCATCAAATTAAATACCACATATTAATCTAAAGTCGTGCTTAACCTGTAGGGGAAACCAGGGCAGTGAATCAGTAGTTATATCTGCAAAACTACATATATATTTGCAGCAGTTATGCCATATATGCCATGACTTTCTTTGCTAACAAAATTTTAACTATTAGAGATAAAATTACTCATAACCATCCCAAAGACGTATCGTTATCTTTGGCTGCTTTCAGTGATGCCGGTATTTGGTTAGACTCTTTCTCTCCGATTGTTCTGTCTGAGTTATTTTCATTAGTTACTTTCTCCAAACCATCAACATGTTTATTAGACCCCATTCCTACCAGGCTGCTCAAGGAAGCCCTACCATTATTTAATGCTTCGATCTTAAATATGATCAATCTATCTTTGTTAGTTGGCTATGTACCACAGGCTTTTAAGGTGGCAGTAATTAAACCATTACTTAAAAAGCCATCACTTGACCCAGCTATCTTAACTAATTATAGGCCAATCTCCAACCTTCCTTTTCTCTCAAAAATTCTTGAGAGGGTAGTTGTAAAACAGCTAACTGATCATCTGCAGAGGAATGGTCTATTTGAAGAGTTTCAGTCAGGTTTTAGAATTCATCATAGTACAGAAACAGCATTAGTGAAGGTTACAAATGATCTTCTTATGGCCTCGGACAGTGGACTCATCTCTGTGCTTCTTCTGTTAGACCTCAGTGCTGCTTTTGATACTGTTGACCATAAAATTTTAGTACAGAGATTAGAGCATGTCATAGGTATTAAAGGCACTGCGCTGCGGTGGTTTGAATCATATTTGTCTAATAGATTACAATTTGTTCATGTAAATGGGGAATCTTCTTCACAGACTAAAGTTAATTATGGAGTTCCACAAGGTTCTGTGCTAGGACCAATTTTATTCACTTTATACATGCTTCCCTTAGGCAGTATTATTAGACGGTATTGCTTAAATTTTCATTGTTACGCAGATGATACCCAGCTTTATCTATCCATGAAGCCAGAGGACACACACCAATTAGCTAAACTGCAGGATTGTCTTACAGACATAAAGACATAGATGACCTCTAATTTCCTGCTTTTAAACTCAGATAAAACTGAAGTTATTGTACTTGGCCCCACAAATCTTAGAAACATGGTGTCTAACCAGATCCTTACTCTGGATGGCATTACCCTGACCTCTAGTAATACTGTGAGAAATCTTGGAGTCATTTTTGATCAGGATATGTCATTCAAAGAGCATATTAAACAAATATGTAGGACTGCCTTTTTGCATTTACGCAATATCTCTAAAATCAGAAAGGTCTTGTCTCAGAGTGATGCTGAAAAACTAATTCATGCATTTATTTCCTCTAGGCTGGACTATTGTAATTCATTATTATCAGGTTGTCCTAAAAGTTCCCTAAAAAGCCTTCAGTTAATTCAAAATGCTGCAGCTAGAGTACTGACGGGGACTAGAAGGAGAGAGCATATCTCACCCATATTGGCCTCTCTTCATTGGCTTCCTGTTAATTCTAGAATAGAATTTAAAATTCTTCTTCTTACTTATAAGGTTTTGAATAATCAGGTCCCATCTTATCTTAGGGACCTCGTAGTACCATATCACCCCAATAGAGCGCTTCGCTCTCAGACTGCAGGCTTACTTGTAGTTCCTAGGGTTTGTAAGAGTAGAATGGGAGGCAGAGCCTTCAGCTTTCAGGCTCCTCTCCTGTGGAACCAGCTCCCAATTCAGATCAGGGAGACAGACACCCTCTCTACTTTTAAGATTAGGCTTAAAACTTTCCTTTTTGCTAAAGCTTATAGTTAGGGCTGGATCAGGTGACCCTGAACCATCCCTTAGTTATGCTGCTATAGACGTAGACTGCTGGGGGGTTCCCATGATGCACTGTTTCTTTCTCTTTTTGCTCTGTATGCACCACTCTGCATTTAATCATTAGTGATCGATCTCTGCTCCCCTCCACAGCATGTCTTTTTCCTGGTTCTCTCCCTCAGCCCCAACCAGTCCCAGCAGAGGACTGCCCCTCCCTGAGCCTGGTTCTGCTGGAGGTTTCTTCCTGTTAAAAGGGAGTTTTTCCTTCCCACTGTAGCCAAGTGCTTGCTCACAGGGGGTCGTTTTGACCGTTGGGGTTTTACATAATTATTGTATGGCCTTGCCTTACAATATAAAGCGCCTTGGGGCAACTGTTTGTTGTGATTTGGCGCTATATAAAAAAATTGATTGATTGATTGATTGATATATTTATGCATAAAGACATCCCCCTTATAAATGAGTGTTTTGTTTTTGGATACATTTAGGGTAAAGTTAAGTGGCAACAAATCTGTTTAAGGACCTGTGGTCCACTCTTGGGCCGACTGCTGGAAATTATTAATCTCTCATTAACTTCTGGATCTGTTCCTAATTGTTTAAAATCTACAGTGATTAAACCTTTGCTTAAGAAATCTAATGTTGACCCTAGTGTGGTTTGTTCAGCCAGTAGGACTATTGGTGTGGAACTGTCTGCCCTGAAGGACATTTACAAAAAAAGACTTCAGTCCCAGTCTTTGGCCATTACTAAAGACCTCCTGCATCCCTCCAGGGACTTGTTTGAGCTTCTTCCCTTGGGCAGGTGCTATCGGTCTATTAAATGTGGGACATCACGTTACAATAAAAGCTTCTTCCCACAAGCTGTGGCAATGATCAATACTCTGTGACTAGTTCTAAATGTATACATTTATTTTGTGGCTTTGTCGTTTATATCTTTTATGTCTTTTTATTGTTTAGTGTCTGTCTTGCTAGTGCACTTTGAGCTCCTTTGAGCACATTTTTTCCGATGTGGTTTTAAGACTGCAAATGGCAATAAACTTGAATTAGTTTATTGAAAAACTATCGGCTGATATCAAATCTATCATTTTGCTCTAAAATTCTGGAAAAAGTGGTTTCACGGCAGCTCGTAGACTATCTTACTGAGAATAATCTCTTTGAGCCACTGCAGTCTGCTTTTAGAAAATATCATTCCACAGAAACGGCTCTCACTAAAGTGGTGAATGATCTTCTGCTTGCAGTGGATTCGAACACCACTACGGTTCTGTTGCTGTTAGATCTCAGTGCTGCATTTGATACAGTTGATCATCATATTCTACTTGATAGGCTGGAAAATCATTTTGGGATTACTGGGAGTGCCCTTGCATGGCTGATGTCATACTTGACCAGTCTCACTGTGTTTCTCACTGTGTTTTGTACAGTAACACTACCTCTAACCTTAGTGACATGAAATTTGGGGTTCCTCAGGGGTCTGTCTTAGGTCCCCTGCTTTTCTCCCTTTAAATAGTACCCCTTGGGCACATATTGCCGTGTTTTGGGATTACCTTTCACTGCTATGCAGATGATACTCAGTTATACATGCTAAAGCTTATAGTTAGGGCTGGATCAGGTGACCCTGAACCATCCCTTAGTTATGCTGCTAACGACTTAGACTGTTGGGGGGTTCCCATGATGCACTGAGTGTTTCTTTCTCTTTTTGCTCTGTATGCACCACTCTGCATTTAATCATTAGTGATTGATCTCTGCTCCCCTCCACAGCATGTCTTTTTCCTGGTTCTCTCCCTCAGCCCCAACCAGTCCCAGCAGAAGACTGCCCCTCCCTGAGCCTGGTTCTGCTGGAGGTTTCTTCCTGTTAAAAGGGAGTTTTTCCTTCCCACTGTAGCCAAGTGCTTGCTCACAGGGGGTCGTTTTGACCGTTGGGGTTTTTACATAATTATTGTATGGCCTTGCCTTACAATATAAAGCGCCTTGGGGCAACTGTTGTGATTTGGCGCTATATAAATAAAATTGATTGATTGATTGATTGATACATGCCGATAACTGCTGGTAATCTCATTCACATAAAATCCTTAGAAGATTGCCTTGCAGCAGTGAGAAGTTGGATGTCTAGAAACTTCCTACTTTTAAACTCTGATAAGACTGAAACGATGGTTCTTGGTCCAGTGAGACATCGGCATCACTTTGACCAGTTAACACTTAGCCTCGGCTCGTGTGTCATATATCACACTGACAAAGAGAGGAACCTTGGGGTCATTTTTGATCCTTCGTTGTCCTTTGACCTCCACATTAGAGATATTACGAGGACTGCTTTCTTCCACCTGCAAAATATAGCAAAGTTTCATCCCATCCTGTCTATGGCTGATGCTGAGACCCTGATCCATGCATTTATCTCTTCTAGATTGGACTACTGCAATGTTCTATTTATTTATTTATTTAATTTGCATTAGGACTCTGCAATTGGTTCAAAATGCTGCAGCCAGACTTTTGATATGAAGCAGAAAGTTTGACCACATTACACCCATTTTGGCATCTCTTCACTGGCTTCCTATCCCAGTGAGATCAGATTTTAAGGTTCTGCTACTAACCTATAAAATTGTTCACAGACTGGCACCTCCCTACTTAGCTGACCTAATTAAACCTTACATACCGGCCTGGGATTTACTTTCTCAGGGTGCAGGACTACTTTGTGTCCCTAGGGTGAATAAGAAGTTTGCGGGTCATAGAGCTTTCTCTTATCGTGCCCCTGTTCTGTGGAATGATCTCCCTGCATCAATAAAACAGTCAGATTCTGTGGAGACTTTCAAGTCCACACTTTTCCCTTTCGTATGGCATACTGGCATAGTATAGTTCTACGGTTTTTACTCTTTTAATTCATTTTATTAGAAAATGGAGCGTGCCACGGCCTCAAATTTATCTAAATTTTGGGTCTTTTAGTGAAGCTTAGGGCTAGTGGCCGGAGATCACCTTAGTATTTCTTCTGTTTTTCTTCTCATTTAATGCTGACAAATTATACTGTATTTCTTGTCTTTCTGATGCCTGATTCTGTTTTTTCTCCCTGTTTAAGGTGCAGCTCCATCCAGAGATGGGAGTAGTATTTGTGCTGGAGACTCTCCTGTCCTGTGCACCAACAACATTTCCTGTATATTAATTTTGTGAATTGTTTCTGTAATTTATGTTTGTAGCATGGCCCAAGCAGAGGGTCACCCCTTTGAGTCTGGTCTGCTTGAGGTTTCTTCCTCAGAGGGAGTTTTTCCTTACCACTGCTGCTCTGGGGGTTGGTAAGGTTAGACCTTACTTGTGTGAAGCACCTTGAGGCAACTCTGTTGTGATTTGGTTCTATATAAATGAAAATAAATTGAAATTGAAAGTGAAGTGATGTCATTTTTTTTCCTATCAAAGGTAATTTTTGTGGATGTCAGTGTCTTTGTATTTATTTCTCACAACAGAGGAAAGGTGGTCCAAAAAATTGTTATTAGTTAGACGACTACCTGTCCAGCTGATGAGCATGTGTTATGTCTTCTCCAGATTATCAGCTATTTGATAACATGACTCATGTGTGTCACATGCACAGTGAATCAGGGGCACAGTGAATCAGTCTAGAAAGTGGATGACAAATATTACTTGTTGAAGCTTCTACATTTATTTTTCCACGAATTATTTCTATAATTTGAGTATATAAACAACTGTTTTCACGTTTGAACAGAAATGATGACAGTTGTATTTATAATAGTTTCTAAAGGACTTATATCACTATATAAGACATTATAAATAATAACTTGCTGTATTAAATCCACAATAGAATGACCTAAACCTATGCATAATGTGTTTATGCTGCCAAAAAACGTTTCGTCGTCTCAGTGGCCGGCAGATCATGTCTTTGGAAAAGAAAGAAATAAACTGACAAACAAGCTTCAACTACACTTGCTCCTAATTTCCATCATGTGTGGGATAAGGTTAATCCTTGGAAGAAGACCAGACATGTCCTGCAGGTGGCAGCAATCAGCAGTTGGCAGACAGGTCTGTGGTGTTACTTAGGCAAAGCGATTTTGCTTTATGTAGTGATGTGATGCATCAAAGTTGAATAATTTATCATCAGTATGCCCCCTTCTGTTAAGTTCTACACTTGCAACATTATAGCATTTATTGTTTTTGAGTTATTGCAAAGAAGCTACATTATGTAGGATTTAGTGCCATCTAGTGGCGAGTTTGCAAATATATAAAAATATAATGCAATGTTTAAATACCCTCAGCTGCATGAGCATAAAAATAGGAAACAGAACCAAACGGCAAATGTCAGCTCTCCCCAGTTTGTCTGTGATTGAAGTTGCACACATGACGCACACACGCACACACACACGCACGCACGCACACACACACACACACACACACACACACACACACACACACACACACACACACACACACACACACACACACACACACACACACACACACACACACACAGAGGCCACTTGGCTATTATTAATATACAGAGTGAACACATGATTGTGAAAGCTTTACTTCCTTTCTGCTACTCGACATCCTGAAATCCTGTTAACTCTTGTTTAGAAAATTACATCCACTGAACTTTAACAACTTCAGAGTACAAAATTATTATTAATCCCAAATCATGTATAAAGTGCATCATAAGCTCTTACCATTATAACATCCTCAATGTTTGTTAAATGTGACAGCAAATATGAATTTAAAAGATTGGCTATGTTTTGTTTCATTTTTAAGAACAAATATTTAAAAAGTCAATGCACTTCAATAACGTGTAAACTTATGGAACAAGCTTGAGGACAAATTGAAAATGTGTAATACAATTTACAGTTTGAATTGGTTGTTGAAAAATACAGAAATGGACAGTTATAAGACACTTGATGTGTGATTTCTGTTTATATTGCTATAACAGCAAATTAAGGTTGAGCCTGACAGGTTCTAGTTATTGGTTCAACTATGTGGCATGTACGAGGGTAGGCTGAAAAGTTCTAAGGCTCCCCATGAAGGAGTAATGCATTAACTGCATTATAGTGAGCCTTAGAACTTTTCAGCCTACCCTCGTATATGTTTGGATGACTGAGAGACAGACACCGTACGTTTAGGTATTACAAGCAAATCTTCAGCTTACACATTTTCACTCATTTTATTTATTTATTTATTGTCTAATGTTGTTGTTGTTGTTGGTGTGATTATTATTAGTTTTTTAGTTTTTTAAGTTGTGAAGCGATCAAAATAAAATCTCTATATATCTCTGCATCCTCCACACTGTAGCTGTAAAGAAAGTACAGTAGTGTTCTGAATAATAGTAGTACTATGTGACAAAAAAGATTAATCCATGTTTTGAGTATATTTCTTATTGTTACATGGGAAACAAGGTACCAGTAGATTCAGTAGATTCTCACAAATCCAACAAGACCAAGCATTCATGATATGCACACTCTTAAGGATATGAAATTGGGCTATTAGCAAAAAAAAGTAGAAAAGGGGGTGTTCACAATAATAGTAGCATCTGCTGTTGACGCTACAAACTCAAAACTATTATGTTCAAACTGCTTTTTTGCAATCCTGTGAATCACTAACCTAGTATTTAGTTGTATAACCACAGTTTTTCATGATTTCTTCACATCTGCGAGGCATTAATTTTGTTGGTTTGGAACCAAGATTTTGCTCGTTTACTAGTGTGCTTGGCAGTGGTGTCAAAAGTACACACATTTGTCACTTAAGTAGAAGTATAGATACTGCAGTTTAAAAACACTCTGGTAAAAGTTGAAGTATCAACTTGACCTCTTTACTCAAGTAAAACTGAAAAAGTATGTGCTCCAAAACCTACTTAAAGTATAAAGTAACCTTTAAAAAAAAAAAGGTAGATGCCACTATATGAATTGAAAACTTAATTTAAAAACTGATTCATTCTACATGTGGCCCAAAACCCAAAATTACCCCCCAACACCACCTGCATGAAAATGTTTCAATTCTAGAAGCTCTGAAATGCAATCTGGGACTATTCCAGACAATAAACTGCAGTGAGTGCAGCATCCATTTAGTGAGAAAAAAAAACAACTTTCCTTATTCAGATTCATTCCAGTAGTATTCTGCTCTTACTAGGATGCAGCAGTTTTCTAGTTTGGCAGAAAGTTCTGGAGGAAATCACTGAAGAAATTAACAAACTGAAAATATGGTTTGACCGAAACAAACTGTCATTAAACTTAAATAAAACAGGGATGAAATGGAGGTGGAAGAGTCACTAGGTGTTCACAGGAAACACTTATTTATTTCTGTATTTATTTATGTTCATTGTTAGTTGCTTTTATATTTTATTTTCTGTTGTGTTTCTATTCAGGTTCTTTTTGTCTCTTTCTCTGAAATTGTATATAATAATCATTAGATTATTAATATATAAACAAAAATAAATTTAAGAAATATTACAATTTGAAAACAAATGCACCCGAACGTGAAGACAGCTGGAACTGCTTCATGCTAACTTTTAACATTGAAAATGCCATAGACATGCTAATGCATTAGCGTCGCTCCCGTTTTTAAGTTATAAAATACATCTATCAACTGTTTCAGAAGACCATAACAGGTCGGTTTAACATAGAAAAGGTAAATAATACTCACAGAAGTATGCTCTTTAGGGTTTTAGCGGGGGGAAATTAAGCGAAAGAAAGAATAAACAAAACAATAGGTCGAAGCATTGCTTCAATCTGCGAACCACTGCTTCGATCGGTTCAAAATCCATTCCTTTATCTTCATTGATCCATGTTTCTGATATAGCAATTATGTTAAATATTTTTTAAATTGACTTAAATATTCTTTAATGTTGTTAAAGTTTGCATACAGACTTCTGCTGTTGAAATGGATTATTGATAATTTGTTATCCGTTTTAATGATCCGATTAAACTGTTCATCTGTATAATAGCAACAACTGTCATTAATATTTGAGAAGAAATTATTGTCCGGGTCTATATCGTGCTCCAAGTCCAGTACATTGTGGTCTGTGTATTTAAATGTTCTCAGTTCTAGTTTTCCATGATCAGCAATCCTTTGAGTTATATCCTTCTTGTCTCCAGATGTAGATGATGTAGTAGATGAACAGGTTCCTCTGGTCTGTGTCATGGTGTTGTGATGTGTTTGTGTCCTCATACCTTATTGGTCGTATTTGTCCAGTTCCTTGATGTTCCTGATTACCATAACCTTCACTTGTTCTGGTGTTCCGTTCAGTTTGATGAATGTTTTGCAGTTGGATGTCCATGTCTGTTGAATTGTTCCCTGCTTTTTTAAGAGACGAGCTTTCCTGGTGATGTCTGCGTTTCTTTTGGTCAGATGTTCATTGATGAATACGTTTGTTCCTTTGAGTTTCCGTCCCTGTTTTAACAATGCCATTTTATGTTTTCTGTTGACAAACCTCATAACTGCTCGCTTGTCTCCATCCTCTCTCCTGGGCAGGGGGTGGCACGCTTCAATGTTATTACAGTCCATTTGAATACCTTTAGATTGCAGGAAGTCAGCCACCTGTTGTTCCACTGAGCTGGTCTCCCCTCCGCTGTCTTCTGACACCGCCCGTGCGTAGGATCGAGGTTTAATATGAATTCCTGTAATAATAACGTCGTTCATCCTTGTGTACTGTTCCAACTCCACAACACGGTTCTCCAGGTGCACCAGACGCCGGTCTTTCTCGGCATTCTGGATCCGGAGAGCCTTCACTTCTTCCACCAGCTCCATAATGGATTTCTGCTGCATTTTAACAACAGAGATTTCCTCAGACAAAAAGTCCAGGGACTTCTTGATATCGTCTCCCTCCTCCGCCGTCAGTGCCTTCTTCAGACCCATGGTCAGATAAATCCGCGCTGACGCCTCGGGCTTCAGGTGGAGCCGCGCTGGTGGATGTGCACTGGATGTGCACTGCAGCGCACATCCAGTGCACATCCAGTGCACATCCAGTGCACATCCACCAGCGCTGAAGCCAAGAGTAACGAGGCTGTTTGTTTTAAAAATGTACAGAATAGAAAGTACAGATACTTGTGTGAAAATGTAATGAGTAGAAGTCAGAAGTAGGCAGAAAAATAAGTAATGGAGTAAAGTATAGATACCTAAAAAGTGTACTTAAGTACAGTAACGAAGTATTTGTACTTCATTACTTGACACCTCTGGTGCTTGGGGTCATTGTCTTGTTGAAACACCCATTTCAAGGGCATGTCCTCTTCAGCATAAGGCAACATGACCTCTTCAAGTATTTTGACATATCCAAACTGATCCTACTGATCCAAGCTAATTCATGCATTTATTTCCTCTAGGCTGGACTATTGTAATTCATTATTATCAGGTTGTCCTAAAAGTTCCCTAAAAAGCCTTCAGTTAATTCAAAATGCTGCAGCTAGAGTACTGACAGGGACTAGAAGGAGAGAGCATATCTCACCCATATTGGCCTCTCTTCATTTGCTTCCTGTTAATTCTAGAATAGAATTTAAAATTCTTCTTCTTACTTATAAGGTTTTGAATAATCAGGTCCCATCTTATCTTAGGGACCTCATAGTACCATATCACCCCAATAGAGCACTTCGCTCTCAGACTGCAGGCTTACTTGTAGTTCCTAGGGTTTGTAAGAGTAGAATTGGAGGCAGAGCCTTCAGCTTTCAGGCTCCTCTCCTGTGGAACCAGCTCCCAATTCAGATCAGGGAGACAGACACCCTCTCTACTTTTAAGATTAAGCTTAAAACTTTCCTTTTAGAAAAAGCTTATAGTTAGGGCTGGATCAGGTGACCCTGAACCATCCCTTAGTTATGCTGCTATAGACTTAGACTGCTGGGGGGTTCCCATGATGCACTGAGTGTTTCTTTCTCTTTTTGCTCTGTATGCACCACTCTGCATTTAATCATTAGTGATTGATCTCTGCTCCCCTCCACAGCATGTCTTTTTCCTGGTTCTCTCCCCTCAGCCCCAACCAGTCCCAGCAGAAGACTGCCCCTCCCTGAGCCTGGTTCTGCTGGAGGTTTCTTCCTGTTAAAAGGGAGTTTTTCCTTCCCACTGTCGCCAAGTGCTTGCTCATAGGGGTCGTTTTGACCGTTGGGGTTTTTCTGTAATTATTGTATGGCTTTGCCTTACAATATAAAGCGCCTTGGGGCAACTGTTTGTTGTGATTTGGCGCTATATAAATAAAATTGATTTGATTTGATTTGATCCATGATACCTGGTATGCGATATATAGGCCCAACACCATAGTAGGAGAAACATGCCGATATCATGATGCTTGCACCACCATGCTTCACTGTCTTCACTGTGAACTGTGGCTTGAATTCAGAGTTTGGGGGTCATCTCACAAACTGTCTGTGTAGTAAAAAAAAGTAGAAAAGGGGGTGTTCACAATAATAGCAGCATCTGCTGTTGACGCTACAAACTCAAAACTATTATGTTCAAACTGCTTTTTTAGCAATCCTGTGAATCACTAAACTAATATTTAGTTGTATAACCACAGTTTTTCATGATTTCTTCACATCTGTGAGGCATTAATTTTGTTGGTTTGGAACCAAGATTTTGCTGGTTTACTAGTGTGCTTGGGGTCATTGTCTTGTTGAAACACCCATTTCAAGGGCATGTCCTCTTCAGCATAAGGCAACATGACCTCTTCAAGTATTTTGACATATCCAAACTGATCCACGATACCTGGTGTGGGATATATAGGCCCAACACCATAGTAGGAGAAACATGCCCATATCATGATGCTGCCACCACCATGCTTCACTGTCTTCACTGTGAACTGTGGCTTGAATTCAGAGTTTGGGGGTCGTCTCACAAACTGTCTGTGGCCCTTGGACCCAAAAAGAACAATTTTACTCTCATCAGTCCACAAAATATTCCTCCATTTCTCTTTAGGCCAGTTGATGTGTTCTTTGGCAAATTGTAACCTCTTCTGCACGTCTTTTATTTAACAGAGGGACTTTGCGGGGGATTCTTGCAAATAAATTAGCTTCATACAGGCATCTTCTAACTGTCACAGCACTTACAGGTAACTCCAGACTGTCTTTGATCATCCTGGAGCTGATCAGTGGGTGAGCCTTTGCCATTCTGGTTATTCTTCTATCCATTTTGATGGTTGTTTTCTGTTTTCTTCCACGTGTCTCTGTTTTTTTTTTTGTCCATTTTAAAGCATTGGAGATCATTGTAGATGAACAGCCTATAATTTTTTGCACCTGCGTATAAGTTTTCTCCTCTCCAATCAACTTTTTAATCAAACTACGCTGTTCTTCTGAACAATGTCTTGAACGTCCCATTTTCCTCAGGCTTTCAAAGAGAAAAGCATGTTCAACAGGTGCTGGCTTCATCCTTAAATAGGGGACACCTGATTCACACCTGTTTGTTCCACAAAATTGACAAACTCACTGACTGAATGCCACACTACTATTATTGTGAACACCCCCTTTTCTACTTTTTTACTAATAGCCCAATTTCATAGCCTTAAGAGTGTGCATATCATGAATGCTTGGTCTTGTTGGATTTGTGAGAATCTACTGAATCTACTGGTACCTTGTTTCCCATGTAACAATAAGAAATATACTCAAAACCTGGATTCATCTTTTTAGTCACATAGCACTAATATTATTCTGAACACTACTGTATGTGGCATGTATATGTTTGGATGACTGAGAGAGACAGTCACCTTGAGTTTAGTTATTACAAGCAAATCTTCAGCCTACACATTTTCACTCATTTTATTTATTTAGTTATTGTCTAATGTTCTTGTTGTTGTGATTATTATTTGTTTAGTTTTTTTAAGTTGTGAAGCGATGAAAATAAAATCTCTCTCTATATATCTCTCTAAATCCTCCACACTGTAGCTTTAAAGAAAGTAATTCCTGGATCAACCCCTTGTCTTTGGTCCAGCTGTGCTCCACAGATTAGCAGGTCTTCATTGGCTCGTGCTTCACCCCTCCACCAATTCTCCATGTAGCAGTTTAATTGCTACAGCAAGTGATGCAGTTTCATCAACTCGTCAGCAGAGGTCAATATACGGGCAGAGATTGTGCTTGCATGATGATGAGACACACCCTGGTTTCTGTCAGTCTCATTTGGCGTGCACTCATCTTCTAACCCTGTGCTGTAGTAAACGCAGACGAGCAGAACCTGCATGCATCCGGCTCTGAAAGTCACATCGAACCGGCACATGAAGGACTCGGCTTCCTTCCAGTTCTCTTAAAGCTGGTGCTACCTGACCATGAAGCTCAAAAGACTCTTTATCTTAGCGTGTTTAATAAGCCTTTTCAATCAATCAATCAATCAATCAATCACATTTTATTTGTTAAGCGCCTTACAACAACCTAAGTTGACCAAAGCGCTGTACATATAAAAATTGCATTTAAAATATAGTTAAAAAGAGGAACACAGATTCATTTTATTCCCAAGTCTAAAAAGACTAAGTATCAAAAGCACATCTAAACAAATACGTTTTGAGTTTTGTTTTAAAAAGGGGCAGATCCAAGATGGCACGCAAGTCAAGGTTTTCACAGTCTCACTCTCTTCTGGGTCTGACACATGAGGTCAAAGGGCACGAGCTGCAAACTGCAGTCTCAAGGCATCGTGACTGACTGTGTGGGCAGCGAGAATGACAGAGACTTTGATTATTTTTCCCGTTAGAGTGTTGATTCCTTGAAAGATTTTTGTGAAAACGTATTGGTGTCCAAGGAAGAAAAACTGAAGCTTATGCTGCACACGAACTAAAAATTCAGGTTTTGTCCAACTCGACCCACTGCCGACCCACACAGTCTATTCATAAACAGAATCATCACTGTTTCACTGTGCGGACCTCTATAATTCTTATGTACTACGTTTGTATTTCCGAGAGTGTGAAATAAATTATTTGTGAAGAATAAAATAAAGTTAATCATGGATCTGGTTGGTGAATGGCAGCTGAATGGTGTCTCTAGTAAATAATCATGAAGTAACTGTCTGGTCCATTTCCCTGCATGTTCTGTGTCATTTATTAGGCTTATGGACACGTGTCTGTGATTTGGATCAATGAATAATGAACACAGGTGGGATAAAACGTACTGATTTGTATCACAACAGAGCAAGGGGACACATTACGCTGCCCTTTTAAAAAAGTAAGTCCCTTCGGTTGCTCCCTCGGGGTCGCCACAGCAGATCCAAGGTGGATCTGCATGTTGAATTGGCACAGGTTTTACGCCGGATGCCCTTCCTGAGGCAACTCCACATTACATGGAGAAATGTGGCAGGGGTGGGATTTGACCCCAGAACCTTCTGCACTGAAACCAAGCACATTAACCACTTGGCCACCACCCCAAATCATTCCCCGACCCAATATCCGAACTCGAGTCTGGCTGGCTGGATGATTAGAGACAGCATGACTTGATATGGCACTGCCACACAAAACGCGATCCAAACTTCGCACTGTGTGTGAAGGGGCCATTAAATGATGCAAACGGTGAAACAGTTCAAAAGTAGTGCATGAAATATTGCCAAGTGCTTGCTCACAGGGGGTCGTTTTGACCGTTTGGGTTTTTCTGTAATTATTGCATGGCTCCCTCCCCCTCTGGCTGCCACCTTATCGTGGTGGGGGAGTTTGCGTACCCGGATGATCCTAGGAGCTATGTTGTCAGGGGCTTTGTGCTCCCTGTAGGGTCTCCCAAAGCAAACAGGTCCGAGGTGACGGGTCAGACTAAGGGCAGCTCAGAACCTCCATGACCAGTGAAAGATCAAGGACCGAGACGTCGCCCGGTATGGCGGAGTCGGGGTCCCACCCTGGAGCCAGGCCTGGGGTTGGGTGGTCGGGCCTTAGCCCATGGGGCCCGGCCGGGCTCAGCCCGAAGGAGCAACGTGGGCCTGCCCTTCTGTGGGTTCACCACCTGCAGAGGGGGCCATGGGGGTCGGGTGCATGATTGGGTGGCGGTCGACGGTGGGTGGCCCGGCGGCCCGGTTCATGCTCACAGCCCCTGGCTGTTGGGACGTGGAATGTCACCTCGCTGGGGGGCAAGGAGCCTGAGCTTGTGCAGGAGGTTGAGAAATACCGACTAGAGATAGTCGGGCTCACCTCCACGCACAACATGGGCTCTGGTACCCAACTCCTGGAGAGGGGCTGGACGCTTCATTTTTCTGGCGTTGCCCACGGGGAGAGGCAGAGAGCTGGGGTTGCATTGCTTATTGCTCCCCAGCTCAGTCGCCATGTGTTGGAGTTCACCCCGGTGAACGAGAGGGTCGCGTCCCTACGCCTTCGGGTCGGGGACAGGTCTCTCACCATTGTCTCGGCCTACGGGCCGAGCAGCAGTGCAGAGTACCCGACCTTCCTGGAGTCCCTGGGAGGGGTACTAGATAGCGCTCCGACTGGCGACAGTGAGACCTGGAGGGGGGTGATCGGGAAGCACGGCCCGAGTGGTGTTCAGTTGTTGGACTTCTGTGCTAGTCACAGTTTGTCCATCACGAACACCATGTTCGAGCACAAGGGTGTCCATAAGTGCACATGGCACCAGGACACCCTGAGCTAGAGGTCGATGATCGACTTTGTAGTCATATCATCTGACCTTCAGCCACGTGTCTCAGACACTCGAGTAAAGAGAGGGGCTGAGCTGTTGACCGATCACCACCTGGTGGTGAGTTGGATCCGCTGGGAGGGGAGGAAGTCGGTCAGACCTGGCAGGCCCAAACGTATCGTGAGGGTCTGCTGGGAACGACTGGCGGAACCCTCTGTCAGGGAGGTCTTCAACTCCCACCTCCGGGAGAGCTTCTCCCAGATCCCAGGGGAGGTTGGAGACATGGAGTCCGAGTGGACCATGTTCTCCACCTCCATTGCTGATGTGACCGCTCGTAGCTGTGGTCGCAAGGTCTCTGGTGCCTGTCACGGCGGCAGTCCCCGAACCCGGTGGTGGACACCGGAAGTAAGGGATGCCATCAAGCTGAAGAAGGAGTCCTACTTATCTTTGTTGGTAGGTGGGACCCCAGAGGCAGCTGACAGGTACCGGCAGGCCAAGCGTGCTGCAGCCCGTGCGGTCGCAGAGGCAAAACTCGGGTCTGGGAGGAATTCGGGGAGGCTATGGAGGAGGACTATCGGTCGGCCTCGAAGAGATTCTTGCAAACCGGCCAATGCCTCAGGAGGCGGAAGCAGCTCTCCACCGGCACTGTTTACGGTGCGGGTGGGGAGCTGTTGACTCTGATTGGGGATGTTGTTGGATGGTGGAAGGAGTACTTTGAGGATCTCCTCAATCCCATCGTCACGTCTTCCGAAGAGGAGGCAGAGACTGGGGACCCAGAGGCGGACTCATCCATTACCCAGGCAGAAGTCACCGAGGTGGTTGGAAAGCTCCTCGGTGGCAAGGCTCCTGGGGTGGATGAAATCCGTCCTGAGTACCTTAAGTCTCTGGATGTTGTGGGACTGTTTTGGCTGACACGCCTCTGCAACATCGCATGGCGATCATGGACAGTGCCTCTGGATTGGCAGACCAGGGTGTTGGTCCCTCTGTTTAAGAAGGGGGACCGGAGGGTGTGTTCCAACTATAGGGGGATCACACTCCTCAGCCTCCCCGGTAAGGTCTATTCCAGAGTACTGGAGAGGAGAATTCAACCGATGGTCAAACCTCGGATTCAGGAGGAGCAGTGTGGTTTTCGTCCTGGTCGCAGCACACTGGACCAGCTCTACACGCTCCATTGGGTGCTCGAGGGTTCATGGGAGTTCGCCTAACCAGTCCACATGTGTTTTGTGGATCTGGAGAAGGCGTTCGACCGTGTCCCTCGGGGCACCCTGTGGGGAGTGCTCCGGGAGTACGGGGTCTGGGGTCCTTTGCTAAGGGCTATCCGGTCCCTGTACGACCACAGCAGGAGCTTGGTTTGCATTGCCGGTAGTAAGTCAAACCTGTTTCCAGTGCACGTTGGCCTCCGCCAGGGCTGCCCTTTGTCATCGGTTCTGTTCATTATTTTTATGGACAGAATTTCTAGGCGCAGCCAGGGTGTAGAGGGGGTCTGGTTTGGGAACCACAGAAGCTCGTCTCTGCTGTTTGCGGATGATGTGGTTCTGTTGGCTTCGTCAAATCAGGACCTTCAGCATGCACTGGGGCAGTTTGCAGCCGAGTATGAGGCGTCCGGGATGAAAATCAGCACCTCCAAATCCGAGGCCATGGTTCTCGACCGGAAAAAGGTGCTTTGCCCTCTTCAGGTCGGTGGAGTGTCCTTGCCTCAAGTGGAGGAGTTTAAGTATCTTGGGGTCTTATTCCCAAGTGAGGGATGAATGGAGCGTGAGATCGATAGACGGATCGGTGCAGCTTCTGCAGTGATGCGGTCGCTGTATCGGACCGTCGTGGTGAAGAGAGAGCTGAGTAGGGGGGCAAAGCTCTCGATTTACCGATCGATCTACGTTCCGATCCTCACCTATGGTCATAAGATTTGGCTCATGACCGAAAGAACGAGATCGCGGGTACAAGCGGCCGAGATGAGTTTCCTCCGCAGGGTGGCTGGGCACTCCCTTAGAGATAGGGTGAGGAGCTCGGTCACTCGGGAGGAGCTCGGAGTCGAGCCACTGCTCCTCCACGTCGAAAGGAGTCAGTTGAGGTGGCTCGGGCATCTTTTCCGGATGCCCCCTGGACGCCTCGCTGGAGAGGTGTTCCGGGCACGTCCAAATGGGAGGAGGTCCCTGGGAAGACCCAGGACACGCTGGAAGGATTACATCTCTCGCCTGGCTTGGGAATGCCTTGGGGTTCCCCTGGAGGAGCTGGGGGAGGTGTGTGTGGATCGGGAGGTCTGGGAGGCTTTGCTTGAGCTGCTGCCCCCGTGACCCGACTCCGGATAAAGCAGAAGAAAATGGATGGATGGATGGATATTGTATGGCTTTTGCCTTGCAATATAAAGTGCCTTGGGACAACTGTTGTTGTGATTTGGCGCTATATTTGATATTTGATTTGATTTGATTTGATTGATTGATTGATTGAGGGACTTTATTGAACATGGACAAATTGTACATAAAACAACAGGAACTTAATAATTAATTAAACAACTGCAAATTATAAATAACACAATGCTCATATGGCCGAGGGTATTTTAGCATTAAGTTATATTTTTTTAAAAAGTTGATATCATGCTGCCATGAAACACCAACTACTGCATGGAAGAAATAACTGCCTCTTGCAGAACAATCATAAATGATTAATAAAATATACAAATAGGAAACATATAACATCAAGGACTACAATTTATACTTCAGAATAGCTTTCTTTAAAGTTAAAACATTCACCACATATTACACTCAACAAAAATATAAACGCAACACTTTTGGTTTTGCTCCCATTTTGTATGAGATGAACTCAAAGATCTAAAACTTTTTCCACATACACAATATCACCATTTCCCTCAAATATTGTTCACAAACCAGTCTAAATCTGGACAGCTGCTGAAACAATCGGTTTGCATAACCAAAGAATTTCTGCACAAACTGTCAGAAACCGTCTCAGGGAAGCTCATCTGCATGCTCGTCGTCCTCATCGGGGTCTCGACCTGACTCCAGTTCGTCGTCGTAACCGACTTGAGTGGGTAAATGCTCACATTCGCTGGCATTTGGCACGTTGGAGAGGTGTTCTCTTCACGGATGAATCCTGGTTCACACTGTTCAGGGCAGATGGCAGACAGCGTGTGTGGCGTCGTGTGGGTGAGCGGTTTTCTGAAGTCAGTGTTGTGGATCGAGTGGCCCATGGTGGCGGTGGGGTTATGGTATGGGCAGGCGTCTGTTATGGATGAAGAACACAGGTGCATTTTATTGATGGCATTTTGAATGCACAGAGATACCATGATGAGATCCTGAGGCCCATTGTTGTGCCATACATCCAAGAACATCACCTCATGTTGCAGCAGGATAATGCACGGCCCCATGTTGCAAGGATCTGTACACAATTCTTGGAAGCTGAAAATGTCCCAGTTCTTGCATGGCTGGCATGCTCACCGGACATGTCACCCATTGAGCATGTTTGGGATGCTCTGGAACGGCGTATACGACAGCGTGTACCAGTTCCTGCCAATATCCAGCAACTTCGCACAGCCATTGAAGAGGAGTGGACCAACATTCCACAGGCCACAATTGACAACCTGATCAACTCTATGCAAAGGACAGGTGTTGCACTGCATGATGCAAATGGTGGTCACACCAGATACTGACTGGTACCCCCCCAATAAAACAAAACTGCACCTTTCAGAGTGGCCTTTTATTGTGGGCAGTCTAAGGCACACCTGTGCACTAATCATGGTGTCTAATCAGCATCTTGATATGGCACACCTGTGAGGTGGGATGGATTATCTCAGCAAAGGAGAAGTGTTCACTATCACAGATTTAGACTGGTTTGTGAACAATATTTGAGGGAAATGGTGATATTGTGTATGTGGAAAAAGTTTTAGATCTTTGAGTTCATCTCATACAAAATGGGAGCAAAACCAAAAGTGTTGCGTTTATATTTTTGTTGAGTGTAGATTCTGCATAATTAGTGGAAACAGTGATGTCATTATGACTCGAGACAGAAGGATTGAAGTACTGAAGTGGCTTCCAGTGGACTGTTTGCTGTTGTGACGCTTTTGCGGACTTTACACGGTTGTATACATTTCTTTTATTTCTGTTTAGCACTCTTGTGGTTGTTAAGTACATCTACTCTGAATCGTATTTAACTACAGTCGTGTTGTCAATTGCTTGCTTTACCACGTCACTAGCGGTTAGCTTTCGCTAGCTAGGTTGACTCCCCCTGTTACTTTTATAGCTGTTTCTTTTTTACCTGTTTACTAATTCTGTTAGTTTTTCAGTGTAACTGCTTTGAATTTTAGATCATTATTTTACTCCTGTGTAAATCTTAGGAGTGGCTAGCATTGTCGCTAGTCATTAGCTTGTGTTAGCTAGTTCCCCTCCCCCCTTCTTTAATAATCTTACTAGAGCTTTCCTATCTAATTAAGGATTACATACTGGCCTGTGTTCTGTTGTTCAGGATGCACAGTTACTGCATGTTCAAATGGGTTAGAAGTAGTCAGCAGGTCACAGTGCTTTTTCTGTGGAGTAGTCTGCCTGCTGAAATAAAACAGTCTGATTGCAGTCATTCAAATCCAGATGACAGACCCATGTGTTCTCCCTTTCGTATGACTAATATACTAGCGTTGTACTGAAGTACTTTTCCCAAGACCTTAAATTTATATTATGTACTACCCCTGCCCATTCTCCATGTAATGTGGAGTTGTGTCAAGAAGGGCGTCCAGCACAAAACTTGTACCTCAGACCTGATGTCATGACCCAGAGTAAAAACAAGGGAGCAGCTGGAATCATCACATCTAAATTCTGAGACTGTTAGTGGAGCAACGGACTAGCTAGCAGTCACATCAGCGTCCTTGTTGGGAAAGTGTAGTGACACGGACCCACAACAGGGGGCGTAAATGAACGGACAATAGAGGAAGTTAAATGTGAACACTTTACTGTTGTGAATGTCACAACCACACACAGCAGATTATAGAATAAATACAAGTCAATGAATGAAGGTGTCGTGTGGGCAGGCTCGACGATAGATGTCCGTCTGGAGATGAACCCGAACCACACGATTTCCACCGCCACCGAACCCGAAGGATACTGGAGCCGCCAAGTCCCGAAGTCCCCAAATGGCCACCGTCTCAGCGTGTCGGATCTGGTACTGCTGGCGGAGAACAAAGACAGTCAAGTGTGGGTGTGTATACACCCCGTAACAATAACAGTGGGAATTCCACCTTCACCTCTAAACACACTCGTGCAGCGTCTGAGTACCACTTATCTGGTGGGAGGAAGGACGAAACAGTCGCGACCCACGCCGGTCCTCTGGGTAGACAGCTGCAACACAATAGCTCTTAGAATCAATCAATATAGTACGCAGGCAGAGAAAGTTACCTCTCAAAGAAGTATGATATCTCGGCGACGTGGTGGAGGTGTCATCCTGCTTTTATCCAGGGTGAAGTGCAGATGATCGGTGACAGCTGTCATAGTTGATGAGTGACAGCTGTCACCTCGGCTGTTCCTGTAAGGCGGCAGCGCCCCGTCGTGCCTGAAGCCCGCACTTCAGGCAGGGCGCCCTCTGGTGGTGGGCCAGCAGTACCTCCTCTTCTGGCGGCCCACACAACAGGACCCCCGCCTCAACGGGCGCCTCCTGGCGCCTGACCAGGCTTGTCCGGGTGGCGTCGGTAGAAATCGACCAGGAGGGCCGGGTCCAGGATGAAGCTCCTCTTCACCCAGGAGCGTTCTTCGGGTCCATACCCCTCCCAGTCCACCAAATATTGGAAGCCCCGGCCCATTCGACGGACATCCAAGAGCCGGCGTACTGTCCAAGCTGGCTCCCCGTCGATGATACGGGCAGGAGGCGGCGCCGGACTGGGAGTACAGAGGGGTGAGGTGTGATGCGGTTTCAACCGAGACACATGAAAGACTGGATGGATCTGCAGTGAGGCCGGGAGTTGGAGCCTCACTGCGGTGGGACTGAGGACCTTGAGGATCCGGAAAGGCCCTATGTAGCGGTCCTTTAATTTGGGGGAAGCCACCTGGAGAGGTATGTCCCGTGTGGATAGCCATACCTCCTGCCCGGGCTGATATGCGGGAGCCGGGGACCGTCGATGGTCTGCATGGGCCTTTGCCCTCGTCCGGGCCCTCAACAAGGCCGAACGGGCGGTGCGCCACACCCGATGTCATCTCCGCAGGTGGGCCTGGACCGAGGGCACACCGACCTCTCCCTCCACCACAGGAAACAAAGGGGGCTGGTACCCCAGACACACCTCGAACGGGGAGAGGCCGGTGGCAGAGGACACTTGGCTGTTATGCCCGTACTCGATCCAGGCCAGGTGTTCACTCCAAGCCGTCGGGTGTGCGGATGTAGTACATCGCAGGGCCTGCTCCAGCTCTTGATTGGCCCGTTCAGCCTGTCCGTTAGTCTGAGGGTGATACCCAGAGGAGAGGCTCACGGTGGCCCCCAGTTCCCGGCAGAAACTTCTCCAAACCTGCGAGGAAAACTGGGGACCGCGATCCGAGACGATGTCTGTTGGTATCCCATGCAGACGGACGACATGGTGGACCAGGAGATCCGCTGTCTCCTGGGCCGACGGGAGCTTCAGGAGGGCCACGAAGTGGGCCGCCTTGGAGAACCGGTCCACTATCGTGAGGATGGTGGTGTGCCCCCGGGACGGCGGGAGGCCCGTGACGAAATCCAGACCAATGTGAGACCAGGGGCGATGAGGCACAGGAAGCGGCTGAAGAAGTCCCTGTGCCTTTTGGTGGTCCGCCTTGCCCCTGGTGCAGGTGGTGCAGGCCTGGATGTAAGCCCGGACGTCAGCCTCCAGAGACGCCCACCAGAAGCGCTGCTGGACCACTGCCACGGTCCTACGCACCCCTGGGTGGCAGGAGAGCTTGAACCCATGACAGAAGTCCAGGACGGCAGCCCTGGCTTCTGGTGGGACGTATAGTCTGTTCTTCGGCCCTGTTCCGGGATCCGGGCTCCGTGCCAGGGCCTCCCGGACGGTCTTCTCCACGTCCCAGGTAAGGGTAGCCACGATAGTGGACTCCGATACGATGGGTTCCGGTGGATCCGACAGCTCGGTCTTGACTTCATGTTCATGCACCCGGGACAAGGCATCCGACCTCTGGTTTTTGGTCCCGGGGCGGTAGGTGATCCAGAAGTCAAAACGGCCGAAGAACAGTGACCAGCGGGCTTGCCTGGGGTTCAGTCGCTTGGTGGTCCTGATATACTCCAGGTTCCGGTGGTCAGTAAAGACCGTGAAAGGCACTGACGCCCCCTCCAGCAGGTGTCTCCACTCCTCAAGAGCCTCTTTCACCGCAAGGAGCTCTCGATTGCCCACATCATAGTTCCGCTCTGCTGGGGTCAACCTGCGGGAGAAATAGGCACACGGGTGAAGAACCTTATCGGTCTCTCCGCTCTGGGATAGCATGGCTCCTATCCCTGAGTCAGAGGCGTCCACTTCAACCACAAACTGGCGACTGGGATCGGGCTGCACCAAAACGGGTGCAGTCGAGAAGCGCTGTTTCAACTCCCTGAACGCGGCATCGCACCGATCCGACCAGGTGAAGGGAACCTTTGGTGAGGTCAGGGCTGTCAGGGGGCTAACTACCTGACTATACCCCTTAATGAACCTCCTGTAAAAATTTGCGAAGCCGAGGAACTGTTGCAGCTTCCTCCGGCTCGTAGGTTGGGGCCAGTCTCTCACCACCGCGACCTTGGCCGGATCCGGGGCGACGGAGTTGGAGGAGATGATAAACCTCAGGAAGGACAAAGAGGTGCGGTGAAACTCACACTTCTCGCCCTTCACAAACAGCCGGTTCTCCAACAACCGCTGCAGGACCTGACGTACATGCCGTACATGAGTCTCAGGGTCCAGAGAAAAAATGAGTATATCGTCCAGATACATGAAGACGAATCAGTGCAGGAAGTCCCGCAAGACGTCATTTACCAAAGCTTGGAACGTCGCGGGGGCGTTAGTGAGGCCGAACGGCATGACCAGGTACTCAAAATGACCTAACGGGGTGTTGAATGCCGTCTTCCACTCGTCTCCCTTCCGGACCCGAACTAGGTGATATACATTCCTAAGATCCAGCTTTGTGAATATTTTGGCTCCATGCAGGGGGGTGAACACTGAATCCAACAAAGGCAACGGGTATCGGTTGCGAACCGTGATCTCGTTCAGCCCCCGATAATCAATGCATGGATGAAGACCGCCATCTTTCTTGCCCACAAAAAAGAAACCTGCTCCCATCTGGGAGGTGGAGTTCCGGATCAGCCCGGCAGCTAAGGAGTCCCGGATGTAGGTCTCCATCGATTCACGCTCAGGTCGTGAGAGGTTGTACAGCCTGCTGGACGGGAACTCCACGCCTGGAATCAAATCGATGGCGCAATCGTACGGACGGTGCAGGGGAAGGGTGAGTGCCCGATCCTTGCTGAAAACGTCAGCAAGATCGTGGTACTCAACCAGCACCGCCGACAGATTGGGAGGGACTTTGACCTGCTCCTTAGCCTGGGAACCGGGGGGGACCGAGGATCCTAAACACACCCGATGGCAGGTCTCGCTCCACTGTACCACCACCCCGGACGGCCAGTCAATCCGGGGATTGTGTTTTAGCATCCACGGGAAGCCCAAAATCACGCGGGAGGTAGAAGGAGTCACAAAAAACTCGATCTCCTCCCGATGATTCCCAGACACCACCAGAGTTACAGGTGGTGTCTTGTGCATGATTAAAGGGAGAAGGGTGCCATCTAGTGCCCGCACCTACAATGGCGAAGGAAGCGCCACCAGAGGGAGCCCTACCTCCCTTGCCCATCTGCTGTCTAGCAGATTCCCTTCGGACCCCGTGTCCACCAGTGCTGGGGCTTGAAGGGTTAAATCCCCACTCAGGATTGTGACTGGGAGTCGTGTGGCGATATGTGTGTGTCCCACATGAATGTTATGACCCCCCCTTAGCCCAGTCTCTAAGGGCGGGTGTTGTCGTTTTGGCCGTTTGGGGCAGTTTTTCTGCATGTGCTCTTTTGAGCTGCAGATAAAACACTCCCCGTGGACCAGCCTCCTCATTCTGTCAGCTGTTCTCATTTTGGCCCTGTGCGTTTCCCTAGCAATGTCAGCAGGGGGAGCTGTTGCCCCACGGAGCGCTCACCGCCACCTGTGCAGAGAGAGCCTCCACCCTGCGGTTCAGGAGGATGTTTTGCTCGGTCATCTGATCCAACCGAGCCGTAAAGGCGGTGAGGATGTGCTGCAGCTGACCAATCACGCCTCCTGCAGACGCCTGCGCTCCCTGCTCTCCCATTGGTCGTTCAACAGCTGGGTGACGCCCCTCGGAGTCCATGACGATGGCCGAGATATCCTGTTGGGAAAGTGTAGTGACATGGACCCACAACAGGGGGCGTAAATGAACGGACAATAGAGGAAGTTAAATGTGAACACTTTACTGTTGTGAATGTCACAACCACACACAGCAGATTATAGAATAAATACAAGTCAATGGATAAAGGTGTCGTGTGGGCAGGCTCGACAATAGGAGACGTCCGTCTGGAGATGAACCGGAACCACACGATTTCCACCGCCACCGAACCCGAAGGATACTGGAGCCGCCAAGTCCCGAAGTCCCCAGGTGGCCACCGTCTCAGCGTGTCGGATCTGGTACTGCTGGCGGAGAACAAAGACAGTCAAGTGTGGGTGTGTATACACCCCGTAACAATAACGGTGGGAATTCCACCTCCACCTCTACACACACTCGTGCAGCGTCTGAGTACCACTTATCTGGTGGGAGGAAGGACGAAACAGTCGCGACCCACGCCGGTCCTCTGGGTAGACAGCTGCAACACAATAGCTCTTAGAATCAATCAATATAGTACGCAGGCAGAGAAAGTTACCTCTCAAAGAAGTACGATATCTCGGCGACGTGGTGGAGGTGTCATCCTGCTTTTATCCAGGGTGAAGTGCAGATGATCGGTGACAGCTGTCATAGTTGATGAGTGACAGCTGTCACCTCGGCTGTTCCTGTAAGGCGGCAGCGCCCCCTCGTGCCTGAAGCCCACACTTCAGGCAGGGCGCCCTCTGGTGGTGGGCCAGCAGTACCTCCTCTTCTGGCGGCCCACACAACAGTCCTGTCTGTTAATCAGTCACTTTGCTGCTAAGAAATACTGTGTTCATTCTGGGTGACTGATTTCTGCTGTGTTTTTTGTTCAAGATGCTGTCAATCAAGTCATCACTGATGGCTGTAACATTGAAGCGCGTCTGACCCATCTGACCACATGGTGCCTGGACCCAAGTCACATGACGATGAACTTTTCTGTGATGAACTGTGTGGTTCATGATCCTCCCTGGACTTTTTATTACATCTGAACTGAAACTGTCTGGGTTGACCACACTGAACATCTTCCGCTCCAATAAATCTAAAGAGATCACGAATGGAATTCTTTTGCACAATAGACTTTCCGTCGTTACAGTTTATTATGACCAAGAGGATTGTATTTTTTGTATTCTGTCTGTCATTAATGTTCTTATGATGATGTTAATCTGACCATCATGACGTGTGCTGCTGCCTTTCATGGCCAGGTCACCCTTGTAAAAGAGGTTTCGATCTCAATGGGATTCTGTTTGGTTAAATAAAGGTTATTATTATTATTATTATTATTATTATTATTATTATTATTATTATTATTATTATTATTATTAACTATTATTGTTATATGTGGACCCTTAGGTCTGTCATCTCTGCTTTGCATATTTGAAAATTCTTTGTTATTCTTTGTTTGTTTTATCTGTCTTTTTGTTAGTATTGCCAAAGCAGTTGGTTGCTAACTGTGGTCTGCTTGAGGTTTCTTCCTCCAAAAACAAAACAAAACAAAAAAAAAACAAATCCTTGAGAAGTGTCTTGTGGCAATTCATGTAAATAAACTGAACTGAAAATAAATTGAATTGATGATACAAAATAAACTCCCATAATGAAAATAATAAAAGTAAACTACAATGATGTTCAAAAATCCCAAATTAAAAATCTTATAATACAGAAAAAAAGATGCTTAGATAATATGATATCAATCAATCAATCAATCAACTTTTTTCTTATATAGCGCCAAATCACAACAAACAGTTGCCCCAAGTCGCTCCATATTGCAAGGCAAGGCCATACAATAACCATGAAAAACCCCAACGGTCAAAACGACCCCCTGTGAGCAAGCACTTGGCCACAGTGGGAAGGAAAAACTCCCTTTTAACAGGAAGAAACCTCCAGCAGAACCAGGCTCAGGGAGGGGCAGTCTTCTGCTGAGACTGGTTGGGGCTGAGGGAGAGAACCAGGAGAAAGACATGCCGAGAAGGGGGGCAGAGATCAATCACTAATGATTAAATGCAGAGTGATGCACACGGAGCAAAAAAAGAAAGAAACAGTGCATCATGGGAACCCCCCACAGTCTACGTCTAAAGCAACATAACCAAGGGATGGTCCAGGGTCACCTGATCCAGCCCTAACTATAAGCTTTAGCGAAAAGGAAAGTTTTAAGCCTAATCTTAAAAGTAGAGAGGGTATCTGTCTCCCTGATCTGAGGATCTGATATATGAGAATAGTATCTTTATGCTTGTCATATTTCCTTATTCTGGGCCAAAGCATCCTTGGTAGTGGTGAGGGAGCCTCTGCCCTGCAAACATGCAGTGACATTTCAGATCAATCCAGTTCACTGAATCTGGCTCTGACTCAGGACACCAAGTGCCAAGATGAAAGGATGCTAAAATGTGAGAGAGAGAGAGAGACAGAGAGAGAGAGAGAGAGAGAGAGAGAGAGAGAGAGAGAGAGAGAGAGAGAGAGAGAGAGAGAGAGAGAGAGAGAGAGATGAAGTACAGAGTACCAGGCAGGTATATAGCTCAGTTTGAAGTCAGCACATTAGTTCAGAGACGTGGGGCTGGAACACATCCAGGTCCATTTGCCAGTCAGAGAGCATGCTCATCGGTTAAGCAGTCTGATCCACAGGCAGCGGCTGCAGCAGAGGATGCAGAGTTTTGTTACGCAAGCAGAGAGGGAGCAGCCTGATGCAGACGCTGGATGGAGGCTGAGGATGATTCTTCTTGATGCTACTGAGAACATTTGCTGTCCTGTCAGGGAGTTGCATGTGGTGCATCAGGCTCACGCGGGGTTTGGTGCAGCCGCTGTGCACGATTAGCTCATGTCAAGAGTGGACATCTGAGGAGGAGGATGATGCTTTTCATCACTGAAGTGCTTCTCTCACACCTGCTACTGTGCCATTAAGTTTTGTCAGCCTCACATCAGGTAAGCTGGAGTTCCTCGCTTCCTGGTGATTATGAGGGATTGAGGGATGGGAAATGCTGTCGAGCTCGTGTGCATCAGATCATTTTGGTGTTAAAGTAGTAGTGAGTTTCAGCTGCACAGTTGCACCCCCCCTCCTCCAATCACTGTATTGACTGAAACTTGTGATTCTCCTCATGACCTTGTTAATAAATGAGTTCAGATAAATAACTCTGCCATGTCCAGGGTGGAGCGGCATCTTCTGGAGTCAGATTTGGGCAATTCTACGAGAACGGCGTTACAATGACAGCAAAATGTGCCCATATTTGAACTTACCATTAAACATTTGCTCTGATTGTAATTCCGTGACCGTGGAATTACCCATCTGTGAATGTCAGTCTGTCTGTCAGCATGGATAACTGGAAAATTCCTCCACTGACATGTTTTAAATATTTAAGACTGAATGAGTCAGCTGGATCTTACAGGGCAGTACAGGCATTACAGTCGGCCAACAACACTGGAGCTGACATTGTGAAAGCGAGCACTATAGGCTAGTTTTCCAGGTACCTGTAGGGCAAAATTCAGTGCAAGTTTAAGATCCCATTATTATTCCCAACCTGTCTGACAGAGGTATTGGTGGGAGATACAGTCCAGGGCACTGCCTGTCCATTGAAACATTTGACACCATATCTCCTACGCCAATGGTCTCAAATTAACCAGAGTTGGCACATGAACAGTCCCAGTGTGGAGACTGATTACCATAACAACAGTGGTCTGATTGGCATATTAATTAGGTCACTGGGTCAATAAATACAGAATCATATTTTGGCTCATATTACCTGAGCAGTGGATGACCCCTCAACCCTTGTTGTCTGCTTGAGTGACTGGCATCCAGGACCCAAGGTGCCTCCATTTTGTTGTGGATGTGGCTACGCATTGCACTGGCATATGCTCTCAGGTGAGCCATTCCGTGAGTTAGTCACACAAAATTTTGACATGACCTACAACTGATTCCAATGCATCCACTAGCTACCAGATGATCCTACTCTTTGGTCATGACATCACCCATTGCATAAATTTACCCAGGATTAAGTGGGGGATTTGCCAGGTCACAGTTTTGTTTCCTGGTACACTAGTGGTATTGTGCAGGGTTTTTGAATCACTCATTTGTCTCTGGCTTCATACAAAATAAGTCTGAAATGGGTGAGCAGATTTTCAGCAAACTTTACAGGGACATTCCCTTGTGGCAGATTGGTTAAAAGACAGTGTTGCCAAAAATATAGTTTGGAAAACACATTTTTTCTAGATTTTCCACATTTTCCAATTGGACTGGAGAGGTGACCCAAAGCTTATGTCTACTGCTTAATCATTTGTAACAATACAGTGAAAAATACACTTTTTATGTGTGTGTGCAGGATATGCATCACCCCTCTGGTGCCTTTCACCCTAAACATTGCTAAAAAAGCAAGGGTATAGTGTTTAAATAAGAACAAACAAACAAACATTTTGATATTAAGTTGCTAGGTTGAGTTCATCCAGATAAGATGCAGTGTAGTCTACAAAATAAGAGCTGATGTAACATGTGAATTTCTCCTCTGTGAGATCAATAAAGTTTATCTTTATCTTAATCTTATTCTTAAATACATAAGCATACCAAATGGTAAATGTCAGATGTCCACAGTTACATGCATGCACACAGAGCTTTTTGTTTTTTCTGCATTCTGCTTCAAGCAGGTGCTTTTAATTTTTACACACACACAGAGACATGGCAGAAGACATCAAAAGCAATACTCTTTTTGCTCGTGATAACAACATGACACTTAACTAATAGGAGTAAACCAAATGAACGACAAAAACCCAATAAAAATAACACTCACAACACTGTTAAACTTCCATGAACCACAATAACAACATTTAAAACCCCAAAACCCGAACTCCCATGGTGCTTTGCAGTACAATGTCCATTATTTACTGGTTACCTACGATCGCTAATTTCTCCAAAAATATTAGTCCTATCAACTTTCCATTTTTGCAGCATTCAAGCAGCAAGGGTCAAAACCATGAGTGGACATTCTCCAAAAACTGCACTTGGATTTTCACCAAACTTTCATGAGTTAATCCTGAAATGATGAATATTGGATTCATGCTCCATGGGGGGCTACAGCATACAAGATGATACAGTATCTCCTCTGAAATGTTACTGTGGATTTTGACCAACATTTCTGAAAAGGACCCTTAGATGATGATCACATTTGAAACTGAAAGAAAGGTTGAGCTTGAGGGGAGGGTGGGGTCATGGGGGTGGGGGGGTGAAATTAGAAAACAAACAAACAAAAAAGATCCTACAATTGATTGTAAATCTCTTTTGCACTGATGCTTGGTCAGGCCCCTAAAGATGTCTCCTACCCCCTTTGCTTTTAAAATTAGACTGAGTGGACAAATAGTGGTAAACACATAAATAAACACGGTTACCCATAAACATCTTTGTGAAAAAGCAGGAAACTGGTCATCTGCAGGAGGAAGGCTCTCTGATCTGTTCTTTTCCAACCTGTGGTCAGTTCTTTGACGTGCACTTTCGAATAAATTATTATGCATAACTCAGAAAGTGAAGGATGCCTGACAGGAACAGAAACTGATGCATGTTAAGAGTTTTGTTTGCAGACATTTGCACCTACACACATGCAGAATGCCGCTAATGGAGGCAAATGTTGTGATCAATAAAACAGATCAATCATGCACAAAACTTACTGCACATTGAGCAGAAACTCTCATTTTGATGTCACACTACATTATGGAGTGACAACACAGAAATAGCTTCCTGCGGGAAGACGGCAGTGATTATTGTTGTAAGAAATGCTGCTTAGGGCATAATTTTATTTCATTTGAAGAGTCTGCATCGCATCCAAGCAGACACTTTTCTGCTTTTGTCCCATCATTTTTACTGCATTATGGCCATAATGTTTAGGAGGTGTTGCAGTGAAGTGGATTAAGCATGCTGTGGCTTTAAATGACACAATAAAGTGATTTTTATCGTCAGTGCAGATTAGAGTACATCTGCAGTGATGTGTGACGGCTGCAGAGCATCAGTTTAAAATAAGGCCACTTTTTCCTCCCCTCTTTAATGCCACGTGTGTGTGTGTAACCACACTGGATGCTCTGATGTGGAATGTCTTGTCCACAGACGAGCTCCAGCGGTAAGCGTGCTCCACCTTGGCTAACCCAAAATGGCATGTGTGCCGACTTTGGAAAATCTGATGCATATTTTATATTTTCCACATAAAGACTTGATATAACATTGAGTGCTCAGAGTCCACCTTTGAGACGCAAAATGGGACACATAGCTTTAGCCTCAGACTAGATTTTTTTTCATGCAGCATCTTGTTTACCTCTCTCACGCAAACAAGATGTTGCAGTTTGTTGCTGATTTGTTGACATTGTGCCATTCTGTTATTACAAGCTGTCTGGCCTCCAGCTTTCCATTTATTACCAGATTATCCCATGAGGATATGAATTGTATGAAATTTGGTGGAGAGGTAGGCTCTGGATCAATATATCAATTTTTGGTGTGGCTACTGGCAGCACTTCTCCCATAAGGATTCAGGAGACAAGAAAAAGTTAAAGATTCTAATCAACAGTAATAATATACAGAACATTTGAACAGTCTTTGATGGAGGTCTTAGTCACACATGTGTACGGGCACACAGATCTCAAATCCTGCTGTCAGAAGAAGGCGGGGGAGCATACACCAGGTGTCAGACAGCAACCGTCTGGTGGCAGTGTGGTGGAAGAGGTTGTGTTCAGGCCAGAGACTGGAAGTGGTGGAAGAGGTCATGTTCAGGCCAGAGACTGCAAGCAGCAAAGAGGCATGTTAGAGCAGATATTTTAAAATAATGTCCACATTTCTTATTGGTCAAGGTTTGATGACTAAAAGGGGGACAAGCTGCTTCCTCTTGGAGATACAGCTGTTACTGACTCAGTGAATCTACAGTACATGCAGTAAGTATTCATTTTTCCATATTGTGTTATGTTACATTCTTATTCCAAAATGGATGAAATTCATTTTTGTTCCTGCAAATTCTACACACAATACCCCATAATGACATGAAAAAACTTTTTTTTCTTTTTGCAAATTTATTAAAATAAAAAACTAAGAAATCACATGTACAAAGGAATTCACACCTTTTGCTCAATACTTTATTGATGCACGTTTGGCAGCAATTCCAGCTTAAAGTCTTCTTGAATATGATGCTACAAGATTGGTGCACCTATCTTTGGGCAGTTTTGCCCATTCTGCTTTGCAATGCCTTCCAAGCTCCATCAGGTTGGATGGGGAGCATCGGCATACAGCCATTTTCAGATCTCTCCAGAGATGTTCATTTGGATTCAGATCTGGACTCTGGCTTGGCCACTCAAGGACATTCACAATCAAGGACACAAAAGAAAGAAAAAAGAAAAAGAAAAGAAAAGTAAAATTTGAGTTCAGGATTCACAGATTTTCTTGTGTGTGTGTGTGTGTGTGTGTCTTATTGTACACCAAGTAAAACACTTACAGTTTAATCAGAAGTGGTTTTATTTATTTTTGTAGTTTTTTTGTTTGGAGCCCCTGACGGACATTTTTCTGTTACCAGTGTACAATAAATGCATCTTTTCTTCTGGTTCAAGCACATGGTCCTGTGTGTATGTGGCCTTTTGTCAATGACACTGACAGATGGAAAAGGTCAACATCTCACACAGTGTTAAAGACCAAACTCTGCGGTGCCACTGAGTCCCATATGCATACCCGTTTGCACTCCAAACATTTACTACAGCAGCTTTTTCCACTAATTGCATCCTACAGATATGCTCATAATAACCTGAACGTCTTTAGTGCTTCATTTGAACAATAAGCTGCAAGCGCAGTGTTGCCAACTCCTCAGTAAGAACAGTAGCTATTGGCCTAAACGTCGCTAGAAGTCGCTAAATGATGCCAGCATCTAATTTGCATAGTATTTGCCTATTATGATGTCATAACAGATGTATGATAAAAAACGTGGCGGGAGAGATCATTGAATACATTATCAGCCTTTTAATATTGTTTGGTAAATTCCATATTCATAAATGCAGAGTATTGAAAAGGAATTTACACGGACTTCTGGCTGAATTTGAACAATATATAAGCAGTATTAAGCTTCGACTTGAATCTTCGACTGGACTGGGTTGCTTGACGTGAGGACGTTCCGCTTCAAATCGCAGAAGCTTCTTCAGCTAAAATTCTTGCTCTGGTAGTCTGACTTCTGTCTTGACTCTTGTAGAGAAGAATAAACCAGAAGCCAACAAAAGCTGGAGTTTTAAACCTAACCAGACCCCTCCTACCGAGAGGCCGACTGCTATAGGCTAGTGACTAAACAATAGCTCTAATTAGCACCTATTGTGCTCTAGTTAGCACTCTCACTCTCAGACAGAGGTTTACAGAAAACCCACTCACACTGACCAATATCTGCTCTTTGGCTCAAACCACCCCCTTGAACACAAGCCCGGGGTGATCAGGTCTCTTCAACACAGAGCCCTACAGGTGCCCACAACTGCAGAGGGAAGGGCTAAAGAACAACAACTTGTACGGAAAGCCCTCACAGTATGTGGGTACCCACGATGGTCCCTGGACAAAGTGCAGAAGTCCCAGAAAACAAAGAGACCAGATAGACAGGAGACAGAGACAAGAAGAAGAGGAGTGTCTCTCCGTTATTTAGCAGGAGTAGGGGAAAAACTACAGAGGATCTTCAGACAGCACAAAATCCCAGTTTACTTTAAACCGGTTAACACCTTGAGACAGAAATTAGTTCACCCTGAGGACAGGATCCCTAGTTATAAAGAGAGCAATGTAGTGTATTCTATCAGATGTCAGGAAAACTGTAATGAACACTACATAGGTGAGACTAAGCAACCTTTAAACAAGAGGCTATACCTGCACCGCAGAGAGGGCGCCAGTGGACCTCAGTCTGCAGTTCATCTTCACCTTAAAGACACTAACCACACGTTTGAGGATAAGGAAGTTAAAATCTTAGCCAGAGAGAAGAAATGGTTTGACAGAGGTGTCAAGGAAGCATTCTTTGTAAAACAGTTGAAACCCAGCCTTAACCGGGGGGTGGGTCTCAGACACGCTTTGTCCCCTGTTTACAATGGGGTACTCAGGTCAAAGCAGTTTCAGTCTTTTGTTCATGGTAATGAGTCATTCACGTCATCAGGAGAGTCGTCAATGGAGCCATCAGGGGAGGCTTCCATCCCATCATTAGGAGTGCGCACAATAGGTGCTAATTAGAGCTATTGTTTAGTCACTAGCCTATAGCAGTTGGCCTCTCAGTAGGAGGGGTCTGGTTAGGTTAAAAACTCCAGCTTTTGTTGGCTTCTGGTTTATTCTTCTCTGCAAGAGTCAAGACAGAAGTCAGACTACCAGAGCAAGAATTTTAACTGAGGAAGCTTCTGTGATTTGAAGCGATACGTCCTCACGTCAAGCAACCCAGTCCAGTCGAAGATTCAAGCTTCTCTACTATGATAACCACCTGGACAACTGAGAGCCTATACAGAAACATTCTCCCAAATGTCATGAAACTGTCACGCTCTATAAGGAATTAAAAAAAAGAGAATTAATGTTAAAGAATCCCTTTACTTTTGTTATTGTAGAATTTATTTTTTCTCTCTTTCTATTAATGATGATAATATGGTGAATGTTATTGTGGACTTGTCCTTTGTTCGTGTACTGTTAATGTATTTGTTGAAATACAGTTTTGAAAAAAAAAGTTGTTGAAGAGACAAAAAGTGAGTAAAAACACCTTAAAAACATTTAGAAGTACAAATAAACTTGATTGTTGGTTTGTTTATTTATTTTGCCATTAAAATTGGCTGTCACTCCTCAAAATAAAATAACTTCTCAAGGCCAGGGCTTCTCAAAGTCTGGAGACTAATTCGCCACAGCGCAGCAAATGAGGTCAGTAGCTTGAGCGAGTCTGAGTCAGGTTTGACATTCAATGCGGGAACAGCCGCGGAGGCATCGCGCGTACGTGTTTGAAAGTGGAGGATTGTAGATATCCCTCCGCTCAGCGCTTTACAGCTGCAACAGAGGTGGAGAGACCCCCTGCCGCTCGGTGATAACAGGGACTAGATCAATACGTGCTTTCATTTTGGAGTCAAAAACACCAGAAACGTTTCCAGTGATGCCATGAAAAGTAGCTAGATTTGTCATTTGTCGCTTTATAATAGAGAAGCTTGAACCTTCAACTGGACTGGGTTGCTTGACGCAAGGACGTTTCGCTTCTAATCGCAGAAACTTCCTCAGCTAAAATTCTTGCTCTGGTTAAAGCAGTTTCAGTCTTTTGTTCATGTAATGAGTCATTCACATCATCAGGAGAGGCGTCAGTCCCATCATTAGGAGGGACAGCTACCCTGTCATTAAGAGGGTGCTAACTAGAGCACAATAGGTTTTAATTAGACAAATTGTTAGTCACTAGCCAGTAGCAGTCTGCCTCTCGGTAGGAGGAGTCTGGCTAGGTTTAAAACTCCAGCTTTTGCTGGCTTCTGTTATTCTTCTCTACAAGAGTCAAGACAGAAGTCAGACTACCAGAACTACTATGGAAACCACCTGGACAACTGAGAGCCTTCACAGAAATGTTAGTCGCTTTAGAAAAAATAAGTCGTCAAGAGGGTTTGGAAAGTCACCAGATTTAGCAAGAAAGTCACCAAGCTGGCAACACTGTGCAACCGTGGTTTATAGATTATATAATACACAAGTCTATAAACAAATGTTTTATTTACTTTATTGAACAATTCAAAACAAATATTGTTCTGACGCTGTTGTTTGGTTTAAGTTGTCAGCTGTTACTATTATAGTGTTTGGAGTGTTTCAAAACAGTGAATCATTTAACTGATTCATTTGGTCATTTAATAACAGCTTCAATAAATGTAAACATTTCACCCTTTTTATTTATAAGATTTTTTTTATTAGAATTATAACATTTATATTTTTGTGACTATTTGAAGAGAAAGTTGCATTTTACCTGTTTCACTTGGAGGCTTCAGGATGAAAGTGGAAAAGCATGTTTTAGTTGCATGAACTGAATTGCTCGTACTTTTTGGAGTTGTTGTCGCCTTATGGATTTGTAGTGCATTCCTTGCACATTTTTCTTCTCCTGTCTTGATTACAGACTACATACAGTACAAGGTCTGTTAGAAAAGTATCCGACCTTATTATTTTTTTTCAAAAACTATATGAATTTGAATCACGTGTGATTGCGTCAGACAACCTTGAACCCTCGTGCGCATGCGTGAGTTTTTTCACGCCTGTCGGTTGCGTCATTCGCCTGTGGGCAGGCTTTGAGTGAGCACTGGTCCACTCCTCCCGGCGGAATTCCTTTGTCTGAGAACTTCCTGAGAGACTGGCGCTTTGCTTGATCAAATTTTTTTCAGAAACTGTAAGGCACATCCAAGTGGACACCATTCGAGAAATTCAGACGGTTTTCGGTGAAAATTGTAACGGCTGATGAGAGATTAAGGAGTGTTACTGTCGCTTTAAGGACAGCCCACGGCACCGGGCAGCGTGCCGTGCCCTGAGCAGCCGTCGTCAGCCTGTTTCGAACTGAAAACTTCCAAATTTAAGCCTCTGTTGACCCAGGACGTCGTGAGAGAGCAGAGACGTTTCAGAAGAGGTCAGGATCAGCAATTTATCCAGACATTCCACTGTTAAAGGAGATTTTTTTAATGAAAGACGTGAGGACAGATTCGCGCGTCGGCACCCAGCCACTCATGGTGCGACGCCACACCAAAACACCTCCGTTGGAAGTCTCACAGGACAAGTTTGAACATGCCCAGCTGTTAAACAATTTCTCGGATACTCACTCGACTGAAAGCCATCGAAAACCGCCTGAATCTTACGAATGGTTATCAACACGGAGGTGTTTTTCTGTGGCGCCGTGCGATGAGCGGCTGCGTGCCGATGCGCGAATCCGTCCGCACGTCTTTCATTACAAAATCTCCTTTAACGGAATGTCCGGATAAACTGCTGATCCTGACCTCTTCTGAAACTTCTCTGCTCTCTCGTGACGTCCTGGATCAACAGAGGCTTAAATTTGGAAGTTTTCAGCTCGAAACAGGTTGACGACGGCGGCTCGGGGCGCGGCATGCCATCCGGCACCGTGGGCTGTCCTTAAAGCGATAGTAAAACTCCTTAATCTCTCATCAGCCGTTAAAATTTTCACCGAAAACCATCTGAATTTCTTGAATGGTGTCCACTTGGATGTGTCTCACAGTTTCTGAAAAAAATTTGATCAAGCAAAGCGCCAGGCTCTCAGGAAGTTCTCAGACAAAGGAATTCCGACGGGAGGGGTGGACCAGTGCTCACTCAAAGCCTGCCCACAGGCGAATGACGCAACCGACAGACGTGAAAAAACTCACGCATGCGCACAAGGGTTCAAGCTTGTCTGATGTAATCGCACGTGATTCAAATCCATATAGTTTTTGAAAAAAATAAAAAGGTCGGTTTCTTTTCTAATAGACCTCGTATGCACGTCCCCCACAGAGAATCAGTTTACATTGTGTAAACTGACTTGCTGTTCCAACTCTTGTGACACTTCGGATATCTGCAGAGCAACTGTCATTGCTCGTTCTTATCCGATACAATTATTTTCATGCCCAGTGCACACGTTCTTTAAGTAGCAAATGTACCTGCACTCATCATGAGTGTGTTGGTGGAATTTGGAATCTGAAGTTTTGCAGGAATGAAGCGCTCAACTGCTTCACCAGAGGAAGCTGTGGTTGATGACTGCAGCTCCAGCTCCAGAGCTTGATGCACTGTGCACAGAGCTGAGCCTCACCGGAAAACCTCTCACCTTTGAGTTGGCCATGTAAACAGCAATGTGCCAGGTCCAGGTGCACACAGCTCCTAAAGGGAATGACAGATGGCAATTTGATTGGTAGAATTCACATTGTGCCCAAAACACACCCATGATTAATTCATGATTAACACCGCGATGCAGATAATCAAGGTAGACTGATAATGGATGATAAATGCATCCATCAAAGACATTTGGCCTGATCAACAACACCGTGCAAGGTGAAGGTGCACATATCTGTGTCAAAGCTAATAATCAAGATGAAACTTCAGCAGGGAATAAAGAGGATTTACCACAGCTGTAAAACATTAGTAAGAATTAAAAACAAAAGGAACAAACAAACAAAAAAACAAACAAGCGCAATCTACAATTTATGACGTCTGGCAACGGTTGACGAGTACTCAAAATAAAAGATATGTGATTCACATTGTGACCCGGACTTTACCTGAATCTGGATTCTACAACACAATGCAATAATTGCATACTGATCCAGAATGGTCCGACTGATCAAGATGTTGCAATTTGATATTTAATTCACAAGCTGAAAGAAAATAGTGTCTTCCTGATCTTGGTTTTGCATCATAATGTTGTATCCGTGAAGCAGTTTTGACGTAATCCTTAAATCTACAAAGTGAAATCCTGATCCAGAATCTGGATCCAGATCACCTCCAAATGTAGTGGAGTCTTCCAAGGCCTAACACCAATGTGTGGTGAAAATTTGGTGAAAATCTATTAAGTAGTTTGGATGTAATCCTCAAAATCCGACAAAGTAAAGCATAGAAACTGAAATCCTGATACAGAATCAGGACTGGATCACCTCCAAAATTCAGCAGAGTCTTCTATGCCCTAATATCTACAGTGAGGAAAATAAGTATTTGAACACCCTCTGATTTTTCAAGTTCTCCCACTTAGAAATCATGGAGGGGTCTGAAATTTTCATCTTAGGTGCATGTCCACTGTGAGAGACATAATCTAAAAAAAAAAAAAATAAAAAAAAATCCGGAAATCACAATGTATGATTTTTTTAATAATTTATTTGAATGTTAATGCTGCAAATAAGTATTTGAACACCTACCAACTAGCAAGAATTCTGTCTCACACAGACCTGTTAATTTGTCTTTAAGAAGCCCTCTTATTCTGCACTCTTTACCTGTATTAATTGCACCTGTTTGAACTTCTTACCTGTATAAAAGAAACATGTTCACACACTCAATCAATCACACTCCAACCTGTCCACCATAGACAAGACCAAAGAGCTGTCTAAGGACACCAGGGACAAAACTGTAGACCTGCTCAAGGCTGGGATGGACTACAGGACAACAGGCAAGCAGCTTGGTAGAAGACAACTGTTATGATTATTTATTAGAAAGTGGAAGAAACACAAGATGACTGTCAATCTCCCTCGGTCTGGGATTCCATGCAAGATCTCACTTTGTGGGGTAAGGATGATTCTGAGAAAGCTCAGAACTACACAGGAGGACCTGGCCAATGACCTGAAGAGAGCTGGGACCACAGTCACAAAGATTACATTAGTAACACATGATGCTGTCATGATTTAAAATCCTGCAGGGCAGCAAGGTCCCCCTGCTCAAGCCAGCACATGTCCAAGCCCGTTTGAAGTTCACCAGTGACCATCTGGATGATCCAGAGGAGGCATGGGAGAAGTTCATGTGGTCAGATGAGACCAGAATAAAGCTTTTTGGAATCAACTCCACTTACCATGTTCAGAGGATGAGAACAACCCCAAGAAAACCATCCCAACCATGAAGCATAGGGGTGGAAACATCATACTCTGGGGTGCTCTTCTGCAAAGGGGCCAGGACGACTGCACCGTATTGAAGGGAGGATGGATGAGATCATGTATTGCAAGATTTTGGCAAACAACCTCCTTCCCTCAGTAAGAGCATTGAAGATGGGTCATGGCTGGGTCTTCCAGCATGACAATGACCCCAAACACACAGCCAGGGCAACTAAGGAGGGGCTCCGTAAGAAGCATTTTAAGGTTCTGGAGTGGCCTGGCCAGTCTCCAGACCTGAACTCAATAGAAATTCTTTGGAGGGAGCTGAAACTCCAAACCTGAAAGATCTAGAGAAGATCTGTATGGAGGAGTGAACCAAAATCCCTGCTGCAGTGTGTGAAACCTTCGTGAAAAACTACAGGAAATGTTTGACCTCTGTAATTGCAAACGAAGGCTACTGTACCAAATATTAACATTGATTTTCACAGGTGTTCAAATACTTATTTGCAGCAGTAACATACAAATAAATTATTAAAAATCATACACTGTGATTTCCAGATTTTTTTTAGATTATGTCTGTCACAGTGGACATGCACCTAAGATGAAAATTTCAGTCCCAATTCAATTTTCAGCAAAATTGCAGGATGTTCAAATACCTATTTTCCTCACTGTATCTGTGGTGCAAATTTGGTGAGAATCCGTGAAGTCATTTTGACGTAATCCTTAAAATCCTATATAAAGTAAAATCTTGATCCAGGATCCAGATCACCTCCAAAATGTAATGGAGTCTTCCATGGCTGAATTTCTATCTGTGGTGACATGACAATAACCGGTTTATCACTTAAAGAGATTTATTAGGAATAAATCCCTGTAAAGGACCAACAGATGAACTAACCCGCTTACCCACTCTAATCTCACATGTCACAATATAGCCCAACCCAACAGGCTCAAAAACCCAGTATGCCTGTGTTTAATGGCTTTATGTCATCTTTAATTAATGTCCAGTGAGCATTACAGGAAAACTGCACAAGGCTACTTCAGCAGATTGTTACTGGACAAAACAAAATGGTTTACTCATCTGATAGATGACGCTTCTGTGCCGACCCACTGGGTTGAGTCCTTGGAACAGGTGTATGAGGCTAAACCTCCTGTCAAGCTGTTAGACATCTCCAGTTCCAGCGTTCAGGTTGTGGTGGCCGAACCACCAGGTCAGCTGCAAGTTATTAACTGTCGGCGAGACTGCAAAGGTAGTGAAACACCTGAGGGTGAGTCTACTGGATCAGGACTCTTATTCTTAAGATAGGTGGAGATGCTTTTGTCCAGATGTTGCAAGGAACAACATCCCAAATAAAAAAAATCTTTGCTAAGAAATTTCAAATCGCAAGCTGATGCTTTTGAGTGAAATTGAGACTTGGCTTTATGTCAGTGTAACTTTATGTCAGCATAATTTCCACCAGCGAAATATAGTGAAGATTCATCCCATCCTGTTTATGGCTGATGCTGAGACCCTGATACATGCGTTTGTCTCTTCTAGATTGGACTACTGCAATGTTCTATTTTCTGGTTTACCGCAGTCCAGCATTAGGGCTCTCCAATTGGTTCAAAATGCTGCAGCCAGACTTTTGACACAAAGCAGAAAGTTTGACCACATTACACCCATTTTTGCATCTCTTCACTGGCTTCCTGTCCCAGTGAGATCAGATTTTAAGGTTCTGCTACTAGTCTATAAAATTGTTCACGGACTGGCACCTCCCTACCTAGCTGTCCTAATTAAACCCTACGTACTGGCCCGGACTTTGCATTCTTAGGGTGCAGGACTACTTTGTGTCCCTAGGGTGAATAAAAAGTCTGAATGAAAAGTTTAAATTCATTTTATTAGTAAATGGAGTGTGCCGCGGCCTCAACTTTACCTAAATTAAGGGTCTTTTAGTGATGCTTAGGGCTAGTGGCCGGCGATCACGTTAGTATTTCTTTTGTTTTTCTTGTTCCTTAATGCTGACAAATTGTACTGTATTTCTTGTCTTTCTGATGCCTGATTCTGTTTTTTTTTTGTCTCTATTTGAGGTGCAGCTCCATCCAGAGATGGGTGTGGTATCTGTTTCTCAAACCCTCCTGTCCTATGCACCGGCAACATTTCCTGTATATTTATTTTGTGAATTGTTTTGTAAAATGTGTCTATAGCATGGCCCAAGCAGAAGGTTGCCCCCTTGAGTCTGGTCTGCTTGAGGTTTCTTCCTCAAGTCATCAGAGAGACTTTTTCCTTTGAAAATATTCGAAAAAAAAAAAAAAAAAAAAAAAAAACACTGTTCTTGCACAATTACAAGTGTTTTTAGATACAAACAGCATTTTGGATACTTTCCATTCAGCATATCCTTTCATAGCACTGAGTTTGCACTTTTAAAGGTTTTTAATGACCTGTTTTTAATCACTGATTCTGGTGATTCTGCCATTTTAGTTCTTTTAGACTTGACTGCTGCTTTCGACATGGTTGACCATGCAACTCTTTTATCTCTTCTTGGAAACTGTATGGGTGTCAAGGGGACAGCCCTTGACTGGTTCCACTCATACCTGACAGAACGCTCCTTTACTGTCAGGTTGGGGGACTCCACCTCGTCCTCTGCTCCTTTTAGCTGTGGAGTCTCCCAGGGTTCTATTCTTGGGCCTGTTCTTTTTACCCTGTACCTTCTTCCTCTTGGTCAGGTGCTTAGAAGACATGATTTTTCTTATCATTTTTATGCAGATGACACCCAAATTTATTTCCAATTAAAAAGAACAGCAGCAGCCCCCTGACACCCTTGCTCGAATGCCAAACCTTGGCACTCGAGCAAGGGTGACATCAAGGGAAGGGAATGACATCAAGGTTTGGTTGGCACAAAATTTTCTTAATTTAAATGAAACCAAAACTGAGGTGATTGTGTTTGGGCCCAGTGTCAGTTCTACAGCTCCTTTACACCTGGGCCCTCTGAACAAACACACAAAACCCACAGCCACCAACCTTGGCGTCATTATGGACTCTGATTTTAAACTTGACAAGCAGGTCAGTGCTGTTGTTAAATCTAGCTTTTATCATCTGTGTCTTTTAGCCAAAATTAAATCAATTTTATCCTTCTCAGATTTTGAGCGCGTCTTACAAGCTTTTATCTCATCATGTCTGGACTACTGCAATTCACTCTATCTAGGAATAAATCAAATACCCTCAACTGATTGCAGTTAGTCCAGAATGCTGTGGCACATCTTTGGGAGCAAAAAACATGTTCATATCACACCTATTCTTGCAACTTTGTATTGGCTCCCTGTTAATCCTATAATTGATTTTAAGATTTTATTATTTATTGATAAAGCCTTAAATGGACTGGCCCCACAGTACATTGTGGACCTCCTCCAAATGTATTCTCTGCCGGTCCCAAGCCCGGATAAATGAGGAGGCTTGCGTCAGGAAGGGCATCCGGCGTAAAACAAGCCAACTGAACTATGCAGACTCAGAATCGAATTCCCATACCGGATTGGTCGTGGCCCGGGTTAACAATGTCCGCCACCGGTGCTATTGCCCAACACGGTGCCAGTGGAAATTGGGCTACTGCTGGGCAAAGACGACGAAGAAGAGAAGTTAAACATTGCCACGAACAGCAGGAGAAGAAGAAAACTAGAAGGGTGGAAATGGAGAGTGGGGACTTTGAATGTTGGTAGTATGATTGGTAAAGGGAGAGAGCTGGCTGATATGATGGAGAGGAGAAAGGTAGACATATTGTGTGTGCAAGAGACCAAATGGAAGGGAAGTAAGAGCAGGAACATCGGCGGTGGGTACAAGGTGTTGTACCATGGTGAGGACAGGAAGAGAAATGGTGTTGGGGTCATTTTAAAGGAAGAGTATGTTAAAAGTGTGTTGGAGGTTAAGCGAGTGTCTGACAGGGTGATGAGTGTGAAGTTGGAAATTGAAGGGGTGATGATGAATATCATCAGTGCATAGGCCCCACAGGTAGGTTGTGAGATGAAGGAGAAAGAAGATTTCTGGAGTGTGTTAGATGAGGTGGTGGAGAATGTGCCCAAGCATGAAAGAGTGGTGATAGGAGCAGACTTCAATGGGCATGTTGGTGAAGGGAACAGAGGTGATGAGGAAGTAATGCGTAGATATGGTATCAAGGATAGGAATGGGGAAGGACACATGGTAGTTGATTTTGCAAAAAGGATGGAAATGGCTGTGGTGAATACCTACTTTAAGAAAAGGGAGGAGCACAGGGTAACATATAAGAGTGGAGGAAGGTGCACACAGGTGGACTACATTCTTTATAGGAGATGCAAGCTAAAAGAATTCACAGACTGTAAGGTGGTAGCAGGAGAGAGTGTCACTAGACAGCATAGGATGGTTGTTTGTAGGATGACTTTAGAGGTAAAGAAGAAGAAGAGAGTGAGAGCTCAACAAGGGATCAGATGGTGGAAGCTGAAGGAGGAAGACTGTTGTGTGAAATTTAGCAAGCAGGTGAGAGAAGCACTGGTTGGAGGGGAAGCAATTTTGGACAACTGGAAAAGTACTGCAGATGTGGTGAGGGAGACAGCTAGGACAGTACTGGGTATGACATCTGGACAGTGGAAGGAAGACAAGGAGACTTGGTGGTGGAATGAAGAGGTCCAGGAAAGCATAAGGAGAAAGAGGTTGGCGAAAACGTTTTGGGATAGTCAGAGAGATGAAGAAAGTAGACAGGAGTACAAGGAGATGCGGCGTAAGGCGAAAATAGAAGTGGCAAAAGCAAAGGAAAAGGCATATTGCGAGCTGTACAAGAAGTTGAATAGTAAAGAAGGAGAAAAGGACTTGTACCGATTGGCCAGACAAAGGGACAGAGCTGGAAAGGATGTGCAGCAGGTTAGGGTGGTAAAAGATGCATGTGGTAATGTGCTGACAAGTGAGGAGTGTGTGCTGAGAAGGTGGAGGGAATATTTTGAAGAGTTGATGAATAAAGAAAATGAGCGAGAGAAAAGGCTGGATGATGTGGTGAGAGTAAATCAGGAAGTACAAGAGATTAGCAAGGAAGAAGTGAGGGCTGCTATGAAGAGGATGAAGAGTGGAAAGGCAGTTGGTCCAGATGGTATTCCAGTGGAGGCATGGAAATGTCTAGGAGAGATGGCAGTAGAGTTTCTAACCAGATTGTTTAATAAAATCTTGGAAAGTGAGAGCATGCCTGAGGAGTGGAGACGAAGTGTGCTGGTTCCTATTTTCAAGAACAAGGGTGATGTGCAGAGCTGCAGTAACTACAGAGGCATAAAGCTGATCAGCCACAGCATGAAGTTATGGGAAAGAGTAGTAGAAGCTAGGCTTAGAAAACAGGTGAAGATCTGTGAGCAGCAATATGGTTTCATGCTGAGAAAGAGCACTACAGATGCAATGTTTGCTCTGAGAATACTGTTGGAAACGTACAGAGAAGGACAGAAAGAGTTACATTGTGTGTTTGTGGACTTAGAAAAAGCTTATGATAGGGTGCCAAGAGAAGAGCTGTGGTATTGTATGAGGAAGTCTGGAGTGGCAGAGAAGTATGTTAGGGTAGTGCAAGACATGTACAAGAATAGTGTGACAGCGGTGAGATGCGCAGTCGGAATGACAGACTCATTCAAGGTGGAGGTGGGATTACACCAAGGATCAGCTCTGAGTCCTTTCTTGTTTGCAGTGGTGATGGACAGGTTGACAGATGAGATCAGACAGGAGTCCCCATGGACTATGATGTTTGCAGATGACATTGTGATCTGTAGTGAGAGTAGAGAGCAAGTTGAGTCTAGTCTGGAGAAGTGGAGATATGCTTTGGAGAGAAGGGGAATGAAAGTCAGTAGAAGCAAGACTGAGTACATGTGTGTGAATGAGAGGGAGCAAAACAGTAGTGAGACCAGCTATGTTGTATGGTTTAGAGACAGTGGCACTAACAAAAAGACAGGAGGCAGAGCTGGAGGTGGAAGAGCTGAAGATGTTGAGATTCTCTTTGGGAGTGACAAGAATGGACAAGATTAGGAATGAACATATCAGAGGGACAGCTCAGGTGGGACGGTTTGGAGACAATGTCAGAGAGGTGAGATTGAGATGGTTTGGACATGTGTAGAGGAGGGACCCAGTGTATATAGGGAGAAGGATGCTGAGGATGGAGCCACCAGGCAGGAGGAGAAGAAGGAGGACAAAGAGGAGCTTCATGGATGTGCTGAGAGAGGACATGCAAGTGGTTGGTGTGACAGAGGAAGATACAGAGGACAGGGTGAGATGGAAACGATTGATCTGCTGTGGTGACCCATAACGGGAACAGCCGAAAGACAAAGAAGAAGTTGTGCACTCTGAGGTCTGAGGACCAATTCCAGCTCATGGTGCCAAAGACCAGGATTAAAACCAGGGGAGACAGAGCCTTCTCTGTGTCAGGTCCCAGACTTTGGAATGCTCTGTCCTTCCACGCTCGAACTTCCCCCACAGTGGAGTGTTTTAAGTCTCGCCTAAAGACCCACTTTTATTCTCTGGCTTTTAGCTCTGTGTGAGTTGTATGGTTCTCTGTTGCCTTTTAGTGTTTTAAATTGTACTTTTCTGATATTTTATTATGGATTTTACCTATGGTTTGATTTTGTACTTTTATAATGATTTAGTCTTTATTTATTTATGGTTTTAATGCATTTATACATTTTTTATGGTAGGAGCACTCTTTTACTCAATTTTTGTGCAGCACTTTGGTAACATTCAGTTTGTAAAATGTGCTATAGAAATAAAGTGGATTGGATTGGATTCCTTACTACTGTCACCAGTGTGCTTGCTCTTGGGGTTGGTAAGGTTAGACCTTACTTGTGTGAATCACTTTGTCGTGATTTGGTGCTATATAAATGAAAATAAACTGAAAAATAAAAAAAACTTGCTACAGGTCCAATTTTTTTTCTCTTTTTTTTTTGCAAATATTTGCATAGCGCATTAAGGTCCTAGTTTATTAAGATCCTGCAGACTCACTCATCACTCCTCTTCAACCGCTTATCTATGCTTATTGTTTCGCAGGGACTCCAGAGTTCCCTTTCCTGGGCTACATTAACCACCTCTGACTGGAGGATCCCAAGGCATTCCCAGGCCAGTGTGGAGATATAATCTCTCCCAGCCCAGTCTCACATTTTTTTTCATGCTCCTGTGACGAAATCAGTCAAATCTTCGTGACAGGGTTTTTTTTTTTAACTCACTATTCCTAACCCTACTCCTACCCCCGATCCTAACCTTAACCATAACCTAATCTTACTCTTTTCCCGCTCCCTAACATAACCCCTGACCCCCCCCCCCCCCCCCCCCCCCAACTTCTCTTGTAATTTCATGCAGCCATCACAGAATGAACTAGAATGAATTTGTGCTGGCGTGACAAAAATGAGGCGCTTTTCGTCACAATATCACAAACCAATAGATTAATGTATATTTCGTGCTGCCGAATCACGACTTGCTGTGAGACCAGGTTGTCTCTCCACCTAGACCTGGGTCTTCCCCGGGGTCTCCTCCCAGATGGACGTGGCTGGAACCCCTCCCTAGGGAGGCGCCCAGGGGGCATCCTTACCAGATGCCTGAACTGCCTCAGCTGGCTCCTTTCAATGCGAAGGAGCAGCGACTCTACTCTGAGCTCCTCACAGATGACTGAGCTTTTCACCTTATCTCTAAGGGAGACACCAGCCACCCTCCTGAGGAAGCCCATTTCTCACGAGCATAGGTGAGAGTAGGAACAAAGATGGACCAGTAGATCAAGAGCTTGGCCTGTTGGCTCAACACCCTTTTCTTCACAACAATATGGCAGAGCAAATGCAATACCTGTTGGGCTGATTCTCTGGCCGATCTTGCACTCCATTGTCCCGTCACTTGTGAACAAGACCCTGAGGTACTTGAACTCTTTCACTTGGGGCAAGACCTCATTCCTTACATGGTGTAGGCAATTAATCGGTTTCCTGCTGAGAACCATGGTCTCAGATGTAGAGGTGCTGATCCTCATCCCTGCTGCTTCAGACTCAGCTGTGAACGAGCCCCGTGTGTGCTGGAGTGAGCCAGTGAGATCCAGTGAGATCCTTTATAATGAATATGAAATTGCGCTGGCATGCTAAAAGTTTGCATGTTTAGTCAGTGAACATGTTTCACATGATTTGCTCAGAATAAGTGCGTAAATGACAGCAGGGGTAACGTGACATAGACAGAAGTTTGTAAATGAGAATTTAGTTTCTTATTGATGAAATTCAATCAGATTTTTGCAGGTATGCACAAATAAGGCTGATTAACTCAGCCACATGGGTTGTGCAGCGAGTACATTCTGAGTGCCAGTTCCAACCCTGGATAAATGAGGAGGGTTGCGTCAGGAAGGGCATCCGGCATAAAACAAGCCGAAGCCCAAGCTGGGTGAAGATGATGAAGAAGAGGAGGAAAATGTTTCCACAAACAGTGGGAGAAGAAGAAAACTAGAAGGGTGGAAATGAGAGTGGGGACTTTGAATGTTGGTAGTATGACTGGTAAAGGGAGAGAGCTGGCTGAAATGATGGAGAGGAGAAAGGTAGACATATTGTGTGTGCAAGAGACCAAGTGGAAGGGAAGTAAGAGCAGGAGCATCAGCGGTGGGTTCAAGTTGTTGTACCATGGTGAGGACAGGAAGAGAAAGGGTGTTGGGGTCATTTTAAAGGAAGAGTATGTTAAAAGTGTGTTGGAGGTTAAGCGAGTGTCTGACAGGGTGATGAGTGTGAAGTTGGAAATTGAAGGGGTGATGATGAATATCATCAGTGCATATGCCCCACAGGTAGGTTGTAAGATGAAGGAGAAATAAGATTTCTGGAGTGTGTTAGATGAGGTGGTGGAAAGTGTGTCAAAGCATGAAAGAGTGGTGATAGGAGCAGACTTCAATATCAAGGATAGGAATGGGGAAGGACAGATGGTAGTTGATTTTGCAAAAAGGATGGAAATGGCTGTGGTGAATACCTACTTTAAGAAAAGGGAGGAGCACAGGGTAACATATAAGAGTGGAGGAAGGTGCACACAGGTGGACTACATTCTTTATAGGAGATGCAAGCTAAAAGAAATCACAGACTGTAAGGTGGTGGTAGGAGAGAGAGTGTCATTAGACAGCATAGGATGGTTGTTTGTAGGATGACTTTAGAGGTAAAGAAGAAGAAGAAGAAGAGAGTGAGAGATCAAGAAAGGATCAGATGGTGGAGCTGAAGGAGGAAGACTGTTGTGTGAAATTTAGTGAGCAGGTGAGAGAAGCACTGGCTGGAGGGGAAGCAATTTTGGACAACTGGAAAAGTACTGCAGATGTGGTGAGGGAGACATCTAGGACAGTACTGGGTATGACATCTGGACAGTGGAAGGAAGACAAGGAGACTTGGTGGTGGACCGAAGAGGTCCAGGAAAGCATAAGGAAAAAAAGGTTGGCGAAAACGTTTTGGGATAGTCGGAGAGACAAAGAAAGTAGACAGGAGTACAAGGAGATGCGGCGTAAGGCGAGAAGAGAAGTGGCAAAAGCAAAGGAAAAGGCATATTGCGAGCTGTACAAGAAGTTGAATAGTAAGGAAGGACAAAAGGACTTGTACTAATTGGCCAGACAAAGGGACAGAGCTGGAAAGGATGTGCAGCAGGTTAAAGTGGTAAAAGATGTACATGGTAATGTGCTGACAAGTGAGGAGTGTATGCTGAGAAGGTGGAGGGAATATTTTGAAGAGCTGATGAATAAAGAAAATGAGCGAGAGAAAAGGCTGGATGATGTGGTGAGAGTAAATCAGGAAGTAAAAGAGATTAGTAAGGAAGAAGTGAGGGCTGCTATGAAGAGGATGAAGAGTGGAAAGGCAGTTGGTCCAGATGACATTCCAGTGGAGGCATGGAAATGTCTAGGAGAGACGGCAGTAGAGTTTCTATCCAGAATGTTTAATAAAATCTTGGAAAGTGAGAGGATGCCTGAGGAGTGGAGACAAAGTGTGCTGGTTCCTATTTTCAAGAACAAGGGTGATGTGCAGAGCTGCAGTAACTACAGAGGCATAAAGTTGATCAGCCACAGCATGAAGTTATGGGAAAGAGTAGTAGAAGCTAGGCTTAGAAAACAGGTGAAGATCTGTGAGCAGCAATATGGTTTCATGCCGAGAAAGAGCACTACAGATGCAATGGTCTCCGGGGGACTGTCTTGGAGTGGTTTCAGTCTTATTTGACCAACAGGACTTTCAGGGTGATGGTTAATGACTTCTCCTCCTCCACAGTTCCTCTGACCACTGGTGTGCCCCAGGGCAGTATCCTCGGACCGCTCTTGTTCTCTTTGTACATGCTTCCACTGAGTTCAGTCATCACCAAACACAATCTTCACTTTCATTTTTATGCCGATGACTTCCAGATTTATATGCCAGTTGTGCCTAATAATACAAGTGCTTTGGACTCCATACATAGCTTTTTTAAGGATATTAAGGACTGGCTGGCTCAGAATTTTCTGCACCTTAATGAAGCCAAAACAGAGTATATTCTGTTTGGAGCTTAAACTAACTCTGATCCCGATCTTGGCTCCCTGGCTCCTTATCGTAGGGCTGTGGTAAGGAACCTTGGTGTGCTGTTTGATGACTATTTAAAATTTGAGAAACAAATTGACAGTGTGGTAAGAGCCAGTTTTTTCCAGCTGAGACTCCTGGCAAAAGTCAAAACCTTTCTAAGCCAAAAGGACCTTGAAAAGGCTATGCATGCTTTTATCAGCTCCCGGATTGACTATTGCAATGCACTTTATGTTGGTATCACTCAAGGCTCACCAAACTGACTCCAACTGGTCCATAATGCTGCTGCTCGCCTGTTGACCAACACCAGGAAGCACAGCCACATCACTCCTGTACTTTAGTCCCTGCACTGGCTTCCAGTCCATTTTAGAGTTGATTTTAAACTGTTAATATTTGTTTTTAAAGCTGTAAATGGCATTGCACCTTCTTATTTATGTGACCTGTTAAAAACACACAACCCTGTCAGAGCACTTCCATCTGTTGACCAAAACTTTATGGAGGTTCCCAGGTCCAGGTCCAAACAATGTGACCGTTCTTTTGCAGTAGCAGGTCCTAAGTTGTGGAATGCATTACCTCCTGAACTGAGGTCCATTAATAGCTTGCCTCTGTTTAAAGCTAAGTTAAAAACATTCTTGTTCAGGGCAGCTTTTTGCACATAATTGCTTTGACACTTTTTTGTCTATTTTTATTCTATTTTGGATGCTCTTATTGTGTTTTATTGTGTTTTTCGTACTGTTCTTTTTTATTTTATCTCTAGCTGGTGCTATTGGAAAGCACTTTGGTTCAGTGAAAACTGTTGTAAAGTGCTATAGAAATAAAACTTGATTGATTGAATGTTTGCTCTGAGAATACTGTTGGAGAAGTACAGAGAAGGCCAGAAAGAGTTACATTGTGTGTTTGTGGACTTAGAAAAAGCTTATGATAGGGTGCCAAGAGAAGAGCTGTGGTATTGTATGAGGAAGTCTGGAGTGGCAGAGAAGTATGTTAGGGTAGTGCAGCACAAGTATAAGAATAGTGTGACAGCAGTCAGATACACAGTCGGAATGACAGACTCATTCAAGGTGGAGGTGGAATTACACCAAGGATCAGCTCTGAGCCCTTTCTTCTTTGCAGTGGTGATGGACAGGTTGACGGATGAGATCAGACAGAAGTCCCCATGGACTATGATGTTTGCAGATGACATTGTGATCTGTAGTGAGAGTAGAGAGCAAGTTGAGTCTAGTCTGGAGAGGTGGAGATATGCTTTGGAGAGCGTCAACTGTTCAAAGTAATGGAGAGTGTGGTAGACAAAAGAGTGCAGGCAGGGTGGAGTGGGTGGAGAATGGTGGCAGGAGTGATTTGTGACCGAAGAATATCAGCAAGAGTGAAGGGGAAAGTTTACAAGACAGTAGTGAGACCAGCTATGTTGTATGGCTTAGAGACGGTGGCACTAACAAAAAGCAAGGAGGCAGAGCTGGAGGTGGCAGAGCTGAAGATGTTGAGATTCTCTTTGGGAGTGACAAGAATGGACAAGATTAGGAATGAACATATCAGAGGGATAGCTCAGGTGGGACGGTTTGGAGACAAAGTCAGAGAGGCGAGATTGAGATGGTTTGGACATGTGCAGAGGAGGGACCCAGGGTATATAGGGAGAAGGATGCTGAGGATGGAGCCACCAGGCAGGAGGAGAAGAGGGAGACCAAAGAGGAGGTTTATGGATGTGCTGAGGGAAGACATGCAGGTGGTTGGTGTGACAGAGGAAGATACAGAGGACAGGGTGAGATGGAAACAATTGATCTGCTGTGGTGACCCCTAACGGGAACAGCCGAAAGACAAAGAAGAAGAATATGCATAAATAAGGCAGACATATATGTCTTAACTCATGTTAGTTATTAAACGTATCAAATACAAAATGAACAAGCCTTGAAAATGAGTTGTCTGCTACTTTACGAGAGGTGCAAGGTGTGTGGCACAAGCCCAGATGCACCATCGCGCCAGTGGTCATCTCGCTCCCCAGGTCACCTTAAAGTGTCGGTGTCAAATGACTGAGGTGCTTTTCACAGCACAGGTACTGACTCTGGTGGGAACATCGTCACTTCATTTTTACATAACTGGAGAGACATAGAATGAGAATCATATAGATTTGTGCACTTTTTTTTATTTGTAGGTGGAGCTGTCCACAGCACAGGTGCTGTGTGTGGTACTGGACAGACCTGAGAAAAAGAAACTGAACATTGATGAAAAGGCGGAAATAGGAATACATTAAAAATATATTATTTATGCTGTGATTGTGTAATTTTGCTTTTATAAATAGGCCACTATTAACTGTTTAATCATCGTATATTCTGTTAAAGAAGATTCCTGAATGACAATAAAGAAATACATACCTCAAACACGTCACAGGACATGACTTTGAATCAGATTTATCCATGTGTGTATAAACCCCACGGCAGTTAACGTGCTCTTTTCAAAAGTGCAAACTACAGATGCTGTCACTAGTCTCTTAAATCTACGAGGTCTGTTAGAAAAGTATCGGACCTTTTATTTTTTTCAAAAACCTGTTGGATTTGAATCACGTGTGCTTGCATGAGCAAACCTTGAACCTTCGTGCGCATGCGTGATTTTTTTCACGCCTGTCGATTGCGTCATTTGCTTGTAAGCAGCCTTTGTGTGAGGTGGGGTTAGTCTCTCGGCGTTTTTTCATTCTAAGGAAAATGGCGGAATGACTGGAGCAGCGCCGCATCAAATTTTGCCAGAAACTGGGCGACAGCCAGGTGGAAACCATTCGGATTATTCAGACGGCTTTTGGTGATGATCCTACGGGCATCACACAGATTAAGGAGCGGTACAACCGGTTTAAAGACGTCCACACAACGGTGGAGAGCGAGCCACGCTCTGGTCGGCATGAACATACTGAAATGACCAGATCATCACTTTGGAAATCATTTCCAAAGTGAACGTTGTGGTGATGTGGGACCGTCATGTGACTATCCGAGAAATTACGGAAGAGGTGGACATCAGCACTTTTTCAGCACATTCCAATTTGGCCATGAAAAGAGTTGCAGCGAAATTCATGCCGATGGCTTCGGCACGAAGCTGATGGCGGAGCAAAAGCGCCACCATGTTGAAGTCTCACAGGACATGCTGGACTCCAAAAAATGATGCCCACCTCTTCCACCATTCGGAAGATTCAGACGGCTTTCGGTGGCTTTTCAGTCATGTGACTATCCGAGGCCTGTGAGACCTCAACACGAAGGCGCTTTTGGAAATGATCTGGTCATTTGTGCATGTTGATGGCTGACCAGAGCGTGGCTCGCTCTCCACCATTGTACGGATGTCTTTAAACCAGTTGTACCAGAGGATCCATAGGATCCTTGTACCCATTGGATTGTCACCGAAAGCCGTCTGAATAATCCAAATGGTTTCCACCTGGCTGTCGCCCAGTTTCTGGTAAAATTTGATGCAGCGCTGCTCCAGTCATTCCGTCTTTTTCCTTGGAATGAAAAAAACGCAGAGAGACTACACCCATCCTCACACAAAGGCTGCTTACAAGCAAATGAAAAAATTCACTCATGCGCACAAAGGTTCAAGGTTGGCTCATGCAAGCATACGTGATTCAAATCCATCAGGTTTTTGAAAAAAATAAAAAGGTCCGATACTTTTCTAACAGACCTCGTATTTTGTGCTTGATAAGTCACGTTGCGTATGCTGAATTAACCTATTTGCATGTTCTGTTGTCAGTATTTTGTGCACTTGGGTAGACACAAACTGCATATCCATTCATCCAAACCTATTAAATAGACAATATATGCTATTCTTCTTATTTGAAAGACACAATCATCAGTGCACACCATTCATAGATCAGGTTGCTCATTTCTATAAGGGTGATATGGAATTTACACATTTTAAAACATGTAAATCAACTCAAATCAAATCAATTTTATTTATATAACGCCAAATCACAACAAACAGTTGCCCCAAGGCGCCTTATATTGTCAGGCAAGGCCATACAATAATTACGGAAAAACCCCAACGGTCAAAACGACCCCCTGTGAGCAAGCACTTGGTGACAGTGGGAAGGAAAAACTCCCTTTTAACAGGAAGAAACCTCCAGCAGAACCAGGCTCAGGGAGGGGCAGTCTTCTGCTCGGACTGGTTGGGGCTGAGGGAGAGAACCAGGAAAAAGACATGCTGTGGAGGGGAGCAGAGATCAATCACTAATGATTAAATGCAGAGTGGTGCATACAGAGCAAAAGGAGAAAGAAACACTCAGTGCATCATGGGAACCCCCCAGCAGTCTAAGTCTATAGCAGCATAACTAAGGGATGGTTCAGGGTCACTTGATCCAGCCCTAACTATAAGCTTTAGCAAAAAGGAAAGTTTTAAGCCTAATCTTAAAAGTAGAGAGGGTGTCTGTCTCCCTGATCTGAATTGGGAGCTGGTTCCACAGGAGAGGAGCCTGAAAGCTGAAGGCTCTGCCTCCCATTCTACTCTTACAAACCCTAGGAACTACAAGTAAGCCTGCAGTCTGAGAGCGAAGCGCTCTATTGGGGTGATATGGTACTATGAGGTCCCTAAGATAAGATGGGACCTGATTATTCAAAACCTTCTAAGTAAGAAGAAGAATTTTAAATTCTATTCTAGAATTAACAGGAAGCCAATGAAGAGAGGCCAATATGGGTGAGATGTGCTCTCTCCTTCTAGTCCCTCGTAGTACTCTAGCTGCAGCATTTTGAATTAACTGAAGGCTTTTCAGGAAACTTTTAGGACAACCTGATAATAATGAATTACAATAGTCCAGCCTAGAGGAAATAAATGCATGAATTAGTTTTTCAGCATCACTCTGAGACAAGACCTTTCTAATTTTAGAGATATTGCACAAATGCAATAGCATTTCATTTCCGAGTGTGGGGGCCAGTCAGTGGGATCAACTGCTTCATCCTCCAGGAAGTGCCTGCATGCTCTCGCTACATCGGGCCCAACTGCACCAGCGTAGGGTCTGACAGTTGGTCCAAGGATTTCATCTTGATACCTAATAGCTGTCAGGGTGCCGTTGTCTAGCCTGCAGGGATCTGTGTGTCCTCCCCAGACCATCACTCACCCACCACCAAATCGGTCATGCTGAATGATGCTGCAGGCAGCTTAATGTTCTCCACGGCATCTCCAGACCCTTTCACGTCTGTCACATGTGTTCAGGTTGAACCTACGTAGTCTCATCTGTGAAAAGCCCAGGCTGCCAGTGGTGGTGTTCTGTAGTAAATTCCAATCAGTGAGCAAAGGGCCCACTGCAGAACATCAGGCCGTCATGCAACCCTCGTGAAGTTTGTTTTTTATTGTTTGGTCAGAGACATTTACTCCAGTGGCCTGCTGAAGGTCATTTTGTATGGCTGTGTTGATCCTTGCACAAAGGGGGCAGATACTGGTCCAGCTGATGGGTTAAGAACCTTCTACAGCTCTGTCCAGCTCTCCTAGAGTAACTGCCTGTCTCCTGGATTCTCTTCCATGCTCTTGAGACTGTACTGGGTGACACAGCAAACCTTCTGGCAATGACAAATATTAATGTACCATCTTGGAGGAGTTGGACTAGATGTGCAAACTCTGTATGGTCTGGGTACTGAACCACGCTACCAGTAGTCACACTGACCCTGGCCAAATGCAAAACTAGTGAAAAATCAGTCAGAGAAGATGGGGACAGAAAAAACATGTCTGTTTCCGCCATTTGTAAAACTATTCCTGTTTTTGGTGTCGTCATCTTCACGTGCCTTAACTAAAGCACTCCCTCTGCTGAATCACCTCTAAATTATTTGCACATTATTCACTTTGTGTGTTTTTAGGAATCCGCTAGCTTAGCGCAGCTACTAGCTCTTAGCTGATATAGCATGGCGGCTTCTCCTGTCTCTCCTGCACTTTTCTGCTCTGGGTGTGAAATGTTTAGTTATTCCTCGGCCTCCTTTAGCAGTAATGGTACTTGTAAAAACTGTAGCTTATTCGTAGCTTTGGAGGCCAGCTGGGCGAATTGGAGACTCAGCTCTGCACCGTGGAAAATTCTACAGCTAGCCAGGCCCCTGTAGTCGGTGTGGACCAAGGTAGCTTAGCCGTCGTTAGTTCCCTTCCAGCAGATCTCAAGCAGCCGGGAAAGCAGGCCGACTGGGTGACTGTGAGGAGGAAGCGTAGCCCTAAACAGAAGCCCCATGTACACCGCCAACACGTTCACATTTCTAACCGTTTTTCCCACTCGGCGACACACCCACCGAGGATCAAACTCTGGTTATTGGCGACTCTGTTTTGAGAAATGTGAAGTTAGCGACACCAGCAACCATAGTCAATTGTCTTCCGGGGGCCAGAGCAGGCGACATTGAAGGAAATTTGAAACTGCTGGCTAAGGCTAAGCGTAAATTTGGTAAGATTGTAATTCACGTCGGCAGTAATGACACCCGGTTACGCCAATCGGAGGTCACTAAAATTAACATTGAATCGGTGTGTAACTTTGCAAAAACAATGTCAGACTCTGTAGTTTTCTCTGGGCCCCTCCCAAATCGGACCGGGAGTGACATGTTTAGCCGCATGTTCTCCTTGAATTGCTGGCTGTCTGAGTGGTGTCCAAAAAATGAGGTGGGCTTCATAGATAATTGGCAAAGCTTCTGGGGAAAACCTGGTCTTGTTAGGAGAGACGGCATCCATCCCACTTTGGATGGAGCAGCTCTCATTTCTAGAAATATGGCCAATTTTCTTAAATCCTCCAAACCGTGACTATCCAGGGTTGGGACCAGGAAGCAGAGTTGTAGTCTTACACACCTCTCTGCAGCTTCTCTCCCCCTGCCATCCCCTCATTACCCCATCCCCGTAGAGACGGTGCCTGCTCCCAGACCACCAATAACCAGTAAAAATCTATTTAAGCATAAAAATTCAAAAAGAAAAAATAATATAGCACCTTCAACTGCACCACAGACTAAAACAGTTAAATGTGGTCTATTAAACATTAGGTCTCTCTCTTCTAAGTCCCTGTTAGTAAATTATATAATAATTGATCAACATATTGATTTATTCTGTCTTACAGAAACCTGGTTACAGCAGGATGAATATGTTAGTTTAAATGAGTCAACACCCCCGAGTCACACTACCTGTCAGAACGCTCGTAGCACGGGCCGAGGCGGAGTATTAGCAGCAATCTTCCATTCCAGCTTATTAATTAATCAAAAATCCAGACAGAGCTTTAATTCATTTGAAAGCTTGACTCTTAGTCTTGTCCATCCAAATTGGAAGTCCCAAAAACCAGTTTTATTTGTTATTATCTATCGTCCACCTGGGCGTTACTGTGAGTTTCTCTGTGAATTTTCAGACCTTTTGTCTGACTTAGTGCTTAGCTCAGATAAGATAATTATAGTGGGCGATTTTAACATCCACACAGATGCTGAGAATGACAGCCTCAACACTGCATTTAATCTATTATTAGACTCAATTGGCTTTGCTCAAAATGTAAATGAGTCCACCCACCACTTTAATCATATCTTAGATGTTGTTCTGACTTATGGTATGGAAATTGAAGACTTAACAGTATTACCTGAAAACTCCCTTCTGTCTGATCATTTCTTAATAACACATTTACTCTGATGGACTACCCAGCAGTGGGGAATAAGTTTCATTACACTAGAAGTCTTTCAGAAAGCGCTGTAACTAGGTTTAAGGATATGATTCCTTCTTTATGTTCTCTAATGCCATATACCAACACAGTGCAGAGTAGCTACCTAAACTCTGTAAGTGAGATAGAGTATCTCGTCAATAGTTTTACACCCTCATTGAAGACAACTTTGGATGCTGTAGCTCCTCTGAAAAAGAGAGCTTTAAATCAGAAGTGCCTGACTCCATGGTATAACTCACAAACTCGCAGCTTAAAGCAGATAACCCGTAAGTTGGAGAGGAAATGGCATCTCATTAATTTAGAAGATCTTCACTTAGCCTGGAAAAAGAGTCTGATGCTCTATAAAAAAGCCCTCCGTAAAGCTAGGACATGTTACTACTCATCACTAATTGAAGAAAATAAGAACCCCAGGTTTCTTTTCAGCACTGTAGCCAGGCTGACAAAGAGTCAGAGCTCTATTGAGCCAAGTATTCCTTTAACTTTAACTAGTAATGACTTCATGACTTTCTTTGCTAATAAAATTTTAACTATTAGAGAAAAAATTACTCATAACCATCCCAAAGACGTATCGTTATCTTTGGCTGCTTTCAGTGATGCCGGTATTTGGTTAGACTCTTTCTCTAAATTGTTCTGAGTTATTTTCATTAGTTACTTTATCCAAACTATCAACATGTCTATTAGACCCCATTCCTACCAGGCTGCTCAAGGAAGCCCTACCATTAATTAATGCTTCGATCTTAAATATGATCAATCTATCTTTATTAGTTGGCTATGTACCACAGGCTTTTAAGGTGGCAGTAATTAAACCATTACTTAAAAAGCCATCACTTGACCCAGCTATCTTAGCTAATTATAGGCCAATCTCCAACCTTCTGTTGTGTGGGCCGCCAGAAGAGGTACTACTGGCCCACCACCAAAGGGCGCCCTGCCTGAAGTGCGGGCTTCAGGCACGAGAGGGCGCTGCCGCCACGGACACAGCCGGGAGTGACAGCTGTCACTCATTAATTCCTGACAGCTGTCACTCATTAATTCCTGACAGCTGTCACTCATTAATTCCTGACAGCTGTCACACATTCTTCATCATCACACTCCATAAAGACCAGACGTCATCTCCACCTCGTTGCCGAGATATCGTACTTCATTGTAGGTAATATCCTCAGCCTTTTTGTGTTTATCTGTAATCTGTACATTGTGAGTGTTTGCAGGCGTACCGGTTCCTTGTTTTGTGGAAGCTGAGTGAGTGCAGGACGGCACTCTTTTTCTCTGAGGGATCACTGCAAACACATCAGCATACTGAGTGAGAGGTGGAGGTGGCATTCCCACCGTTATTGTTACTGGGTGTACACACACCCACACTTGACTGTCTTTGTTCTCGCCAGCAGTACCAGATCCGACAGTCGGGGACGGTGATCACCTGGGAATTCGGGACTTGGCGGCTCCAGTATTCTCTGGGTTCGGCGGCGGAGGAAATCGTGTGGTTCCGGTTCATCTCAGGACAGACGTCTTCTATCCTCGAGCCTGCCCACGCGTCACCTTTGTGATTTGACTGTAATTATATTCTGAGATTGTCTGTATATTTGTTGTGCACGTTTCACAACATTAAATTGTTACTTTTTGGCTCATCTATTGGCCGTTCATTTGCGCCCCCTGTTGTGGGTCCGTGTCACTACACTTTCACAACACCTTCCTTTTCTCTCAAAAATTCTTGAAAGGGTAGTTGTAAAACAGCTAACTGATCATCTGCAGAGGAATGGTCTATTTGAAGAGTTTCAGTCAGGTTTTAGAATTCATCATAGTACAGAAACAGCATTAGTGAAGGTTACAAATGATCTTCTTATGGCCTCAGACAGTGGACTCATCTCTGTGCTTGTTCTGTTAGACCTCAGTGCTGCTTTTGATACTGTTGACCATAAAATTTTATTACAGAGATTAGAGCATGCCATAGGTATTAAAGGCACTGCACTGCGGTGGTTTGAATCATATTTATCTAATAGATTACAATTTGTTCATGTAAATGGGAAATCTTCTTCACAGACTAGGGTTAATTATGGCGTTCCACAAGGTTCTGTGCTAGGACCAATTTTATTCACTTTATACATGTTTCTCTTAGGCAGTATTATTAGACAGCATTGCTTAAATTTTCATTGTTATGCAGATGATACCCAGCTTTATCTATCCATGAAGCCAGAGGACACACACCAATTAGCTAAACTGCAGGATTGTCTTACAGACATAAAGACATGGATGACCTCTAATTTCCTGCTTTTAAACTCAGATAAAACTGAAGTTATTGTACTTGGCCCCACAAATCTTAGAAACATGGTGTCTAACCAGATCCTTACTCTGGATGGCATTAACCCTGACCTCTAGTAATACTGTGAAAAATCTTGGAGTCATTTTTGATCAGGATATGTCATTCAATGCGCATATTAAACAAATATGTAGGACTGCTTTTTTGCATTTGTGCAATATCTCTAAAATTAGAAAGGTCTTGTCTCAGAGTGATGCTGTAAAACTAATTCATGCATTTATTTCCTCTAGGCTGGACTATTGTAATTCATTATTATCAGGTTGTCCTAAAAGTTCCCTGAAAAGCCTTCAGTTAATTCAAAATGCTGCAGCTAGAGTACTGACAGGGAGTAGAAGGAGAGAGCATATCTCACCCATATTGGCCTCTCTTCATTGGCTTCCTGTTAATTCTAGAATAGAATTTAAAATTCTTCTTCTTACTTATAAGGTTTTGAATAATCAGGTCCCATCTTATCTTAGGGACCTCATAGTACCATATCACCCCAATAGAGCGCTTCGCTCTCAGACTGCAGGCTTACTTTTAGTTCCTAGGGTTTGTAAGAGTAGAATGGGAGGCAGAGCCTTCAGCTTTCAGGCTCCTCTCCTGTGGAACCAGCTCCCAATTCAGATCAGGGAGACAGACACCCTCTCTACTTTTAAGATTAGGCTTAAAACTTTCCTTTGTGCTAAAGCTTATAGTTAGGGCTGGATCAGGTGACCCTGAACCATCCCTTAGTTATGCTGCTATAGACTTAGACTGCTGGGGGGTTCCCATGATGCACTGAGTGTTTCTTTCTCTTTTTGCTCTGTATGCACCACTCTGCATTTAATCATTAGTGATTGATCTCTGCTCCCCTCCACAGCATGTCTTTTTCCTGGTTCTCTCCCTCAGCCCCAACCAGTTCCAGCAGAAGACTGCCCCTCCCTGAGCCTGGTTCTGCTGGAGGTTTCTTCCTGTTAAAAGGGAGTTTTTCCTTCCCACTGTTGCCAAGTGCTTGCGCTCAGGGGGTCGTTCGGACCGTTGGGGTTTTTACGTAATTATTGTATGGCCTTGCCTTACAATTCAAGGCGCCTTGGGGCAACTGTTTGTTGTGATTTGGCGCTATATAAATAAAATTGATTTGATTTGATTTGATTTGATCTTGTTGCGCCTCTAGTGCACCTGTTGTTAATTTCTTTAACACTGAAGCAGCTGAAACTGATCAACACCCCCCACCCCACTACTTAACTGACCAGATCAATATCCCAGAAGTTAAAGTGCTTTGATGCTATACTGTGATTAAAAAGTGTTCCATAAATTTTTTGGAGCAGTGTATATACATCCTGTAGAGTTGTATTGTAAATACACTAGAGTTAGAACTACAGACGTCTGTTGCTGTGAGTGGAGAAACTGTGCATAGCGTGACTTTTGCATCGTCAGTTATACTAATTCATAGTGGAGTAGGACAAAAAGTTTTTCTTTAACCCTGTGAGGTCGTGGTCGTAAATGTTTCTCTCCATATGTTCAGTAATCCCCCTTTTTAAGGTATTTTTCTTTGGTATACTGTTCACGTGTTGCATATCAATATGTTCAGAAAAAAAAATCTCAGCTTGTGGAACATATGTCACATAATTGTCTATACCACTGTGTACAACAATAATTTGGTTCTAACCCACTGGAATCAAGATTATAAATCATTGAGAAACTAAAATATTTTGAAAATGTCTAATTCTGAGATAATAAATGATAAGAAATCCAAGATGGCCACCATGTTGGCTTTTGGAAAATGGAATAATTCAATGTTTGACTGGCTATTGCACGAACCCTTCATAAAATGTATAGTTTTGGAAAGCTGCACAAAATTCCAACAAAACACCTAAACATAGCAAACCTGATTTATTCACTTTTTTTGAGTGAGTTCGAGGTCATTGTTTTAAAAGAAGAAACAAGTCCAGACTTAAGACGCACTTATTGTCCCTTTCATATGGCTAGCATATTGGTACAGTTTTGTTTTACGCTTTTTACTCTTTTAATTCATTTATTAGTAATTGGAGCGTGCTGTGGCCTCAACTTTACCCAAATTCTGGGTCTTTTAGTGACGTTTATGGCTAGTGGCCAGCGATCACCTTAGTATTTCTTCTGTTTTTCTTTTTGTTTAATGCTGACAAATTATACAGTATTTGTTGTCTTTCTGATGCCTGATTCTGTTTTTTCTCTCTGTTTAAGGTGCAGCTCCATCCAGAGATGGGAGTTGTATTCGTGTTGGCGATCCTCCTGTCCTCTGCACCAACAGCATTTCTTGCGTATTCATCTGTGAATTGTTCTGTGAATTGTTTCTGTAATTTATGTCTGTATCATGGCCCAAGCAGAGGGTCACCCCTTTGAGTCTGGTCTGCTTGAGGTTTCTTCCTCAGAGGGAGTTTTTCCTTTTTCCTTACCACTGTTGCTCTGGGGGTTGGTAAGGTTAGACCTTACCTATGTGAAGCGCTTTGAGGCAACTCTGTTGTGATTTGGCGCTATATAAATGAAAATAAATTGAAAAATTGAAATTAAAAATTAAAAACTAAAGTTAGCTGATGCTGTTTTGTGCTTGTTTACATTGTGAGATAAACATTTAGCACCTCAGCAAAAGAATACTTTGAGTGTTATTATATTTAGAGCTTGCATTAGGGGTGGCAAGAATAAAAAAATGTTTAATTGTTGGTTTTAAATTTCTATATGAACAGTATCTGTGAGTAAAAATAGCCTTTGTCAAAGTCACACAAAGTACAACAACAACAAAAAACAAAACAAAGAAATGTAACAAAACTGATTTGAGTTTATAACTTCAGCTTCTTTTTTTCCTCACAAGTAATACGAAACTTACAATCACAATCAGATGCTTAGAAGCAGTTGGGAATAGTCTTTATTTTTCCAGAGATGTGAACTTTCAGCCAACTTGTCTGTGCACACACTTTGAGTGCGACGCTCGGTTCAATGGGCTCGAGGCTGCGCAGGGAAAAGATTAACTCTGAACGTCAGCGGAGATTCTTTTTGCACTGTGTTTGCAGCAGAGCACATGGCTGTACGGGCCGCGTGAGCGAGAGCTGCCGTCTCTCTGCGAGGCTGCTTTTTTTTTAAAACAGGCTGTGTGAGCGTGGAGCAGCTTCATTTCTTCCACTCAAACTGTGATTTCCCCTTAACTGCATCAAAATTAATGCAATTATCACATTTAAAACAAGTCGTGACACAAAATCACACTTAACGTATATAACCTCTGCAATTAATCAGCAGTTCACATGCATTCTGAACCAAGGGGGGCAGTGCGTGCGGATCACGTATCAACTGTAGTCCGTTACACCACCAGGTTGGATGGTAAGCAAATGAGCTTGTAAAAACTGATATATTTTGGAAAATGGACTCTTTTGATGTTTTATGAATGTGTTATCCAACCCCCTAACACATTTGTCCTGCTTTGAGGTTGAACCAGATCCTGGGCTGACACAGTGAGGGTTTACAACCTTCTGGAGAAGGTTACACAGCCTGGATCATTTCACACTGTTATGTTAAAAAAAAAGACAAGCATGTCGAAGAGAAACTCAGTCACACTCAGACTGCAATAGGAAGATGAAGAAGAAGAAGAAAAAAAAACCCCCAAGAGCCGCAGGGTGAAATCAAAAGCATGAAGCTGGTGGAGAATGACTGAAATATGAGTCATGAATAAGTGTGCAGGTGAGTGAGTGTCCTCTGTAAACAAGGGAGAGAGAGAGAGAGAGAGCGAGGGATGATGAACGAAAGTGTGGAAATATGCCATCACTTTTGCTTCATTTTTCTCCAGCATCGATTTGCTCTCGCTCACTCGAAAGCAGCGTCTGATTCCAAATTCTATTAGCTCGGCTACAGCTTACTGTAAAGTGGATCTTGGATCTCATCGCTTGTTTGCCGAAAGATTCGTCCCGCTGACGCGTCCTCTCAGGTGAGACCAAACTCACTTGTTGTTTCAGGCCCGAAAAGATTTGATTTACCTCTTGTGCTTTTTAAAAATTGTCATAAATTTGCAGCAAATCACAAGTGTTAAGTTTTTCTTCATCAATAAAGTTATAATATAATAATGCTAATAAATGCATTATAATCTACTAAACATATAATCTAGATCTAAACATCATCTGCATCAAAACTGCAAAAACTTCCCCAAACACTTGCAAAAAACAGACAGCACACACAAAATTCTAATTTACAACAGATATAGTAATTAAATGGACTGCATTTATATAGCGCTTTTCAATATGAATCAGAAGCGCAAAGTGCTTTACAATGATGCCTCACATTCACCCATTCTATTGTAGGAGTGCACTCACTACACACTGGGAGCAAGTTGGGGACAAAGAATAAGAATAAGAAGAACTATAATTAATCCCAAAGGAAATAGTTTTGCCAGAATGCCCAAACAGTAAACATTAAACAGTAAATGTTAAACAGTAAACAGTAAACATTAAGCAGTAAACAGTAAACATTAAACAGTAAACAGTAAACAACAAACAGTAAACAGTAAACAATAAACATTAAACAGTAAACGTTAAACAGTAAAGATTAAACAGCAAACAGTAAACATTAAACAGTAAACATTAAACAGTAAACAGTAAACATTAAACAGTAAACATTAAACAGTAAACATTAAACAGTAAACAACAAACAGTAAACAGTAAACATTAAACAGTAAACAGTAAACATTGCTTGAGAACAATGAGTTCAACATGTTTATGCAAAATGACTGAAGACACTTGCACAAGATGTTGACAGTATTGCACGTAGCTCTGAGTAACTGAAACAACTCTGATCGTTATGTTTTCATCCTGCAGAAGGGGGAGGGGTTATATAGTCTGATTGCCGCAGGTAGGAAGGACCTCCTGTGGTGTTCTGTGGTGCACCTCAGTGATACTCTGACAGGAGTAGGGATGGGTATTGATAAGATTTTATCGATATCGATGCCATTATCGATTCCGCTTATCGATCCGATTCCTTATCGATTCCCTTATTGATACCTCTTGTGAATTTTCTGTGTACTAAAAGTAGGCTTTATAGGTTTTTTATGTCAGCAACATTTTAAATTGGTCAATGGATCCTTGATCTCTGGACATACGAGGTCTGTGAGAAAAGTGTCGTACCTTTTTATTTTATGCAAAAAACAAATGGATTTGATTCATATGTTTTTACGTCAGCCAAGCTTGAACCTTCGTGCTCATGCGTGAGTTTTTTCACGCCTGTCGGTTGCGTCATTCGCCTGTGGGCAGGCTTTGAGTGAGCACTGGTCCACTCCTCTCGTCATTTATTCATCGTCAGGAAATGGCGGAATGATTTGGGCTTTTTTTCCATCAGACTTTTTTCAGAAACTGTTAGAGACAGGCAGCTGGAAACCATTCAGAAAATTCACATGGCTTTCGGTGAAAATTTTATGGGCTTCACAGAGATTAAGGAGTGTTACTACAGCTTTAAGGACGGCCCACAATGGCGCACGGCGCGCCAAGCTCCGGGCCACGATCGACAGGCAGAAACCACCAGATCACGCGGTGCACCATTGTGGGCCGTCCTTAAAGCTGTAGTAACACTCCTTAATCTCTGTGAAGCCCATAAAATTTTCACCGAAAGCCATGTGAATTTTTCGAATGGTTTCCAGCTGCCTGTCTCTAACAGTTTCTGAAAAACTTCTGATGGAAAAAAAGCCCAAATCATTCCGCCATTTCCTGACAATGAAAAAACGATGAGAGGGGTGGACCAGTGCTCACTCAAAGCCTGCTCACAGGCGAATGACGCAACCGACAGGCGTGAAAAAACTCACGCATGCGCACGAAGGTTCAAGCTTGGCTGACGTAAAAATATATGAATCAAATCCATATATTTTCTGCATAAAATAAAAAGGTCGGATACTTTTCTCACAGACCTCATGAATAAAAATAAATAAAATCTGTAGTTTTTGTCAAAAGCATTTCCTTTTCAGACATTTTGGCATGAATGTCTCTCCGTACCTCTGAGCTGAGCTCAGCTGGCTGCTGCACGTCAGTGCAGGACGTCTCATTTTGGGAGGAAAAAAACATCTTGATTAATTGCAGTTTGTTTGTATTACAACATTTGGAAAGAGGTGTCATTTGATTTAAACGGCATTTCGCTTTGAATTTATTAATTCCGACTGGACTCTATTGTTCTACGTAATTTGACTCGGCAGAGGGCCGCACAGCGTTTGGAGCTGTGTGAACAGAATGGAGGACGATTCTCGTTTCTTTCTTGCAACAAGACAGGAGTCCCAGTTAGTGACTTTAATCCCCACAAAAGTGACTCATGATTGACATATTCAGGGATGAAAGTGGTGAAAAAGAAAAAAGCTGAAACCCCAAATTACCCCCCAACACCACCTGCACGAAAATGTTTGAATTCTAGAAGCTCTGAAATGCAATCTGGGACTATTCCAGACAATAAACTGCAGTGAGTGCAGCTTCTATTTAGGTGAGAAAAAACCCAGCTTTCCTTATTCAAATTCATTCCAGTAGTATTCTGCTCTTACTAGGATGCAGCAGTTTTCTAGTTTGGCAGAAAGTTCTGGAGGAAATCACTGAAGAAATTAACACACTGAAAATATGGTTTGACCGAAACAAACTGTCATTAAACTTAAATAAAACAGGGATGAAGTGGAGGTGTAAGAGTCACTAGGTGTTCACAGGAAACACTTATTTATTTCTATATTTATTTATGTTCAATGTTAGTTGGTTTTAGATTTTCTGTTGTGTTTTTTTCATCATGTTCTTTTTGTCTCTTAGTTTTTGTCATTAGTTATTATTACTGTTATTGTTGTTGCTGCTATTATTAATACTCAACAAAAATATAAATGCAACAGTTTTGGTTTTGCTCCCATTTTGTATGAGATGAACTCAAAGATCTAAAACTTTTTCCACATACACAATATCACCATTTCCCTCAAATATTGTTCACAAACCAGTCTAAATCTGTGATAGTGAGCACTTCTCCTTTGCTGAGATAATCCATCCCACCTCACAGGTGTGCCATATCAAGATGCTGATTAGACACCATGATTAGTGCACAGGTGTGCCTTAGACTGCCCACAATAAAAGGCCACTCTGAAAGGTGCAGTTTTGTTTTATTGGGGGGGGATACCAGTCAGTATCTGGTGTGACCACCATTTGCCTCATGCAGTGCAACACATCTTCTTCGCATCATCCGTGAAGAGAACACCTCTCCAACGTGCCAAATGCCAGCGAATGTGAGCATTTGCCCACTCAAGTCGGTTACGACTACGAACTGGAGTCAGGTCGAGACACCGATAAGGACGCCGAGCATGCAGATGAGCTTCCCTGAGACGGTTTCTGACAGTTTGTGCAGAAATTCTTTGGTTATGCAAACCGATTGTTTTGGCAGCTGTCCGAGTGGCTGGTCTCAGACGATCTTGGAGGTGAACATGCTGGATGTGGAGGTCCTGGGCTGGTGTGGTTACACGTGGTCTGCGGTTGTGAGGCTGGTTGGATGTACTGCCAAATTCTCTGAAACGACTTTGGAGACGGCTTATGGTAGAGAAATGAACGTTCAATACACGAGCAACAGCTCTGGTTGACATTCCTGCTGTCAGCATGCCAATTGCACGCTCCCTCAAATCTTGCGACATCTGTGGCATTGTGCTGTGTGATAAAACTGCACCTTTCAGAGTGGCCTTTTATTGTGGGCAGTCTAAGGCACACCTGTGCACTAATCATGGTGTCTAATCAGCATCTTGATATGGCACACCTGTGAGGTGGGATGGATTATCTCAGCAAAGGAGAAGTGCTCACTATCACAGATTTAGACTGGTTTGTGAACAATATTTGAGGGAAATGGTGATATTGTGTATGTGGAAAAAGTTTTAGATCTTTGAGTTCATCTCATACAAAATGGGAGCAAAACCAAAAGTGTTGCGTTTATATTTTTGTTGAGTATATAAACAAAAATAAATTTAAAACATATTATAATTTGTAATACATTTGACTCTTTTACAACAACAAACACTGAGCCATTAATTATTATACAGAAAACAAATGCACACAAACGTGCTGAGATGCAAACAGCTTAATGCTAACTTTAACATTGAAAACGCCATAGACATGCTAACGCATTAGCATCGGTCCCGTTTTTAAGTTATAAATACATCTATCAACGGTTTCAGAAGACCATAACAGGGCAGTTTAACATAAAAAGGTAAATATTACTCACAGACATATGCTCTTTAGGGTTTTAGTGGGGGAAATTAAGATATATAATAAAATAATAAAACAAAACAAAGAACCAACGAAGCAGCAGATCAAAGCACTGCTTCATTGATTCAAGGTTCAAAGCAAAGCCGCGCTGCAGAAACAGTTAATTACAGACCCGCTGCAGGGTCTGTAATCAACGTAGAGAAATGATCATTTACCTGACAAACACCCCCAAAAACAACAGCCACTCTGAAGGACCGATAAGGGAATCGTTAAGCAAAAAGACTATTGATGTTGATGTATCAAATCATTTCTTAATGATACCTGAAAAGAACCAGTTCCCGCTACCCATCCCTAGATAGGACATCAGTGTGGCATGCAGGGGGTGGGAGGTGTTGTCACGGATGGTGAGCAGTTTTCTCAACATCCTCCTCAACATACTCCTCTGTGACACCTCCATCACAGAGTCCAGTTCGACCCCCCAGGACAGAGCCAGCCCTCCTGATGAGCTTGTTGAGTTTGTCAGGACTTTGTTCAAAGGTCCTTAGTGACTTTCCAGCGAGAAAGGGGTTTGAACCAAGCATCCTCTGGTCTCAAGCCCGGCGCTTAACCACTAGCCCATCACCTCTCCTATGAAACATAATGTGTCTGCTATAAATTCACACAGTGCATGGAAAATGGAAAAAACACCAGCGTCTTAGGAATAGGCACAATTTTGTGCATCAAGTTTTCATTTCAAATTCAAGTTCAAATTAATTAATTTATATAGCGCCAATTCACAATGAGATCGCCTCAAGGTGCTTCACACAGCATAATAAAAACGGAGAAAACTGAATTAAAATTTTAAAAACACAATAAAAAGACAAACCCATAAAAGAACACAAGAATAAAAACACATCATAACACATTAAAACTAATGATAAAACAAGGAAAACAAATGAGTCTTTAAATGTGATTTAAAAGTGTCCGACTGTCGTATGTGTGCCGGGAGATCGTTCCACAGAGCTGGTGCATGGAAGGAGTACGCTCTGTGACCGGCAGACTTTGTATTCACCCTGGGAACACATAGAAGTCCTGCACCCTGTGGACACAGGGCCCGAGCCGGTACGTAGGGCTTTACCAGGTCAGCCAGATAGGGAGGCGCAAGTCCATGAACAGTCTTATAAACTAATAACAGAACCTTAAAATCTGATCTTGCAGTGACTGGAAGCCAGTGCAGGGACGGCAAAATGGGTGTAATGTGGTCAAACCTTCTGCTTTGTGTCAAAAATCTTCACTGTATTTCATAAATGGAAGAAAGCAATCCACATAATGTCTCTAATGTGGAGGTCAAAAGACAACGTAGGATCGAAAATTACCCCAAGATTCCTCACTTTGTCCGTACGATGTATAACACATGAACGTAGGCTGAACACTAGCTGATCAAACTGATGCCGATACCTCACTGGACCAAGAACCATCATTTTAGTCTTATCAAAATGATATTATTAAAAGTAGGAAGTTAACACAACATTTGTCTGCAAGTTTATTAATAATAGTTTATTGTTGTTGTGAAAGGGTTTGGAACTTTTATTATCCTCATACATGCAAAATTGTATCACAACCTACAGCTGACTCCCGGGCACCTGCCAGATACCAGATAACTTTACTATTTAGGTCATGAAGTCATTCCGGAGCTGGAATGACGGAATTACTGGTTCACAGTTTCTTGTTTAACCTTTGAAAACAGATTGACTTGATATCGGCCTCAGAGTGCCGCCCCGCTGCAGCCGCTGAGAGTGCGGTGTAAAGTCACACAACACACAGTGTGATAGTGTAGGGCCACTTTCACACATATATGATCTCTGTGCAACTTCCATGTGAGAAATCGGAGCTTGTTTATGGCTCCTTCTTAGCGCTTTAGGCTACTTTGTTCTTGTAACTGATGCGTGGTGGTGTAAGAGAGCTTCCCCTCGAACCATCACCTCGTGTTTCCAACCCACTTTATGTTCGTTTTTCCTCTGTGGGTGTGTGATTTGAGGCTTTCTGTGTGGGTCGTAGACACCCTGGAATGCACATCTGTTTAATATCATCTAGCATAACTCACAGATAAATGTTCAATATTCATCATACAAAGCGAGGATCTTCCCAGTATCATGCATCTTATGTATGAGTGTGCATTCCATGAAATTCCACTTTTTTTCCCCTCTACAGTGAATATCATTAAACAGTTCAAGGAATGTGGAGGGATTTTGGTGCATAAAGGGTAAGGGAATAAACCTAAACTGATCACCTGTGATCCACGATCCCACAGATGATGCTCCATCAAGAAGAGCCCTTCATCAATAGCTGACAGAACCACATGGGCTAGAGATTACTTTGGGAAACCTGCGTTAAGGACGACAACACAAAGTTACATTCGCAAATGCCACTTAAAGCATTACTGTGCAAGAAAAGAAACCTTTTGTTCACCTTGTGCAGAAATGGTGTGGACTTGTCTGGGTTCAGAGACACCAGGATTTGACCATCACACAGTGGAAATGTGTATTGTGGTCAAACGAATCAACATTCCAGATATTGTTTTGTAAGAAATGGATGTCGTGTGATTCCACAGCAAAGACAAAAGGACCATTCAGAGGTGCCCAAGTTCGGTTCTTGAGATCTACCTTCCTGACACTCGTAGTTGTCTCCCTGCTCCAACACACCTCACCTGACTCATTACTACTACTAATGAGTCTTTCATTGGATTCAGGTGTGTTGGAGCAGGGAGACAACTACGAGTGTCAGGAAGGTAGATCTCAAGAACCGAACTTGGGCACCCCTGATCCAGACCATTATAAGTAATATGTCTAAAAGCCATGGTCTGTCATGGTATGGGGTTGTGTCAGTACACTTGGCAATTACATCCGCCAAGGACGTCATAAAGTCATGGGCAGTTATTTATTTGTCTGTCTGTTAGCAGGATTATGTCAAAACTGCTGCATAGATTTTGATGAAATTTTTTACCACAGATAGATATTAGGGCATGAAAGACTACATTAAATTTTGGAGGTGATCTGGATCCAGATTCTGGAACAAGATTTCACTTTACATAGGCTTTGAAGGATTACATCAAAACTACTGCATGGATTTTGACAAAACGTTCACCACAGATAGATATTAAGCTTTGGAGTGGATCAGGACCAGCATCCTGATTCTGGATTATTTCTTAAATTTTCACCATTTTGAGGATCATCTCAAATCTGCTTGATGGATCTTGAAAAAAAAAAAAATCACATGTGGCTATTGTACAAAGGAAGACCCTGTTGGATGTTGGGAGGGATCCAGATCAATATGCAGGTTCTGCAGCACAAAGATACGACATCATGATGTAAAACCAAGATCAGAAAGACACTATTTTGTTTCAGCTTATGAACTGAATATCAGATTGCAACATCTTGATCAGTTGTTGTATTGTGATGTGGAATCTGGATCCAGGTAAATTTCAGGTCACATTGTGAATCACGTATCTTTTATTTTGAGTCCTCATCAACTCTTGGTGGATGTCAGAAATCTCAGGTTGCTCTTGTATCCTCTGTGATTTTCTGCATTAATGCAGAAAAGTGTATTGAGATTTTCGAGCAACATATATTGCTTTTGACATGACATCTTTTCCAGGGACATCCAAGCATTTTTTTTTCAATAAGACAATGCAAAACCACATTTTTGCACACATTACAAAGACCTGGCTGCTGAAGAAGAGTGGGACGGACATCGGACTGGCCTGTCTGCAGTCCTGACCTGTTCCCAACAGAGAATCTGTGAAACAATGCAAAGACAATGACCCCGTATTGTTGAGACATGTTTGCATGAAGAATAGGACAAAAATAACACTTGAAATGCTCCTTCCCTTGGTATTCCCAATCCCAAAACATCTTTTAAGTGTTCTGATTTGAGATTTGTGTGTGTGTGTGTGTGTGCGTTGCCTTAGGGCAGGCAGACCCATCGGTGTAAGTCAGAAAATGTTCACAGTGACACCTGCTGTCAATTTTGGAGCATTAACAGTTTCTTTGAACCATATTTGGTTTTGTTTTTCAGATCCTTGTCCAATGACCATCACCGTCTATGAACGGTGAACTGAATATCGACGGGATACCTCAAACCTTCAGTGACACAGCCGTCAGCTTAAAGTCTGCCTTTACCTCGGACCATGATGTATTCCTCTAAAATGGATCCCAAAAGACAGCACAGGAGCCTCCCTCACACCTCGGTGCAGCCTCAGTACACCTCCAAAAGACCGTCTTCCTATTCCCCCTCACCTGCGTCCTCACATCCCACAGACCTGCCAAGAGTTTCGACTTTAACAAACAACCTCCTGCAGCAAAAGAGCGGCATGTTTTCTCACAGAAGCCCTGCAGCAACTGAGCAAAGAGATGGAACGTGTTCGGCCTACAGCAGCCCGCGGGCACACAGGAGAGAGGTTCTGTCCTCTAAGGACACAATGGACAGCCGCACCAACGCACTCACCCAAAAGGCTTTGAGGGACCTCAAGCTTCGACGAAACACCAACAAGAACTGGACATTTGGAAAATATCGTGTTAGGAATGTCAACAATGCAGAGGATGATTTGTGCAGACTGAACATCCAATCAGGAAACAGGATGGGACGCCTCCATTACACCAAAGCTTCAAATGGAAATGAGATGTGTGGTATGATGAAGAGAAACATTTCCCACCAGGATTTAAGAACTTCAGATGGAGAAAAGCTCAGCAACCAATCAAAATGTTCTTATCAGACCTTCAGCATGCCACGCAGAGGGAGTGAGCCAGGAAAGGTCAACATGGCCGCCGTGGCACCCTTCAGGCTTAGGTGAGGGTTTACCTTCAGTGAGGACAGCTTTTGATGAATTTCTGGATATTGTTGCCTTGACATGGTGTTTTTAACAAGTGGAAGACTGTAGAAACCACAGGTAATGTGAGCATTTGGGTGACCAAACGTCCTGATCCTGACCTGGCTGCCCTGTTTTTTTTAGAATGTGATGACAATGTCTTGGTTTTCATTGGGTCATTAAATTGACTGGCATTTGGGGAGCTACTAATTGTGGGAACTATAGGCAGAATGGAACCAGACCATCTGGTAATTGTCAGAATGGGTCATTTTTGCTTATAATACACCCAAAACAAGTATTGATGAGATGATCAGGTCTCACCATTAAAATAATCAAGGTATTTAGCTACTATATAAAGCCATAGATCGGCATTAGAAGCCACAAACTCTTGCCAGAACAGCGACGGAATGGCAGAACCTGAGCTTGTGTGGTGCCATCTAGTGTTAGTGATGGTAAATTTTCCCAGTATGGCGATCTGCTATTCTGGTGATTAGTGCTAATTGGGACAGAAACTAGATACGTTTGTGCTTTGAACATGAAGCAGGGGGCATTATCTTGAGATTGGTCATCAATATCTTGACAGTACCGTTCTGCTTTCACCGATTAGTACCCGCTGCCAACTAAGTATCATTTGACTATCTCATTGCCGGCCAAGTGTCCTGGTTTTTGGTCATCAAAATATGGTCACCCTAGCATATACAGCCACTTATTGCTAGTTAGCATACGCTAATACTAACTGCTAATGCTTGAGCACATATGTTGACGATAACCGTTAGGAAGTGACGCGGTTTGTGGAAATCTGGTAATAGAAAGAAAACATATACAACTGCACCTTTTAATATATTTTTGAGAGTATTTCATGCTTTATGTTAAAAATGATCTAACTTTAGGTTTCAGATCAAAGAGAAGGTTGATGCTTCCCTGGATGACCTGAGTGACTGCTCCTCTGACTCCATGGAAGTCTGCTGTGATGATCTTGGTGAGTCACACTGAAACCTGATATTTCTGCTGTGGTTGCTTGTGTGAAACACTCGCAGAGTCCGTCTGCTGTCTGTCGTCCAGAAATAGAGAAAAGCCTCATTTTTGAAGTGAAAGGGGGCGTGGTTAGGACCAGCTCCTTCCCATTTAATGCAACAAGCATTGAAGCAGGTTATTTCTTAGACCTGCATCACACTAGAGTAAAAACAGGATGACAACCTCTTTTCGACTCGGAAAAAATGTGGTCACCTGGTGATGGCTGGTGCATGATTGCCAGGAGTTGCAGCGACCAACTCGATTAGGTTCCATCGCAGTTGCACCAACCGCCTGGTGTGAGGTGTCCTACCCCGAAACAGCAGTAGTCCATCGTGGCCTGAGTGCACTCACTGTCAGATCGACGGCAGCTGAAAGTAATCAGCGTTGGCGTTTAACAGACACAGATTGTCCACAGTTTGCAATCAGTTGGAGTCAGCTGCAGCCTGTCACAAACAACACACTTATGACCAATACACAAATCAGCTCGAACATCATCCAAACCCATCAGTACACATTTCATGCGGTGGAAGTACAATGGACAGTCAGTTCAAGTTGCGACAGCGTTGTTTGATTACCTTGGTGGTGCAGAGATCTTGTGTGACAAAAAAGGGTGAAAGAAAACTGATGAACAGCTGAACAGGTGCCGACACGGCTGGTAAAATGCATTTTTTGTGAAAAGCAGGTTATGTTTTTTATGTTTGTCTGTCTTTTTCATATATCGTTATATTGGTTGAGTTAATAAGATGAATAAATGGAATAGTTTTGACAGTGCTGAATGTTTGGTCTCCAAACTAAAGGTCAAACAAGGTCAACGTCCACTGGATTCTATGACCAGTGATGCCGTTAACGCATTACTTAGTAACGCGTTACTCTAATCTGACCACTTTTTTTAGTAACGAGTAATCTAACGCGTTAATCTTTCCAAATCAGTAATCAGATTAACGTTACTTCTCCATGTCACTGTGTGTTACTATTATTTTTGTATTATGATTCGATAGTAGCATTAAACTTGGTCCGTGGGCAGGAGGTCGGGATTCGACTGAACTGCCCACTTTAAGCGAGCTGTGAGCTTTTCATCCACAGTTTTTTCTGCAACATCTACGACTCGTCGTCACCTCTTAAAGCACGGTGACAACAGCACACCTGCACTGAGCTTTACAAAGACATTTTTATGCTTTTTTTCTCCTTTATTTAGAATTCTGAGCTGAGCCACTCCGTATCTGCTCGCTAAAAACAGCTGATCCTCCACGATGCGTCAACAACTATTTATCCCTCAAATGCACCTAAACTCTCTTTCTGAGGAGCACATGATGTGAAAACGTAATAAAACTTTCTTACCTGTAAATCTGGTCCTGTTTTCTGCATAAATAAATGTTATCCATTCTTTGTGCTCAAACGCCAAAGCAGGGGCGAATCAGATAGAATGGGGGCGTGGGGCAGGGATGTGCCCCCCCACAACACCCCTAGATTAAAGGTCCAGTTTTGAAGCCTTTTTTTTTTTACTACAACTACTAATACTACTTACAATAATAATAATAATTTCGACAAGTAAAATGTTTAGAGAGAATTTAAATGTTAGAAAAATGTTAGAAAGAATTTAGTAGTTACATTTATTAACAATGTAGGTTAGAAATTGCAAGTTTTACTGTTACAGTGCTGTCAACAGTTAAATATGAGGTCAAGAAAGAGGTCTTTATTTTACTTTTTATAAAACAAGTATTTATTTTCATTGAAGTCAAGAAAGGGTGACTATAAAGTGAGTTTTGGCAAAACAGGTATCATTGTCATGTTGAGGTGGCAGCTGGGGAAAGTAACTAAAAAAGTAACTAGTAATCTAACTTAGTTACTTTTACAACTGAATAATCAGTAAGGTAACTAAGTTACTTTTTCAACGAGTAATCAGTAACTGGATTACTTTTTCAAAGTAACTGTGGCAACACTGCCTATGACATGTCAAATATGTCAACCTGTAACATGATAACTAAGCATGACACATGGTCCAAACTATTCCTTTTTAAAACTCTGTTAACTAATAATTTGCATCACTTTTTACCAAAGTGGAGACAGTTTTAACTTTTGACCCCTGTACAAACTAAAACTGACCTTTGTCACCATTCTTGCTAGTTTTACCTCATAACTCCATAACACTCAGTCACAGATTGTCCAAACTATACCTTTTTGGAATCTTTATGATCAAGTGAATAATGTGATATAGGTTTCAATATGATTGGAGCATCTTTTAATTTTGACCCTTGTGTAATTCTTCAGTTGACCCCTACCTGGCTGCCTATTGAAAATTCAAATTATTTCAAAGAGTTCATGTCTAAGGAGTATTTGTGCTGAATTTGAGCTTGTATCACTATTTGCAGGATTCCACTATAAATATTCTCTTATCTGCTGCACTGCTGGTTTAATTTTTGTTTTCCATATTGTCCCAATTATTTCTGATTTCAGATTGTAGTTTAAATGTCAGATAAACACATTTTGACAGTTAGTTGCACCAAAGAAGTCTACGTTTTGAGAAACTGTGGATGTCTTAAAGGAAAAACAAACAGCTGATCAGTCATAAAGATGACTGACAGAACAATCAATAATGACAGTGATCACTGGTTGCATCCCTAATTGCTACACTTAATGACTTAAACATTTTGCATGTTAATTTTCCTAATTTGTTGCGTGCTGCGCAATTCGTAACGACAAATACATCGCCATTTCATTCCAAACCCATCTGAATAGGTTGTTAATTATCTCGATGACTCCTGAGACGACACCAGTGATGGAGCCATCTTCAGTCTGAGGTGGACGGTGAAGCAGCACTGAGCCACGCTGAGTGCTTTCGTGGGAGGATCAGCTTTCTCCTCCTGTCAGGGAGTTCCCCAAAATCCCCACACTGGGATGCTTACATTTTGTTTGTGAGCGTGATGGAATCATCTGGCTTTAATATAGACTCTTTCTCCTCTCTGCAGAAACAGCTGATCAAGGCCGTCTGATGAGAAACGTTAAAGTGGCTGCAGTTATTTGGCAAAAGTCTAAAGTTTTCTGTCTTGCAGCAGCTTTCATTAAGCAGGATTAGACTGTTGCTCAGTGCCTGAACTGGAGAGTTTTTGGTGCAAAACCATTATAATCCTTTGAATGATTTCACTTCACAGCACGAATGTCAGCGTTACTTCAACTCTGTGGTCATGTGTGCATGTGTGCATGTGTCGTGTTTCTGCCCATCTGTGGCTTTGTGCTTGTTTATTTCAGCCTGATTTCCCTTTTGAATACATCTAGAAGTCTTGCTGATGCTTGTGATTCCATTGCATCACTGATGTTGTACACAGCAGCTGAGCCCCCACCAACAAAAGTGCAAATGCTGTCCAGGAAAAGAGGATAACAAACAGCTGTGTAAGTGTCTCGTCATCGCCATACCTCCCTGGTCATCACGTGCATGTGCAAGCATGCACACATCCAGAGTGGGAATCAAACCCAGATGTGTAAGAAAGTGAAGGAAAGATGTAACTCCACCTTCGTCTCTCTCCTGAGAAGTGTTGGCCCACACAGGATTCTGGATATTTGCAGTGCTCATAGCAACAGACAGAAACCCCAAACAGGATAACATGAAAGTCATCCAGTAAGTAAGAAGCTCCCAGTGAGGCCGAGGTGTCCTCACGTTACAATTAGAACTTTATTGTTAAAGGGGTCTTGTTGTGCAGAATTCTTTTTGAAAACTGCCCTTTACACTTAAATTTGGTGGGAGTTTCATATAAGCCATCAGTACAGCACTATAGTTCTAGGTACGGCGTGGCTATACACCCAACCATTGGTTCGATAAAGTAAAATACGCCCAACCACAATTGATCAGTGAGCGCGCTTGTAAGTTCACTTCCGGTTTCAACGCGGGTAAAAAGGGCACTATTTTCTCACCGGCTGTGGGAGGGTTCGCAGCCCGCGGAGGGGCTGTGATCTAAAGCGGTTCTGTTTGGCTCATCACACCATGGAACTGTGTCAAACTAACACCATCTTACAGGAAACAAGTAGCATTTTGTTCATAAAAACTGCTTCATCGTCATTAACAGGTTTCCATTTAAAATACTTATGAAGTTTGTCTGCTTTCATCCACTGTGGTGTTTTTCACAGTAATTAAAGACGGCACCGTTAAATGTGTGAAACATACGTCGCTTTTCACGCCACAATAAAGCCTTAAAAAAGTGGTGTAACAATGTAGTTTAGATACACAATCATGGTTGGGCGATTAAGGTAAGACATTATATTTATGTACCCAACAGTTGGACAAATAAGGTAAGACATTATATTTATGTGCCCAACAGTTGGACAAATAAGGTAAGACATCATATTTATCTGCCCAACGGTTGGACGAATAAGGTAAGACATTATATTTATCTGCCCAACGGTTGGACGAATAAGGTAAGACATCATATTTATGTGCCCAACAATTGGGCGAATAAGGTAAGACATCATATTTATCTGCCCAACGGTTGGACGAATAAGGTAAGACATCATATTTATGTGCCCAACAGTTGGGCGAATAAGGTAAGACATCATATTTATCTGCCCAACGGTTGGGCGAATAAGGTAAGACATGATATTTATCTGCCCAACGGTTGGATGAATAAGGTAAGACATGATATTTATCTGCCCAACGGTTGGATGAATAAGGTAAGACATTATATTTATCTGCCCAATGGTTGGATGAATAAGGTAAGGCATTATATTTATCTGCCTAACGGTTGGATGAATAAGGTAAGGCATTATATTTATCTGCCTAACAGTTGGATGAATAAGGTAAGACATGATATTTATCTGCCCAACGGTTGGATGAATAAGGTAAGACATTATATTTATCTGCCCAACGGTTGGATGAATAAGGTAAGACATCATATTTATCTGCCTAACGGTTGGATGAATAAGGTAAGGCATTATATTTATGTGCCCAACAGTTGGACAAATAAGGTAAGACATCATATTTATCTGCCCAACGGTTGGACGAATAAGGTAAGACATTATATTTATGTGCCCAACAGTTGGACAAATAAGGTAAGACATCATATTTATCTGCCCAACGGTTGGACGAATAAGGTAAGACATTATATTTATGTGCCCAACAGTTGGGTGAATAAGGTAAGACATTATATTTATCTGCCCAATGGTTGGGCAAATAAGGTAAGACATGATATTTATGTGCCCAACAGTTGGACAAATAAGGTAAGACATCATATTTATCTGCCCAACGGTTGGATGAATAAGGTAAGACATTATATTTATGTGCCCAACAGTTGGGCGAATAAGGTAAGACATCATATTTATCTGCCCAACGGTTGGATGAATAAGGTAAGACATTATATTTATGTGCCCAACAGTTGGACAAATAAGGTAAGACATCATATTTATCTGCCCAACGGTTGGACGAATAAGGTAAGACATTATATTTATGTGCCCAACAGTTGGGCGAATAAGGCCCAACGGTTGGACGAATAAGGTAAGACATCATATTTATGTGCCCAACAGTTGGGCGAATAAGGTAAGACATCATATTTATGTGCCCAACAGTTGGGCGAATAAGGTAAGACATTATATTTATCTGCCCAACGGTTGGGCGAATAAGGTAAGACATGATATTTATGTGCCCAACAGTTGGACAAATAAGGTAAGACATCATATTTATCTGCCCAACGGTTGGATGAATAAGGTAAGACATTATATTTATGTGCCCAACAGTTGGGCGAATAAGGTAAGACATCATATTTATCTGCCCAACGGTTGGATGAATAAGGTAAGACATTATATTTATGTGCCCAACAGTTGGGCGAATAAGGTAAGACATTATATTTATGTGCCCAACAGTTGGGCGAATAAGGTAAGACATCATATTTATCTGCCCAACGGTTGGACGAATAAGGTAAGACATCATATTTATGTGCCCAACAGTTGGGCGAATAAGGTAAGACATCATATTTATGTGCCCAACAGTTGGGCGAATAAGGTAAGACATTATATTTATCTGCCCAACGGTTGGGTGAATAAGGTAAGGCAATATATTTATCTGCCCAACGGTTGGGTGAATAAGGTAAGACATTATATTTATCTGCCCAACGGTTGGGTGAATAAGGTAAGACATTATATTTATCTGCCCAACGGTTGGGTGAATAAGGTAAGGCAATATATTTATCTGCCCAACGGTTGGGTGAATAAGGTAAGACATTATATTTATCTGCCCAATGGTTGGATGAATAAGGTAAGACATTATATTTATTTGCCCAACGGTTGGGTGAATAAGGTAAGACATTATATTTATCTGCCCAACGGTTGGGCAAATAAGGTAAGACATGATATTTATGTGCCCAACAGTTGGACAAATAAGGTAAGACATCATATTTATCTGCCCAACGGTTGGATGAATAAGGTAAGACATTATATTTATGTGCCCAACAGTTGGGCGAATAAGGTAAGACATCATATTTATCTGCCTAACGGTTGGATGAATAAGGTAAGGCATTATATTTATGTGCCTAACAGTTGGATGAATAAGGTAAGACATTATATTTATCTGCCCAACGGTTGGGCGAATAAGGTAAGACATTATATTTATGTGCTCAACAGTTGGGCGAATAAGGTAAGACATCATATTTATCTGCCTAACGGTTGGATGAATAAGGTAAGGCATTATATTTATGTGCCCAACAGTTGGACAAATAAGGTAAGACATCATATTTATCTGCCCAACGGTTGGACGAATAAGGTAAGACATTATATTTATGTGCCCAACAGTTGGATAAATAAGGTAAGACATCATATTTATCTGCCCAACGGTTGGACGAATAAGGTAAGACATTATATTTATGTGCCCAACAGTTGGGCGAATAAGGTAAGACATCATATTTATCTGCCCAACGGTTGGACGAATAAGGTAAGACATTATATTTATGTGCCCAACAGTTGGGCGAATAAGGTAAGACATCATATTTATGTGCCCAACAGTTGGGCGAATAAGGTAAGACATTATATTTATGTGCCCAACGGTTGGGTGAATAAGGTAAGGCAATATATTTATCTGCCCAACGGTTGGGTGAATAAGGTAAGACATTATATTTATCTGCCCAACGGTTGGGTGAATAAGGTAAGACATTATATTTATCTGCCCAACGGTTGGGTGAATAAGGTAAGACATTATATTTATCTGCCCAATGGTTGGATGAATAAGGTAAGACATTATATTTATCTGCCCAACGGTTGGGCAAATAAGGTAAGACATGATATTTATGTGCCCAACAGTTGGACAAATAAAGTAAGACATCATATTTATCTGCCCAACGGTTGGATGAATAAGGTAAGACATTATATTTATGTGCCCAACGGTTGGACGAATAAGGTAAGACATTATATTTATGTGCTCAACAGTTGGGCGAATAAGGTAAGACATCATATTTATCTGCCTAACGGTTGGATGAATAAGGTAAGGCATTATATTTATGTGCCTAACAGTTGGACGAATAAGGTAAGACATCATATTTATGTGCTCAACAGTTGGGCGAATAAGGTAAGACATCATATTTATCTGCCTAACGGTTGGACGAATAAGGTAAGACATCATATTTATGTGCTCAACAGTTGGGCGAATAAGGTAAGACATCATATTTATCTGCCTAACGGTTGGATGAATAAGGTAAGGCATTATATTTATGTGCCTAACAGTTGGACGAATAAGGTAAGACATCATATTTATGTGCTCAACAGTTGGGCGAATAAGGTAAGACATCATATTTATCTGCCTAACGGTTGGATGAATAAGGTAAGACATCATATTTATGTGCTCAACAGTTGGGCGAATAAGGTAAGACATCATATTTATCTGCCTAACGGTTGGATGAATAAGGTAAGACATCATATTTATGTGCTCAACAGTTGGGCGAATAAGGTAAGACATCATATTTATGTGCCTAACGGTTGGATGAATAAGGTAAGACATATTTATCTGCCTAACGGTTGGATGAATAAGGTAAGACATCATATTTATCTGCCTAACGGTTGGATGAATAAGGTAAGGCATTATATTTATCTGCCTAACGGTTGGATGAATAAGGTAAGACATCATATTTATCTGCCTAACGGTTGGATGAATAAGGTAAGGCATTATATTTATCTGCCTAACGGTTGGATGAATAAGGTAAGACATCATATTTATCTGCCTAACTGTTGGATGAATAAGGTAAGGCATTATATTTATCTGCCTAACGGTTGGATGAATAAGGTAAGACATCATATTTATCTGCCTAACGGTTGGATGAATAAGGTAAGACATTATATTTATGTGCCTAACAGTTGGATGAATAAGGTAAGACATCATATTTATCTGCCTAACGGTTGGATGAATAAGGTAAGACATCATATTTATCTGCCTAACGGTTGGATGAATAAGGTAAGGCATTATATTTATCTGCCTAACGGTTGGATGAATAAGGTAAGACATCATATTTATCTGCCTAACGGTTGGATGAATAAGGTAAGGCATTATATTTATCTGCCTAACGGTTGGATGAATAAGGTAAGACATCATATTTATGTGCCTAACGGTTGGATGAATAAGGTAAGGCATTATATTTATCTGCCTAACGGTTGGATGAATAAGGTAAGACATCATATTTATCTGCCTAACGGTTGGATGAATAAGGTAAGGCATTATATTTATCTGCCTAACGGTTGGATGAATAAGGTAAGACATCGTATTTATCTGCCTAACGGTTGGATGAATAAGGTAAGGCATTATATTTATCTGCCTAACGGTTGGATGAATAAGGTAAGACATCATATTTATCTGCCTAACGGTTGGATGAATAAGGTAAGGCATTATATTTATCTGCCTAACGGTTGGATGAATAAGGTAAGACATCATATTTATCTGCCTAACGGTTGGATGAATAAGGTAAGACATCGTATTTATCTGCCTAACGGTTGGATGAATAAGGTAAGGCATTATATTTATCTGCCTAACGGTTGGATGAATAAGGTAAGGCATTATATTTATCTGCCTAACGGTTGGATGAATAAGGTAAGGCATTATATTTATCTGCCTAACGGTTGGATGAATAAGGTAAGGCATTATATTTATCTGCCTAACGGTTGGATGAATAAGGTAAGACATTATATTTATCTGCCTAACGGTTGGATGAATAAGGTAAGACATCGTATTTATCTGCCTAACGGTTGGATGAATAAGGTAAGGCATTATATTTATCTGCCTAACGGTTGGATGAATAAGGTAAGACATCATATTTATCTGCCTAACGGTTGGATGAATAAGGTAAGGCATTATATTTATCTGCCTAACGGTTGGATGAATAAGGTAAGGCATCATATTTATCTGCCTAACGGTTGGATGAATAAGGTAAGGCATTATATTTATCTGCCCAACGGTTGGGTGAATAAGGTAAGACATCATATTTATCTGCCTAACGGTTGGATGAATAAGGTAAGGCATTATATTTATCTGCCTAACGGTTGGATGAATAAGGTAAGGCATCATATTTATTTGCCTAACGGTTGGATGAATAAGGTAAGGCATTATATTTATCTGCCCAACGGTTGGGTGAATAAGGTAAGACATCATATTTATCTGCCTAACGGTTGGATGAATAAGGTAAGGCATCATATTTATCTGCCTAACGGTTGGATGAATAAGGTAAGGCATTATATTTATCTGCCCAACGGTTGGGTGAATAAGGTAAGACATCATATTTATCTGCCTAACGGTTGGATGAATAAGGTAAGGCATCATATTTATCTGCCTAACGGTTGGATGAATAAGGTAAGGCATTATATTTATCTGCCCAACGGTTGGGTGAATAGCCTTTACCTTCTTGGTATGTGCGCATTGATGTTAGTGTTATGAATCAGGTTTTTTTCTTTCCTTTTTTTTCCGAGTGAGTTATGGAGCCGACTCCAGCGGTGTATCTACAGACAACAGCAAACAACCTGACAGTTTGGAGATAGTAAGAATTGTTGAGTGTTCTCATATTGTGGTGTACTCAGTGATGTGTGTGTGTGTGTGTGTGTGTGTGTGTGATAGTAGTATAACTGCATATATGCAAGCAAAACAGACACACACACAATTCTCTTACTTTTGGATTTTCATTTTATTATATTTTAGCTATTAATATTGTAAGCTGGGTGAAACTTGTTTTAAACTAAAATTTTGAAAAATAAACTATAAATTGTAGAGATACAGCTGCAAAAAAAAAAAAAAAAAGAAAAGAAAAGAAAAAAGAAAAAAGAGAAAAAATAGCAGGGAAATTGTGAATGTTTGTTTATGTTTCTAAAATTGAAATTAAAATGTTTTAGTATTATGTAAACTACAGATATACATGTAGGTGGTTTTTCATAATAGTGTTGATATATTTGTAGTAAGTTTTCTTTATTTATTTTTTGTATGATGTTCTGTATTGTATTGAGTTACAATAACACGCATGCACACACACAAAACAAAAATAACGCAATGCTAAAACGCGCTCAGCCGTACGAGCATTAAAAAAAGGAAACAGAATAATAGGAGTAATAGAATTGGAGTTTTGCTGGGTACAGACAGACAGACAGACAGATGGATGGACGTCAAGTCTTTGCAGTACCTGATGGCCGTATTTTGGCCTCGGGTAAAAATCTGGACTCCACATCTACAACCAAACTGAAGGGATTCTTCCTGATGTGTCCAGCAGGTTTTCCGTTTAATCCTCCTGACAAACAAATGGCGATGAGGGTTTTGATGGAGGTCATTCAGACCTGGCTGGTGATACTCTGTTACTTTGTGATGGATGCCAACTTTGTGTTTGTGTGAACAGACTCTTCAGGAACTCTTATTGACATCCTGTAGCAAACATTTGTGCACACAAAACCGAGCGAGCTGTTCATTGCACGATAGGAGGAAGTTCAGTGAAACACATCTAAAATGAGCAAGAGGGCCATGAAACTCGTGATGAGAAGAAATAAGACTTTGTTTAAAGACACAACGTGCAACACCACCCCGTGTGTGCCGAAGCTTGTGCAATAAACATATTCTACTTTAGTTTCTAAAACCAATGCAGTTATTTTTGGTTTCTGCAGCGGTAACCGTGCAGACGGCATGCAGATGATGAGCGACTGCTCCTGTCTGTGCAGGGCATCTTTGAAAGATGTTTGGATGTCAGCGAGAAGCATGGCAGAACACAGTGTGAGTGGGTTTTCAGTTTCCTGTAATCATGGTTGTGTCTATGTGAGTGGACGTGTCTTCTGCTGACTTGGAGATATTTCCACAGCCTGGTTTTGGGCGTGTTCCTTACTTCCACTGGCACGTCTTGTCGCTCACTGCGTCTGCTACAGTGAAGTCACCAATTTAGGCCAAACAAAAAGTCACGTCTCCTGTTTTATGAACATATAAATGTCGCTTTTGATTGTTTTTGAGGGTTTAATAACGTCACTGCATAAAGCAATTTAGCCATGTGATGATGGTGATGTAATGTAACAGGTTGATTACTGATATATATATATGTGTGTGTGTGTGTGTGTGTGTGTTTCCTGAGTTCTCAACCCACAACCACAAATAATTGGTGTCATATTCATTATGGGTCTTGTGAAAGTGTTTATCAGTTGTTGTTGGCAGCAATGTGAATTGACAGTTTGGTCCATATATATCTGGACAAAGAAAAACTTTCAGTTATTTAACTTTCCATTACAGCATATTAGTGCAGAGTGTTGAAAAAAAAAAAAATCAAGTCTGCTGCAAAACACGTCAATCTGTGGCCTCGATTTTATGTCGATGTAACAGTCTATTATGTTGAAGCAACAGGCAAAAAGTTCCATACACAGTCTCTACAGTCACGCTTGCTGAAGCTTGTAACTGCTCCTGGGTTGTCTAGGTGTCTTGTTAGCTTCCCTCATTAGGCCCCTTCTTGCACGTGCATTCAGTGTTTTTAAACTGTCAGCTCCATATTTATCACACACACACATGTATATGTGTGCATGTGTATATATATATATATATATATATATATATATATATATATATATATATATATATATATATATATATATATATATATATATATATATATATATATATATATGTGTGTATGTATATGTGTGTGTGTGTATATATATATATGTGTGTGTGTATCTTATATCAAGGCAAAATAGATTGATTTTAGACTGCTGAGAATTTTCTTCTTACCAGGCCATTTTTGTACTACACTGAAAAAAGAGAATGTTTGAACCAACTTAAAAAAGTGTTACAATTTGTAAAAACCTGAATGAATTAAGTTGCTTGAACTTAGGTTTGAAAGTTAAATCAACTCTAACTTACAAATTTAAGTTCAAACAACTAAATTCATTCAGGTTTTTACAAATTGTAACACTTTTTTAAGTTGGTTCAAACATTCTCTTTTTTCAGTGTAGAGTACGTCACTTGTTTCAAGCATTTGCTTATTTTTTCATATAATTCATCTTATTTTAAGTCTAGCTGTACTAGATTCAAGTTAAATTACCATATGCCCTTATGTGACAATAATAGCACTAACATAATACCAAATTTAGGATCATTTTCCTATATTGAGAAAGTATTTCCTCAATATTCTCCTTGTTTTAAGTCAAAACACGTTATAAGATATTCTTGTTTTGTTAAAGTTAGATGTATTTACTCATTTAAACAAAACAAACTTGACAAGTCATATTTTCTTGTTTGATGGCAGGTAACCTTGTTAGTTTTTAAGTGATATATCCCTTAAATTATAGCCTTTTTCTTGTCGTTTTAAAGCTAGGATTTTGCAGTGTACAATACTATTCTGTTTGCATTTCTTAAAGACTTATGTTAATGAAGTCAGATCTTATCCTCACCTGTGGTCATGCGCTTTGGGTAATGACCAATGACCAAAGGAACAAGGCCACGGATGCAAGTGGCAGAAATTAGGTACTTCTATTGGATATCTGAGCTGATAATCAGGGACATGGTGAGAACCTCAAATATCCCGGCGGGATTCAGAGTAGAGCCGCTGCTTCTTTACAATAAATGGAGCAGGCTGAGGGGGTTCAGGCATCTGGTGAGGATCCCCCCTGGTCTTTTCCCTGGGGAGGTCTTCTAGCCACTGTCAAATGGGAGGAGACCCCAGGGAAGACCCAGGACACACTGGAGGTATATTTCCCAGCTGGCTTGGGAACACCTCAGGATCCCCTGGAATATTTAGAGGACTTGGTGGAAGATAGGGAATCTGGACCCAAATAAGTGGCAGAAATGAATGAATAAATGCTCAAATTACTTTCAGGCATATTCAGTGACTTGGAATTGTTCATGTATCCATCCCGTGACTTATCTAAAAAAAACAAAAACAAAAACAAAACAAACAAACAAAAAAAAACTGGCTGTAAAAGTGATTGTTTCATTTTTAAATCCATGTCTTATGGCTCTGAAAATGGAGGCACTACACAAATACAAATATATGTACAAATAAACATGACTTTCAGTTTACCTCCATTGTGGAGCTGCACAGAGACAAAATGATAAAAGCCAGTCACTGTCCAATTACTTATGGACCTGACTGTAAAACCCATTTACAGCTATTTTGTGGAAGAAGCACACATTAAGAGCTGCATGTACACATTAATTTCACGTGTGTGTATAAGGAGAATATAGCCGGACAGTTTGATTTTTATCATGTGATTTTTGCAGCTGTAAGCCTGTTATTGATTTTGGGACGAAGCTCCGATGGGATAAAGGGATAATCTGGATGCTCCGGGTGCTGCATTGTGGCCGATTTCTAACACTGATCATAATGCAACAGATGACTTTCCTCTGCATATCCAAACACACATCAATATCAGTGGCGGCAGCATAACTCGAGCACGGTTGTGTGTGTAATGAAAAGGGAGCACAGAGGAGGTGAGGGAGGGAGGAGGGGGAAGAACAAAGGATGCAGACAAGGTGCCACGGAAACGGGGCGATGGGGAACCCTGGTGTCCATTTTCAAAACTGATAAATGTCTCTCATCGTTCTCTTACGCCGCACATGTTCTGTAGAGACACAGCGGCGCATTGAGCATCTTTAAATTCAGGGTGGGGGGGGTGAGAGGAGGAGGAGGAGGAAGGATGGGATGGAAATTGGAGGAGAGGGAGAGGCTGCTGAAATCATGGGTGGAGGGGGGTGGGGAGGGAGCATTGCTGCGTCTGTTGCCGCTGTCATTCTGCTGCTGCTGTGCCGTTCGAAGGCAGGAGGGTGCACTGAAGGGAGGAGTGTGGAAAAACGGAGGCAAGAAGGACGAGAGGGAAGGAGAGAGCGAAAGGGAGTGCCTGGGCAGCACTGCAACAGCTGCAGCAGGAGGAAAGAGGGAGAGAAGGAGATAGAGGAAAGAAAGACAAGGCCGCAAGATCGCCTGAGAGAAAGAATTTCTATTTGTTTTCCTTGCGCGAGGCAAAAAGGGAGTTTGAGTGCAGAAGCCAGTTTTCTCCCTGCTGATGCTTTGCTGCATGGTCTCATGCAGGAGGCACACTGGGACATAGCGTGAAAGGCAGAGAAGGAGATTTGAAGATGGAAAGGACGGATAGCACAAAGGCGTACAGCCAAGCAGATGGCAAAGGAGTTGGTCTTGTAGCTAAGAGGGCCAAATCTGGAGTTCCTCAGGGTGCACAGCGCGGCGAGCTGAACGTTTACAGGGCGGGTAGTTCTGAGGGCAGGATACCGGTGCCCTCCAACCTCCGCAAGCAAAGGTCTATGACCAACCTGGCTGTACTCACTGATGCTGAGAAGAAGTTACACCTTTATGAGCCCAAGTGGTGCGATGACATGGCCAAGACCGGATTGGGACAGACCAAGACTGGCAAAGCAAAGACACCAGGGGGTGTCGGCGGCACCGGAGGGGGCGCTCCACTCTCACGTAATTTATCCAGATCTGAACACTCGCTCTTTCAGGGCAAACCTAAGCCCTTTAGCTCCCTGGCTGCACCCTCCGCCCTGAGCAAGCAGAGCCGCATACCTCGTGGTCCATATGCCGAGGTGAAGCCCCTGAGCAAATCACCTGAGGATGGGAAGTCAGATGATGAGATCCTGTCCAGCAAGGCCAAGGCCAACACCAAGAAGCATGGAGCCGGCCCCGGCGAGGAGTCGGGCTCCAAAGGGCAGGGGGAGGAAGGGGGAGACAAGCCCTTTTTGAAGGTGGACCCCGAGCTGGTGGTGACGGTGTTGGGTGACCTGGAGCAGCTGCTCTTCAGTCAGATACTAGGTGGGTACAGCAGTGCGGTCTTCCTACATTTAGCACCCCCAGGGGTGCTGTCTGTCCTCCCCACTAGTAGGATTTTTCTCCTCAAAGTCACCCCCCCCCCCCCCCCCCCCACCCTCCAGCCCCACGTTTTTGGATTTCACACAATTTTCTTTCAGATGGTTGGGAAACGCATGAATGAATTCTTGTTGTTCTTCTAACGCAGGCTTTCCAGTTGTCATGTGGTTTCTTACAAAGCTGATGAGGATTCAAAGTCATTGTTCATCATCGTCCTCTATTGTTCTAATTCCGACAGCCTGTCACTCAGGTGTCCCGGTGGCTTTAATTATGTCAAATAAGCCTCGTTCCTCTAGTAATACGGCCGTCTGACTGTGTGAAAAAACCTGAGGGGGTGGGGATTAACACCAGCAGGCTGATCTCTTTTCTGAAGCTCTTGTTTGCTGCAACATGTGCCGATGCACTCAAGGGTCCATCCACTGTACAAGTCGTGGTGGGAAAAAGAAAGAATGCATGCTGTAGTGTACTCATTTTAGGCACATTTAGCCTCCTCGCAGATCCATTCATCTGGAAAGTAGTGACAGATGGTGCAAATGGCAGAGAATATGACCTTTCTGTCTGCAGATGAACGTTAGATTCATCAATAGGATGAATGGATCATTTACACTTTATTTCCGGTTTTCCATTATAAACACTATTGGATGTACACACCATGAATGTGATGAGGATTTTGTATTGCTGTTTTAGTTGTAAGAATTTAAATGTGAGATCATTGGACATGCTGTGATCATCGTATTTTTACCACTGCTAACGAAGTTGGAGGAGGAGGAGGAGGTTATGTTATTGCCCCTGCTTGTTTGTTTGTCTGCTTGTGAACAGCCTGGAGCCCACAGTGTTTCACATATCATTACGAAATGTTTTACTGAAGATTCATATCCTGATAGGCAAGATGTGATTAAATTTTCAAGGTCACAGGTCAAAAGGCAAAGTCAGAAAAATCTTGGAAAATTGGAAAAATCCTTATCTTTAACATTAAACAAATTTTAAAAAATTCATAACTCTCTCAAAAAATATCAAATTTCTTTCATATTTGAGAGTGAACAGGATAGGCTAGGACAGGATGAATGAATGAATGAAAACTGTTTGTTTCGAGCATTTGATACAACAACAAATACAAGATAGATCAGTGAAAACAACTACAAAAAAGTACCTACTGTGTACCCAACATGTCCGGAAATGGTTAGGGTGAAGCATCATCTTATTTATTCCTACCCCTTCTTCCCCACAACCAGTAATACCCTTTGCCACATATACACATAGATTCCTACACACCTAAACCGATATCAATATCAATATCAATATCAATATATATATATATATATATATATATATATATATATATATATATACACAAACATAAATATACACCTACACATACCTACTTACATACAAAATACTATATATTTACAAGCCGAAGCAAAAAACAAAAACACCCTAACCCTCATTACTCTTCCTCCTCCCTATACCTAGAAAAAACATATTTTTGTACCACTGTTTGAACTGGTTCATGCTTGGACATTGCTTGAGCCCCACTCCCAATCTGCAGGATAGGATAGGATGACATCCTTTATTGACTGACAAGGTTTGATCTAGATCTGATCCAGATTACAGATTTTGTGGCCATTTAAATTTAACATTGAAAACCCAATTTATTGCATATTTACCTCCGCCAAGGAGGTTATGTTTTCGGTTACGTCCGTTTGTTTGTTTGTTTGTTTGTTGGCTGGTTGGTTTGTTAGCAGAATTACTCAAAAAATCCTCAACGGGTTTCAATGAAATTTTTACCAGGGGTGTATCTTGGCCTAACTTAGAAGTCATTTAATTTTGGTAATGATGCGGAACACGATCTGGATCCAGTAATTTTTTTTAAAGGATTCTTTATCATTGCAGGATAGGGCCAATTTCAACATTTTTGCATCTAACTTCATGAAGACGGGTCACAAAGGCTGAACAAAAATTAAGTTACGACACAATAATTTAGCATTTGTTTCTCCTCATTGAATAAACTTATTAGAAAATAAAAAAAAACTTGTGTAGTTCATGCAGTTTCTCTTTATAAATAGATTTGTTGAAGATCTAAGGGTTTAAGCCTCTGGGGCCGATGCCGTCGTATACAACGGCTGAGACCAAGCTTAACTAAATTATAAATAACTTATTAATGATATGAGATAGAAACTTACTTTTTTTTTTTGCTGAAAAGTTAACGCCGCTGACTTTTGAACCACCGTCCACCATCTTTGTACTCCTCATAGAAGCTGTGTGATGACATGAGCAATGTGAGTGTCCAATCAAAATTGGTTCACTGTCACATTGTTTTCCAAAATCCAATCGTAGGGCAGATTCACCTCACGTGACACACCAAAGATTGTTTTTAGGAGTGATGTGTTACTAGTTTATTATAGTTTGCTATGTGTTTTGAATAAATGTGTGTGGAAAATTATTTCTGCTTTACTTTTTCCTTTCTTATTTCTGATTGTAAACCTTTATTACACTTATAAAACACAACTATAGCATATATATTTTGAAAGTACAGATTGTCCTGGAAACAAGGAGACACAAAACTTGATTCTGGGATGCAGGGAGAGCTGTTAACAGCAATCATAAAACATTTATGCCAGGCGAGTGAACTGTCCAAAAAATGCCCTCGGACTCCAGAGGGTTAATCACTGAATCTGAAACATGATGGTAGATGCGTGAAATGACGTGGAATAAGTCTCTTTGCCAAAGGGTATTCCATGTGACGTCAGTGACCCTATGGCCTTGGTGGAGGTTTGCATTCTCCCAGTGCTTCTAGTTTACATTATATCTTAATCAACCGTGCCTTGATCACTCTCAAATTTGAAAGTGAGGTGCAGAATGGCACTCACTATCGCCTCACAAAGTTTGATCTGGATCTGATCCAGATTACAGAGTTTGTGGCCATTCAAATTTAACATTGAAAGCTCCATTTATTGCACATTTTACATTATATCTGAATCAAACATGCCCCCATTACTCTCATATTTGAAAGTAAGATGCAGACTGGCACTCACTATCACCTGACAAAGTTTGATCTGGATCTGATCTGGAATGTGGATTTTGTGGACATTTGAATTTAACATTGAAAACCCCATTTATTGCATATTTGACATTATATCTTAATCAAACGTGCCTTAATCACTCTCAAATTTGAAAGTGAGGTGCAGAATGACACTCACTATCACATCACAAAGTTTGATCTGGATCTGATCCAGATTACAGCTTTTGTGGCCATTTAAATTTAACATTGAAACCCCCATTTATTGCATATTTCACATTATATCTTAATCAAACATAGCCCAATTACTGTCATATTTGAAAGTAAGATGCAGACTGGCACTCACTATCACCTGACAAAGTTTGATCTGGATCTGATCTGGATTGTGGATTTTGTGGACATTTGAATTTAACACTGAAAACCCCATTTAATGTATATTTTACTTTATATCTTAATCAAACATGCCCCAATCACTCTCATATTTGAAAGTGAGGTGTATATGGGCACTCCCTATAACCTGACAAAGTTTGATCTGGATCTGATCAGGATTGCGGATTTTGTGGACATTTCCATTTAATATCGAAAAGCCCATTTGATGTACATTTTGCCTTATATCTCAATCAAAAGTGCCTCAGTCACTCTCATTTGTGACAATGAGGTGCAAACTGGCACTCAATGAATAGACTAAGTTTGATCTACATCTGATCCTTATTCTGGATTTAACAGACATTTGATTCTTTTTTAACATTGAAAAGCCCTTTTGATCTGTATTTTTGAATTATATTTTAGCTTGTGAAAAGTCACTTCTAACAGGACTTTGGCATTGAAAGTTCTTTCCAAGGTAAAAATTTGTGGAATTGTAAACTGGTGTTGGCAGAGGTTTGTGCTCTGTGAGTGCGGCTTTCTTGTTTTTGTTTAAACAGAGAAAACTATTGGAAGTATAGTTTTTGTTGCAAACATTTTTTTTTTCTTTTTAATGCATGTAGTTTTATAGTTACAGTTGCATAAAATGGATCAAACTCAAAGTTTCCTTTTCTTTGAAGGCATCTTTGGTAGGCGATGCTAAAAGTGAACCATCCACCAATTAAAACACCCCAGATGCCTTATTTTGATGAGGTTTGTTTAGGAAATCCGTGCAGCATAACAAGCATGTCATCTACCATTCACTTGTTCAAATGTGAATTATGTGTTGCTTTCATTGCTCAGCGTCATCTGGTGTGCACATTTCCTGATGCACCTTAACGAACACTCATGTATGGGGAATTAATTTGATATCCATGCCTCATTTGGATATCTATCAATCACACGGCTCACACCAACGGCCAATCTGTTTTGAGCGTGCAGGGACCCTACAAACGTAATGAGTGGATAGACAGAAACATCAATCTTTCCCCAGCAGATTAAAATGATAACTCAAAAACAATAAATCCCATTGTCTTACAACTCACCAAATCAAAAGAGCAAATAATGAAGATGAACTCATTCACATTTGGTGGCATTTGATGCACCAGATCAATCCAAAAAGCATCTTTGGAGCTTTTCGGAGCTTTTCGGACAAAAGCAAAAGTCTCAATGCTTTTTTTATGGTTTTCCATGGAAAAAAGACAGTATATAACGGATTTTCACTCACATCGGACAAAGCGTTCTGTCTGATCGCAATCCATTTTCATTAAAACCCCCTCGCATGTACTGGACAGAGCAGTCTGGACGTGCCCAGTGACAGAGATACAAAATAAAGTTCAGCACTGACACTCGGCGATTTGAGGAAAGTGGGTACTGTATTTCCTTGATTAAAAGCCTGGGCATGTATTTTTTTCCAATCCGTGCTCAGACACAGCTGCATGGCTGGGAACCCGTGCACCTGCTAAATGACAGACACCGCAAAGTGCCATGATTTGCTACTTTTCTGCTTTCACCCCTTCCTCTCCCATCATATTTTTGCAGTGCGCCTGCTGATTACATCTTTATCATGGATCAAATCCGTGTATTCATAATTCAATTCTTGCAACCAATCAAATACTAACAGACACCCGAATGAGCCAATGAGTTACATATAGATTGTTTATCAGTTTCTTTCATTTCTAAAGCCTAGGTCTGGTGACCACCAAGGCCAACACTGCTTGTTTCTCAAAGCTCTGCACATTTTGTAACATACCCATATGTGCTTAATAACATAGAAGTGGAAAGTCACAAAAATCAGTGCACTGCGCAGTCTTCATGATATTTACAAATCAGTTTATTTCGAGAAATCACTCCCCGCAAAAAAAAAAACAATAAAACAACTCAAAATGTTATGCTGTGAATAATTTATCAATATGTAAATTGATGATTGTGTCCCTGCAGAGTTAAACGGTTTGAGGACAAAAGAAAAAAAAATTGGGGGAAAATGGACATAATGAGACAATGGCAGTGGAAAAGTTGGTTTGTAGTAAATCCATCTGTGGGAGAGGAAAATATCCTCTTTTAGAGTAAATTAATGGTTTGTATTTACAGCAACATTGATTTGATTACTTCTTTCTTTCTTTCTTAGACTTCGAGCACTGTATCCCCCCTCCCATGTCTTCTGTGCAGCAGACACACTTATTACTCTAAATAGATGTCTTTATTCAGTGTGCCTGATGCCCTTCCTCTCTGTGTCTGCAGCAGAACTCATTATAAGCTTAGTGAAAGGATGCTTTTGTAACTGAACACAGAGAATCCTTCTTTGCCAAAATGGTATCAAGAATGGTCAACTTCGTCCTCGGGGTGTTTTATTGAGCTCATTTAAAAAAGAGCTCATGCAGCACGGCTCAGACGTCGCAAACCACTGCTTCATCCCACGACAATCCATGCAACATCATATATCTACATACAATTGTCTTTTTTGTTGCTGGATTACTTTATTGTGTTCAGATGTGAAGTAAATCTTGATTATTTTGGAACTTATGTTCAAATTGGACATTTTTTCCCTTAATCTTACATATGCAAAAGGTTAAAAAATGACAGCTCAATCAACTGAAATAATTTTCACTAAACAAACCTTTCAGACATACATTTAAACGTGCCCATTCAGTGTTTCAATGTTTCCCATAATGCCCTTGGCAGCCCCCTGTGCTTCCCAGAATGCAATGGCAAAGTGAGGATGTGGATGGCGTTATTTTAGTGAGTTCACCGGCGATTATGATGATTATATGCTGTCCCAAGTTGAGAGGGTTAACTAGAGGAGGTGATGGAGCTGTGATGGACTTCTGCTGTGCCCCGATGTTGTCTTATTAGTGCAGCAGATAAGTGAAACAATCATGCAAATGGTGATAAAGGCATCAAATTCAGCAGAAATACAAAAAACAATTGGCCACTTGACTTTTCAATTGCCTGATCATAAAGATTCCAAAAAGGTATAGTTTGGACTATCTGTGACTGAATTCTATGGAGTTACGGGATAAAAACAACAAGAATGGTGACAAAGGTTAGTTTCATTTTATACAGGGGTCAAAAGTTAAAGTTGCTCCAATTTTGGTAAAACGTGATGCAAATTATTGGTTGAGCTAATAGGATTAATAAATGGAATAGTGTTGATAGAGTTGAATGCTTGGTCTCCAAAGTAAAGGTCAAACAATGTTGATGTCCATTGGATTCTATGACATGTGACATACATACGTATGTTACCCCGTAACGTGATAAGTAAGGATGATACATGGTCCAAACTACTCCTTTTTAGAACTGTGTTAACTCAACTAGCAATTTGCATCACGTTTTATCAAAATTGGAGCAACTTTGTCCTCTGTACAAAATGAAACTGACCTTTGTCACCATTCTTGCTGTTTTTATCCCGTAACTCCATAGAATTCAGTCACAGATTGTCCAAACTATATCTTTTTGGAATATTTATGATCAGGCAAATAATGTGGAATATTTTTCAATATGATTGGAGCATCTTTTAATTTTGCCCTCTGTGTAATTCTTCAACTGACCCCTACCTGACCACCGATTGAAAATTCAAGTGGCCAATCGTTTTTTTAAAAGAGGATTATCTGAGGAGTATTTCTGCCGAATTTGATGCTTTTAATCACCATTTGCAGGATTCCCCTCTATCTGCTGCACTATATTGTCCATACTTCATGAGATGTGTTTGCACCATGAGTGCTGAGCTCCTGACACTGGATCTCTGCTGAAACCGACCTCTCGCGTGAGTTATGGACCGCCAGACGGCGAGAGATTCACAACTGTGAAACCCCAAAGATTGGATATGGATTGACAGATTCATGGCAATAAAAAAAGCTGAAGCTCTCAGAAGGAGATGGTCCGAAAAACAACAAAATACTATTTTCCATCCATCCAGGATGGAACCAGCTCTATTTATCATAATTACTACATACTGTGTGAGCGCCAGGAAATTAACAAATGGAGCAAAAGCCAAAGTTACATAAAACAAAGAAACATTCTAACCACTGTCAAACCATGTAGGATGACTTTTACCAAGCAAGGCATCACCAAAGGTTACACACTGTAACAGTGTGCGACATTACAAACATTCAGGCCATTGAACTGCATTGAGGCTTTGGTGCTGCAGTTTGTCCTGTTTCTGTTGTCTGCTGTAACTATGAATATATGACTTCAACAGGCATGTGGTACAAACTGTTTCAGCCATTGTGCACCGCTTACCAAGCAAATATATATTGTAGTGGAGCAGTGCAATTTTATGTTGGAACTGACTCTCTATATAAGAAAACAAAGAAAACAACAAGCTGAAAGAAAAAGTATATATATATATATATATATATATATATATATATATATATATATATATATATTTTTTTTTTTTTTACTCGTACTCTTTTAAAATGACCCCAACACCATTTCTCTTCCAATCCTCACTATGGTACAACAACTTGTCCCCACCGCCGATGCTCCTGCTCTTACTTCCCTTCCACTTGGTCTCTTGCACACACGTCTACCTTTCTCCTCTCCATCATATCAGCCAGCTCTCTCCCTTTACCAGTCATACTACCAACATTCAAAGTCCCCACTCTCATTTCCTCTTCTTATTCTTCACCCAGCAGTAGCCTAATTTCTGCCGGCACCCCTGTTGGGCAACGGCACCGGTGGCGGTTGTTGTTAACCCAGGACTCGACTGATCTGGTATAGATATACATATATATATATATTTATATCCAAGTGGCCTCGCTGTACATGCGTGTGTGTGTGTGTGTGTATGGCTTCGATCACAGCAAAAATGAGGAGAGCTGTCATTTGCCATTTGGTATGCTCATGTATTTTGGGTCAAGGATGAATGTTGATAGGACAAATATTTGTTGAGAAATTAGTGATTTTAGCTAACAATACAAAATGGACATTGTGCTGCAATGCACCATGGGAGTTTGGGGTTTTAAATGTTGTTATTGTGGTTCATGTTAGTTTAACAGTGTTGTTAGTGTTATTGACTTATTGTGTTTTTGTAGTTTAATTGGTTTAGTCAGTTTAGTTTAAGTGTCATGTTGCTGTTACCATGAGTGACTTTGTGTCATGCTCCCACTACTATAAGTTTAAAGTGTTTTGCCTTTAATGTCTTCTGCCTCCCTCTTTGTTTGTGTGTCAAATTAAAAGCACCTGCTTACCGCAGAATGCAGAAAAGACAAGAAGCTCTGCGAGCATGCAACTTTGATTTCACACAAGCTGTAGAGAGCTGACATTTGCCGTTTGGCATGCTTATGTATGTTGGGTCAAGGAGGAACAGTGACAGTACGGAACATTGACAGGACTAATATTTTTAGAAAAGCTACATATATTAGCTAACAACACTGAACAATGGACATTAATATTTACATTCTGGACTCATACGCCATTTCAGCAGGGGGTGGTAAATCATCTGTATATTAAAAGCGTGGGTGTGTGCGTGATTTTAGAATGTTCAATGTAAGTACATAATATAATTGTAAATATGTTAAAAATACATGGATGACACAAGAAAGTGAAAATACTTATTTCCTTTGTGGTCCATTTAAAAATCAAATGACAAATAGAAGTAAAAATAAAATGAGAATAATAATGATAATAAAAATGTCTATATGATAGTGTATATATATATATATATATATACACACTCAACAAAAATATAAATGCAACAGTTTTGGTTTTGCTCCCATTTTGTATGAGATGAACTCAAAGATCTAAAACTTTTTCCACATACACAATATCACCATTTCCCTCAAATATTGTTCACAAACCAGTCTAAATCTGTGATAGTGAGCACTTCTCCTTTGCTGAGATAATCCATCCCACCTCACAGGTGTGCCATATCAAGATGCTGATTAGACACCATGATTAGTGCACAGGTGTGCCTTAGACTGCCCACAATAAAAGGCCACTCTGAAAGGTGCAATTTTGTTTTACTGGGGGGGGGGATACCAGTCAGTATCTGGTGTGACCACCATTTGCCTCATGCAGTGCAACACATCTCCTTCGCATAGAGTTGATCAGGTTGTCAATTGTGGCCTGTGGAATGTTGGTCCACTCCTCTTCAATGGCTGTGCGAAGTTGCTGGATATTGGCAGGAACTGGTACACGCTGTTGTATACGCCGGTCCAGAGCATCCCATTCAGAGGAAAAAACAGGCTGATTTCCGCATCGCCGTGCATCTTTCAGGGTTGAAACTGACCCAGTAGATGTGGAGATATAATCTCTCCACCTAGTCCTGAGTCTTCCCTGGGGTCTCCTCCCAGCTTGACCTGCCTTATTCAAGATGCTCTCAGACAACACACACCCTATACTTTACATTTAGGTCAGATCAGGTATAGGAGCATGCACTGGTGCCACATGTTGCCACATCCATCACACAATGGAACCTTGTGGGGGTCTTGGATGGCAAGACCCTCACCTATACCTCATCAAAGCCCAAAATGCAAAATTGTATTAAACAGACACACACACACACACACACACACACACACACACACACACACACACACACACACACACACACACACACACACACACACACACACACACACACACACACACACACACACACACACAAAACAAAACCTCTAAAGTCAATAGTATCTTTTCTTTTGTCAACCCAACTTTTAAAAAAAAATTTCTGAAAACTGATTGTGTTTTATGGACCTGCTTCAAAAAAAAGAATTTGCCAATTCAGACCAGGCCTAACAAACCAAAGGGCATGACAAATATATCATCTCTTTAAGAAGTGGCCATTTCTTGGGATCTGAGCCCACACAACCCAGTAAGTGTCCTGACCGCCATGCCAGTTCCTGAATGGGCCCAGACACACATATCCTTCCACTGGGGAACTGTGTTGGGACAACACACTAGCCATCCACTGTTAGCCTTTATATGACACCTAAATAGATTCTATGTCACGAGAGATTCAGTATTGGTCCGATTGCATGGAGGAAGAGACTAGCATGCATTTTTGGTACTATGCGCTGTGCATTTTCCTCCTATCGGTTTTGCACTATTACACAGCTCCATTAGCTTCTTGTAAAGATAATTCCATGATTTGAGGAAACTAAATCCAGGGTGTTCATGGGAACATCTTTAGCAGCTCTTGAAGCACTGACAGATGAAAAATTGAACAAGTTTTTGTTGTGATTTTTCCCTGAGTTGAAGAAAGCATATGTGTGTTTCCATACACACACTGCTAAACTCATTGGTGCTCGCTGAAGTCAGTATTGGATCAGCCGAGTTGTCTACCAACCGAAGTGAACTGCTGGGACCCACTGCCTTCCAACTGTGAATGGTGAATATTCTTAATTCATAATTGGGAATATTCTAAATTCAAAATTGGGATTTGGCTGTTCAAGTGGAACTGTTAAAAGTGTTTTTCACTGCTCAGCTACAACACTCCAGGCTTATCTAGCCTCAAGGACAAATTGCCCACTGTTTACCTCCAGAGGAATTTATTCAGGCCTTGGTGACATTATTTAGCTCCATTCTTATCTCAACCCACAAAGACAATAAACTGACAGACTTACACATGGACTGAAGCATGCTCCAGTTTTTCCCTTTCACCTCCCTTCCTGCCCCCACTGCGGCAGGTCCCCGTCCTTCCCAAACTGGCAGGCGGCGCGACTCCAGTTGCAGCGGCTACCACACACTCACATTGCCTCAATTTGGAAAATGGACTGTTTCAAGTTTAGTGCACATAAACAATGTCGAATGTATATGTGTTGTCTTAATTCTGATGTGTGCCATTATTACAGTAAACAAGTAATAATTGTGGATTGATTGCTGTTTGTCTGTGGTAATGTGAGTGTGGCTCTCTCGTTGTTGTAATGACAATGATAATAAAGCTATCCATCCATCCATCAGAGAAGATACACCTCTCTAAATCTAAGTAGAATAAATACAAATTATACAAATAACAAATGTTTTTCATTCATGCAATGGAAAGAATATTTAATGAGGTGAAAGATGGAAAGTTCCATTCAGTGAGGTGCCGCCAAGTTGAATGAACAATTCATCTTTCACCAAATGAAATATTCTTTCCATTGCACGAATTAAAAAAAAATTCATTATTTGTTTTGTATAACGCCTAACAATCCAGAAAATGTAGTCAATCCCCCATGCCGTACATTGACTTCTTTGTGTACAGACTGCCACCTGCTTTCCTCAGTCCAGCGACAAAAAAATGCAGCAGGAAATTGTAGAGCTCTTAATCCGACAATGTTTGTGCTTCAGGTAGAGCCATCCCAGTGAATACTACAAATGGATCCAGGTGGCTTACGGCGTACTTGAATTCTTTTTTGTGTGTGTTACAAGAATGAGCACCTTAATTAAAACAAACGCTGCCATGTTTGTTTTTAAACTAAGCGCCGTCGCTGCGTCAGTGAGCACGGTGGTTTCAGTGTGCAATAGCACAAAACGTATAGCACCATAACGGCACACTAAATAGAACCAGAATTGCACGGTGAATGGAACACAATGGTAAATGGTATGACTGATCCATGGTATGACTGATCCATAGTAGACAGTAAACAGTCCGATGCTGGACTAAGATCCACTGAAGCTGTGACAAAAATTTTTATCAGGTAACCGTTAACCCCCTTTTTTGCATTTAATTGTTCATTATACAACAACACCATAGAGATATAATGAATTCATTCTGCCTTGCATGAAAGTCATAGTAGCACACGTGTTTGTGTGATAGCGTTAACGCCCTGTGCATGCTGTACTGCAAATGTTCGGTGCGCTCTCATGAGCAGAGCACATCATGTTACTTGTTTCCCCTCACATCCAAGCCCCTCCTGCTGCTCTTCCACGTAATGCTGTTAACATTCATTTCTTGCTGCCTGAGGGGTTTTGCCCTCACAGTGACACGTAAAGCCCCTCTACTTGTGTTTTTGCCACATGGATGTTTCTCTGTTGCGTAACGGCTAACACAACAATGTTCCTAATGGTGCTGTAATATTGATTTGACATGCTCATGACTCACTGACCGCGTGGTGCAAATAATCGTCCTGTGGTGAGATCATCGCAACTGCATATTTTTAATAAGTACAACGACTAAATGAGTCCGATATAACAGACTAAACAGTAAAATGTGTCCCGCTGATGCACAGCTGTTCAGTGTTTTATAGCCAAGCTGGACCACATCAGTCTGGAGGGGTGGCGGCTGAACATGGTTACCATAGTGATGATGCCCATGCAGTGAAAATGGTCAGCTTGTTGTGCTGGATATGTCCTTACTAGGAATGCACCTCCAGCTACTGACGATGAAAGAACAATGGCTGCAAACATTTGCACATTCATGCACATCCTCCCTTGGAATGCAATCACATGGACACCACCGCACACAAAGGCGCTGTGTCTGTTTTGGGGTGACTAAATGTTTTCCTATGCATGACTGTCCCATAGACCCTGAGTCTCAGAGGAAGCGCACTGTGCAGAATGTGCTCGACCTCCGCCAGAATTTGGAAGATACAATGTCGAGTCTGCGGGGATCACAGCTGAGCCATAGGTAAGTTCACGACTTCTACTCTACATTTGATCTTATTCCCTAGTGGAAGGATGCAAGGATTCCCAAAGTGTGGGTCGTGCCTGTGTGTGTCTATCTATCTATCTATCTATCTATCTATCTATCTATCTATCTATCTATCTATCTATCTATCTATCTATCTATCTATCTATCTATCTATCTATCTATCTATCTATCTATCTATCTATCTATCTATCTATCTATCTATCTATCTATCTATCTATCTATCTATCTATCTATCTATCTATCTGTCTGTCTGTCTGTCTGTCTATCTATCTATCTATCTATCTATCTATCTATCTATCTATCTATCTATCTATCTATCTATCTATCTATCTATCTATCTATCTATCTATCTATATGAAGACACTTTTATTTACTTATTTTTGCTGATCCTTCATCGGCCATTTGCAGTACCTTCATGAGCCACCAGGGGGCCTGGAGGGTAGTGACATGAGGAGTTGAAAAAAAAAACAGTCACGTGAGTCCTGGTGTCATCTTGGGACCAGGAGTTGTTGTTGTGCATTTGGATGCATAAATAGACACAACAAGGGCTTCAAGATGTACAGATTCCCTTCAGATCTGAACAGAAGAAAAAAATTGGGAAAATAAAGTCAGCATGTGGGATGGAAGTCGACATCAACATCAAAGTTTTTAGAGGTAAAGTTATTGTTCAGTCTCATGTACAGTAAAACTCACCTAAACCATCATCGTATAAACCGGACAAAAAAGTCCCAATGTTTCTGTATTATTTTCCATGTAATAAAGACTGTACATAACGGATTTAGTACAACGGATTTTTCGCTTACATAGGATAAAATGTCCTGTCCGATCGCAATGTATTTCCATTAAAAACCCCTTGCATGTGGGACCGGAGTCATTTACGTGATTAAAAGTTCAACCGTTTATTTTTTTTTCACACCGTCCTCAGACTCGTACCTGCAGCCTGACGTGCACCTGTTAAATCAGACACAGCAAAAGGCTGTGATTTGTCACTTTTCTGCTTTCACTCTTTCCTCTCATATTTTAATAGTTTTTGTTGCGCTGATTGCATTTCAGGATCACATACATTTGACAGAAAAGTCAGCAAATTTACAACACAGAATGTGAAAAAAGAGGAAAATGTACAGTTTACCTTTGAACTGGAGGTGATGAATGTAGAAAGAAAAGCTTGTTGAGGGTCAAATTAATCCAGATTAAAGCATAATCCAGGGATGGAGAACTTTAAGATGCCACGCATGTGGGCATCATGACACAGAGTTACAGAGCTGCAGAAGTGCAAATCAGGCTTTAAATTAATTAAATAAATCATCATAAATTGTAAATTTATGTAAATTTGATAGCTTATCTATTTTTTTTATATTTAATTTGATAGTACCTGTACCTGGATGTGTTGCTATATGTGGTTAAATGATAAAGAAGAAGAAGAAGAAAAATGTTGAAAACATAAAAGGTTCATTCAGTAGTTCAGCACATTTCGCCCCAAAATGGCACCATGTTCTAAGATGACGAATAAAGGGACCCTAAGTACTGCAGTAATTCCATCTTTAGTCTCATGTGTTAATTAAAATTGTGATTAAAAGTTTGACTGGGGGGGGGGGGGGGGGGGCAGAAGATCTTCAGATTTCAAAGCAGGCCTTTGGTCTACTTCTGTCTGGGAGCGGTTGCCCAGTGGTTTGTTGTTCACCAGTGGTTACTTTTACACTAATATCGTGTATGTTTTGTCCAGAAATAGACTCTCAGGAATAAGCTGGATCGATACCCAAATCGTTTGTATGTAATCTGTTGTGCTTTGGCATCTAGGAGAGTTTCCACCTGGTGCACATCTGGCTTCCATCCTTAATGCCCATCTCTCTTTAATAGTTATGACTTCATTCCTGGAATTTCTCCGTTTACCAGGTTTAGCAAAGGCCTGTGCAATAATTTGTTGCAACAACCACAACATAACACACTGGTGGAACACAGTCACCATAATCACTTGACAGTAAACCAGAGTTTGCATGAATTCCAACATGTGGAAATGTGTTTTAAACTTGGACTAATCCTTCATTTGAAAGGACTTATAGTGCAGGCGGTTTTGTTTTTATTTGTATGGTTGGGTTTGAATCTCTTTCATTAGTTCACCATACAGACTCATGTTGAACAAAATGGTTAATTTTCACCTAATAGTATATAGAACCCCATCACAAAGGCTTTTTAAAGTGCTGTGATTACATAGTCATCCCATGTGACCTGTATCTGTTTCGTGGAACCCGCTATTCCAGCAAGTCAACAAACACTGAATCATTTTAAACTACAAAAATAATCCTTTTTTTTATGTCAAAATGGGAACTTAGTATTTTTATGGATGACAGTGAAATCCCTTAAAGGCATTTATTTATTTAATGGCAAAGGGAAACATCATTCGGGTCAAAAATCAAAATCAAAAATCAAATCAATTTTATTTATATAGCGCCAAATCACAACAAACAGTTGCCCCAAGGCGCTTTATATTGTAAGGCAAGGCCATATAATAATTATATGAATGTGATTGACAAGAAGTATGGGTAATCAATATGTCTTTAGTCCTAAAATCATCTGTGGATACCTGAATAACCTCCAATTCGATGCTTTTCCTTATACCAGCTTATGAGATGCAGACTTTGTGCCTGTCTTAGAGGGAATCAGACAATTCGTGGATTAATATTCCACTGTTCTGTGAAATACATGTGGAGCCACTGTGGGAGACAGCGGCCCCTCATCTGCACATGGAGAAGAGGCTGCAGAACGACGCCGCAGTCTTCAATTTGAGAATTCACAAAACTGCTCATATCTTTTAAAACAAATTGTAATTCTATTTTCATCAAAAACAAGTGTGCACATTCGCTCGCGTGTGGCTCCAGTCAGCTTCAGGATAAAAATACTCCCATGGTTGCAGTCATTGCAATATTTATTTAGTTGTCTTTATTCTTACATAATAGACAGAAGAGATGGTGTGAGCCATTTCTAATCCTGACCCACATACTGGAGGGTTCATAAAAAACCCAGATAGAATCTACATTGCATAGAACCATGGCAATACATTCAACATCATGAGTAATTCCACATTTCATGATTTTATTAATTTATTTTTCACAGAACGATTTTCATCCAACAGATTGCATCAAGGCCTGCTCCTCCTGTCTTGATTCTGGGAAACTGTACATGAAATATCACATCTTTTCCAGAAAGTACTTCTCTATAACACTCCACCATGAAGCTGCGTAACTGCTGACACAGCGGGCATTTAAAGTGTAGAGTTGTGTTAGGAAGGGCATCCGGTGTTACACTTGTGCCACATCAACCTCAGATTTGCTATGGTGACCATGAATGAAAACATGGGAGCAGCCGAAGGGTCTTATCTACTAGGGTACCATTCTGTTTGCATTTCTTCATGACACATGGAAAGTCCAGAACATATTCATGAACATGGAAATATTCATGTATCCATCCACCAATGGTATATGTAAAAGCCATACCATTGGTGGATGGATACATGAACATGGGTCATCTACAGAGGAACAGAAGGGATCATATTTGTTTTGCTCGCTTGATAAATGCTGTGTTTTTATATAGTGTGTGATTTTAATTTTTTTTTGTAATACTTCCATGTCCTTCCTGATATGAGGCAGCTTCCCGCAGCTGTCAAAGAACAGCTCTGTGGCTCAGTGGTAAAGTTGCTGACTGGCAATCAGAGCTTTTCAAAGGTGCGAGTTTGCATCCAGTGGGTGGTGTGTTGTTCTCTTTTTTTTAATTATTCCACATAAGCAGCACAATGTGGTCCCACAGGTACTGACTGGCTTTATTTTTTTATTTATTCCACATAAACAGCACCATGTACTGCACCTCGCACTGTTCTTGCTCGAAAGACACTGCACATGCACTATCTTTTGCATCGGGTTCATGTGTGCCTGCCCGTCGGCGCAATGTTTCATAGTGCGCTAATTTTGAACTGTTTCGCACTGTTTTCGCCGTAATCGACCAGACGTTGACCAAACTTCGCACTGTGTGTGAAGGGGCCCTAAGAAATGTTTCCTTTTAGTGTTCTAGTTTGGTGATTGTAGTTCCATGCAGCTGTTGTTCAATTCACATTTTGCTGTATGTCAGTTGTGTAGGTCAGTGAATGGTTCTGCTGGTAATATGAAATCTTATGAGTGAATAAAAATAGATAAATTCAAATATAAATTTGTGTCATTTCATGAATTCTTAAATAGAGAAGTTGTTTCAAATGGTCACTCTTAAAATCAGAAAAGGCAATCTTGTTCCTCCGCTAAGATTTCATATATATATATTGTGTTAAAATGAGATTATTTTTCTGAGTGTAAAACATACTTCTCAAGATTATTTTTCTTTTTTAGGGATTTTTCTTTTTGTCCAGAAACAAAGCTTTTCTACTTTCTTCAAATTCCTTTTATGCAATTACTTATGGGATCTGAAAATGGATGAATTTTGTCAACAAATAGTGGTGATTCTTAAACAATGAATGTGATATATGTGTTAAAACCCTTCAGTTAAAGACAAAAGTCGATCCTACAAAGACATCTTGATAGTTTAATTTTTACTTTCTATGTGGTAGTGCACATACGCAGAATTAAATAAAAAGGCCCTGTAAAAATACTTATGGACCTGACTAAACCTGTTATCTGTTGAATGTGACTGATGACTGAACAACACAAATGTTGCATCTTGGATGACTGCAGCTCTTTCTTTGAAAGACTTCTGTTTGTTCATGTGCTTTATGAAGTATTACAGTTTTACTGATGTTGTCCGTCATTCTGAATGACTGTCACCTAAACGCCTGGCGCACACTTTCATTTCTCCAGTTGCCTAGACAGCACTAACGTGGGCTATGACAGTGACGACACCAACGCTCGCAGCATATCCAGCCTGTCCAACCGGTCCTCGCCACTCTCCTGGCGCCACGGCCAATCCAGCCCCCGTCTTCAGGCGGGCGACGCCCCGTCCTCCACTGGTGGAGGATACCAGGGGGGTAAATCCAGCTCCCAGTATACAGCCTACACCATGCCAGCTCGCTGCTCCAGCTTCCTCAGCGGAACGTCTCGTATTGACCTCATCGAAAATTTGGACGTCGACGACACCAACCTTAAGTCTGGCTACCTGAGCGACAGCGACCTTCTTGGAAAGAGTCTGCCAGATGATGACGATGACAACCTCGCTAATGGGTAAGAGCGTCTGAAGATGAGCATTGTGCTTCAACGTTTGGTTTCCATAACAACTTAATAAACCCCTGAGCAAATGACTGCATGATACCTTATATGTACTGTATATTAGCAAAGTACGTTTAGAACACCAAATCCAATTTTGGTCAACTGGGCCATTGAATCGAAAGACGTTACTGGACTTTAGTTCAAGTTGGTCAACTTCAAGGTCAGAGGTCAAGGTGAAATTTCCAGCCTGTACTAATGTAAACGATAATGACTAATTTTTCTGGAAAATACTTCAAAAATTCTTCTGAAGTAAACCGTTTAAAAGCTCATGAAAGATTTTCTCCACATGCTTGATACTTTGGTGTTTTTTTGGGCTCTCTGAGTCCTTTTGATCTCGTTTGATCTTTGTTAGTTGGACAAGACACTTCATCTGCATTGGCCCAGTCCAGTCAGCGGTAAATTTGAACCAATATCTGGGGCAGTGACCTTCGATGGACTGGTGATCTGTCCAGGGGGAGTTGTAAACTCTCATTTGCGTCACACTGTGGGATCTCAAGATGGGCACCAGCACCAATGGGCCTCTGGGATTATACAGGCCTTATTAATAACTCAAGTTTGGTCTTGGTTTCGAGGCCACCTTTTCACCTACTCTTTCTCATCTCAGAATTGAAGGCGGTTATGTTAAAATTTAACTTGGTATGAGACTAGAATAAGTGCACCCATTAATTAAAATTATAATAAAATTAATACATTAATTCACATTGTGTTGGCTCGTGCCATATTTGATAGATCCCATGGTGCAATGCTCTCTTGAATGCCTGCTGTTGTTAAGTCTGGTTTGTCAATCACAAAAACTTCATTTGTCCCAGGAATTTCAAAAAGAAGCGCAGTGCAGAATGGAAGTTGTGTAAGTTCAGACTGGTGTTTTTTAGATCTCTGTCTGGACTCGGTCTCCCCTCCTCCTAAGACTCGGGCTTGACTTGGTCTTGACTCACACTCAACCCTTGTCCCCATCCCTAGGGCTTAACTGCTTCTTCTTGATCTTTCTTATATATGATGGAAATGCCTTTGACAGATCTTTTACTTAATTCCCCAGAATTAAGTAAACATTACTTCAGGAAGAGGTTTGAGATTGTCAAGGGATGTTTGGCCTTGTAGCACCTGGAACTGATATTGAGAGTAAAGATATGACATATAGTGCTTCGAAGTTTATCTTCCTGAAGCTTATCGGTACTCAGCTGACCTTGCACACAGCTGCAAATATGGAGAAATTTATAATACCACTAAGCAGATGAAAGACACTGTTATTGCAGTCGGTCGCTGTAAAACACAAACAAAGCAACCGATGCAGATCAGCCAACAATCTCTGCCTGGACTGTGCATGAATGATTTTATAGAACGCATGCATTAAGTTAAACAAAAGCTTACAAGGAAACTCCACCAATATCTCCCTGCAAACATCACAGACTTCTCCTTTGAGTTGTGCACTTGGACGATCAAAGAGCTTTTATCGGCGGCCTCTGCAGATACCGATTTCTTTTCTCTGCAGAGATGATCTCCCTGGAGGCCGTTTTTGCTGACTTGTAGGAGAACAGCTTCAGAACTTTCTCACCAGAGATTTCTGCTTTGAATCATCAGGCGTTTTTCCACACTTACTTACACAATGAACTCACCTTTGGTATACGCTGCATGAATTTTAACTCTTGCACAACATCTGCAAGCAGATAAAGTAGCAACAAATATTTCAGATCTTTAGATAATGCGTGCAACATTTTCCAGATGGTTTGAGTGACACATCCAACTTTTTCTTCTTATGTTCTTTCTCTCCTTTTTTTCCTTCCCCCTTGCTGCTCTCCTCTGGCTTCCTTTATGCTTCTTTATCTATCTCCGTCTCCCAAGTTGAAAGTTGACAAGAGTCAAGCAGTGAAAGAATCCAGGACAGTTCTCTCGTGTGATTTAGCAGCTTTATCGCTGCTGCACATGCAGCGGGATTTAGTCGGCCCTGCGAGCCAGGTCACATTCTTACTACATGGTGCATTAAGGCAAAGAAGGATGAGAGCAAAATTAGATGAGAAGAAATTAGAGCAAGGAAGAAAAAGTGTGCAGTGCAACTAGGCCAATGACAGTGGAGTGCTGTATAGAATTTGGAGATGACCTCCAGGAGAACAACGATAAAAAAAAAAAAAAACTGATTAGCTCATTTTGTGGATGTGAAATGGATCAAACAGTAGCAAACTTCTGATGAGGTTTGAATTAAACAAGGATCATTCCTGTGGGTAGTAGCATCTATACACTGAAAATCCATTTAAATCTGTCTTGTATTTGGTCATTTGTTTCGTTATAACTACAACGTTAAAATTAATTTGAGAGGTAAGTGTAGTTATTTGCAAGTGCAAATTTCAGCAGTAGTTCATTGGAGTCTGTGTTAATTCTGCAAAGTGTTTGACTGGATTGACTAAGCTGCTCTCTGGGACATCCTGAAAATTTACAGGATCTGCAACACATTGCTGGACATCAGAGGCAAGTAATGTGATTGCTTGTGCAGGGTTTAGAATTGCTGACTTTTTTTGTCAGTGAAAACTGGTGTTCCTCAGGGATGTGTTCTGGATCCCTCACTGTTCAGTGCTTGCATAGATAGAGCGCTGGGTGGGGTTATGGAAACCAGCGTGTGTGCCTTTGTTGGTGAGGAAACAGTGAAGTGACCTTGACTTTGTGATGTTTGCAGAATGCACTTCAGAAGCTGAGTGGAGAGTTGGAGTGCCTGGGTTTCAGCCTGTCCTGAATCAAGAATTGACTATTTGTATGCAGTGAACGTGTCAATGTTTTAAAGAAATTCACTTATTTCAGCAGTGATGGTCATGTCTCTAGGTCCTGGGCCTGTGAGAATGAGAGAAGCTTGGGCACCTATGGTGAAGGAATTACAACCAGTGCAAATCTTTAATGGTGAGCGAATATTTTGTTGTCATTATACTGTAACTACCATCCTGAAAGGAGATTATGGACCCATGAGGTTGCTGGACAGATGCCAATACCTTTGCTGTTGAATGGAAGTTGTCTTTAGGGTCACAGTGTTTCCTGACTTCCTGTGTGGTTGTGAGACTCGGATTCTAACCAGTGACCAAATGTAATGACTGGCTGTCTTTAGTACTAGGTCTTTTTGAAGGATTAGTTACAGCTGGAATTACTTTGCGTCAAAACAAATGATCACTTTGGGAGACTCATATTATGAGTACTGCTTGCAATGTAAGGGAACGCCAGCTGTAACATTTTGGTCACATTGCATGTTTCTCTGGACATGATCCATCATGCAGGCTTCTTAGTATTGAAGACTCCTACAACAGGAGAAGACCAAAGGCATGCACACGTTTTACCTGGTTGTAATACATGGATGGTTATTGCTAATTTTGGAGGATGGAGATGCTGCCTGCATGGTTAGCATCCAGGACCCAAGGTGGTTCCCTACTGTGTTGGATGTGGTGGAACCACTGCGTGGTTCTAGACCTGACCTCAGTGTGGATACCCATTTCTCTATAGTACACCACAGACACTGAAAAAAGCATTTCATGCAGCCAGATTTAACAAAGCTTTTCATGCTCATTGTTTGTCCCTCATGCTGTCAGGGTGACCTTGAGAAACCCTCTGCACACTCTGATGGGTAAAATCCATGCTCCTGTTATTACCACACACACCACGATGATTCGAGCCACATCTGCATCAATGCTACAGCTTTCTTTTCTTTCCTTTGCCAGCAGAGCAACAATAGGACATTATAAGCTGAATAAAACAAACATAATGTGGAAATACTGGAAGCTATTTTCAGCCCGAACTCCTGGTGCAGAATCCGTTCCTACACTTCGAATATATTTGCGTACTTGTTGTGTACTTTCCTGGTGTGTGTCTTCAGTGTTATCAATTGAAAAATAATCCTTGATTGTATTAAATCTGGGGATCCTGGAGCTGTGTTTTTCTGCTTTACCTTAATCCTGAGTTAATCCTGCCTGATAAATATTGCAAAAAAGGATATTTGTGCAATAACAAGTGAGTTGTCTTTGCCAAGCCGTGGAACTGGGACATGTTCTAGTTTGGGTCGAATATGTAGTTTATCACTTTGCAGATTTCATGAGTGCATTTTCATTTTCACTGTACAGCCTTTCACACGCTCACACTTCATCTCTATGAGAACCATTATCTGACATGCAATTCTTGAAAATAGATCCTCCTCCTGCGTATCCATGGAAACCTGCAGGAACTCGACTGAAAGGACGAGAGCAATTTGCGTTCCCTTTTGCTCAAGCTCCAGTCTCATGTTTTTATGTGACATTAACCTTTTATAACCTCTGAATCTATCAGAAGGAATTGTTTGTCCGCATGGAAGAATCCAGTGTCGTTTCAAACATTTTGATCATAAGCACTACGACTGTGGAGCAGAATGTGGCTGCAGTACACAGGGCTGTAACAGACATTGATGACCTCAGACAGTATTGTCTGAATGTGGACATGCTGACAGTAATCACTACTGTGTTTACATCAATAATCTGATGCCACATGCAGCCTCCCGTTCTCCTAAGGGCCAATAATGTCATTAAATTTTTCAAGCTCAGTCACCCAGAAATTCAAAGCTATAACCCAATGCTAAGATACCAATGGCCGTATTGTCTTCTTTATAATTTGCAGTTGTTTAATATATATATATATATATATATATATATATATATATATATATATACGAGGGCTGTCAATAAAGTAACGGTCCTTTTTATTTTTTTCAAAAACTATATGGATTTCATTCATATGTTTTTACGTCAGACATGCTTGAACCCTCGTGCGCATGCGTGAGTTTTTCCACGCCTGTCGGTGACATCATTCGCCTGTGAGCACTCCTTGTGGGAGGAGTCGTCCAGCCCCTCGTCGGAATTCCTTTGTCTGAGAAGTTGCTGAGAGACTGGCGCTTTGTTTGATCAAAATTTTTTCTAAACCTGTGAGACACATCGAAGTGGACACGGTTCGAAAAATTAAGCTGGTTTTCAGTGAAAATTTTAATGGCTGATGAGAGATTTTGAGGTGATACTGTCGCTTTAAGGACTTTTCACGGTGCGAGACGTTGCGCAGCGTTCCCAGGCGCCATCGTCAGCCTGTTTCAAGCTGAAAACCTCCACATTTCAGGCTCTATTGATCCAGGACGTCGTGAGAGAACAGAGAAGTTTCAGAAGAAGTCGGTTTCAGCATTTTATCCGGATATTCCACTGTTAAAGGAGATTTTTTTAATGAAAGACGTGCGGACAGGTCTCGTATATATATAAAACAACCAATAAATATATTTATTGGTTTTGTTTTTATTTTGGTAGATTTTATTGGTTTTATCTTTTGTATGCTGTATGTATTTATTTATTTATTTATCTTGCACATTTTAGTTATTTGTTATTGTTAATTTTCTTATTTTTAATTTATTTCTTGACTATTGGCGTTTTATCCATCGTGATTCTACTGTATGTGCAGCACTTTGGAACATTTTTGTTGTTAAATGTGCTATATAAATAAAGTGGATTGGATATATATATATATATATATATATATATATATATATATATATATATATATATATATATATATATATATATATATATATATATGGCCTCAACTGTCTGTACAGGCAGCTAAAGTTTTTATGCATGCAGTGATTTTATCACATATTAAATACTGCCTGACTACATGGTCCAATGCAAATGCAACATCGCTCAAGCCACTAGAGACCCTTTATAAACAAACTTTCAAAGTATTGGATAGGAAGCCTCAGTGCTACCACCACTGTGCTATTTTAGAAAAATATAAACTTTTAAACTGGCAAAATATGATTAAATATGTAAATTTATGTCTCTTGTTTAAAGTTATAAATGGTCTGTCCTCTCCACCTCTGGAACAGTTTGTGAATGTAAGGTCTGCTGCTGTTCGTAACACCAGAGGAGAAGTGTTTTGGTCATGCTTCTTTCTCTGTGAGGGCAGCACAAGAGTGGAGCGAGTGGAGCGAGGCTTAAGTGTTGATCTTCTTGAGGAGGGTTTTTATCACAGCGACCTTGAAGTGCAGCTGTGTTGGGGAGGCCAAATGAATAACCAGATTAGCAGACGCCTGAAAGATTCCACAGTTCTGAGAACAGAGTGGCTGTCAATGCATCTGAATGTAGAATGTGGTCTTCACAGATGGTCAAAGCAGGTTTCCAGAGCTGTAATCCTACCCGAGATGTTTTCCAGCATGCGGTTAACACCCGCCGACTGCGCAGCCACTGCCTTCCCAATTGAATCAATCATGTAGGGCAGCCTGGAAGGCCCAATCAAAGCTGCTTCCACTTTCTTGATTTTCCGGTAAACCAGCACCATGCCCACTCCACACAGCACCAAGCCGAATATATACACATCTTCGACGTCCTCCACAGAAAGCATGTAAAGGCACATGACCTGCCATCTCCTCCACGAGTCCATCACGTAACCCATCACATGCGTCCCCTGCAGGACAGGTCGGGTCCTCTGCCCCCAAATGTCTTGTAGAAAAAATAGTGTCAATTGCATTCAGAGACCACTTTAACAGATCCATTTTTGTCATTTTCCAGAAGAGCAAAGCTGCAGCCTCACAGACAACACGCCACAGAAGCAGGAAAGATAAGGAGGGAGGGAGAAGAGAAAAGTGCGTCCGTCTCGGCCGAGTGCAAGCTGGCAAAAAAAAAAAAAAAAAAAAAAAATATATATATATATATATATATATATATATATATATATATATATATATATATATATACAGTGGTGGGCACAGATAACCAAAAAAGTAACTTCAATAACAGATAATCAGATAACTGAAAAGTTATCTTCGATAAAGATAAAACAATAAACCAACCAAAAATGTATCGGAAGTTACAGATAACCGTTAACAGATAAATTCCAATACTATCTTTGGCACATTTACAACTACAAGTAAAACAAATTTAATAGCTTCTAATAATATTAAAAATAACAACAGACCCAAACAATAAAACCACACTTTTTTCTTTCAACACTGCTGGAAGCTCTTGTTTGTTACAGTGCTCCGAGCTCAGAGACACCCTGAGAGCAAAAGAATGACACCACACTTTTTTCTTACAACATTTGGTCCCTGCTGGAAGCTCTTGTTTATTACAACCCTCCCAACACAGAGGCACCCTGAGAGCAGCCATAAAGCCAGCTTTTTATCAACGACAAAGCTCCGGTCATGCGGAGGTCTTGAAAAATAAAGTCATATTGAGGTATGGTGTTGATTTATAAATAACATTAATACCAATAGATTAACTCCATTAATGTCAATTCTGTCATTTGTACAAAGTTAAAATATAACATATATCTTTTAATCTTGAATAATGCACTAATTCTGATGTTTTGTAACAAAGAGACAGATCGCAAAGGATTCTGGATAAACGTGCCTCTGCTAAACACTGATTGGTTCAGTCATTCATTATGTAAACCAACACATTAATGTGACGTCTGTCATGTGTTGGTGTTTAAATGTGCTTTTGTAAAATATTCCATTTTTTTATTTGTAAAAACAGGCATTTTTACGGAGCCCTGGAAGTGTGTGCACATTCTCTCCACATTCTCTCTTTACAACATTCATTTGATGTTGTAAAACGAGCTTTACAGTGTGCGAGATGATTTTTCATGCAGGAATTTTTTGGACCAAGTTTCAGGTTAATCGTGCGTCCTGCATCGTGTAGTGTTCATGGAGTATCAAGCTGCGGTCAACATCTGACGACCACCTCCTGATCGCCGATCGTATGGTCGAATGAGAATCAAACCTGTTTGATATATTATTGTGGTCGGCTGTCGTGAGGTTATCCTGCTGTTGAAAGCTACAAGCAGCATCCAACCATTCGCACTGTGCCTGTGCAAACACTGCAGAGCTGTCTTGTAATAATGTTATTATTATTATTATTATTATTATTATTATTATTATTATTATTATTTTGCAGTTGTTTTGTTTTTAAACTTCATTTGTAAAAAAAAAAAGCCATTTGCAAAACAAAAAAGTTGATTTGACAATCATCTGACATAACCGGGGTCAAAATAAATAGAACACTGCCATCTACTGGTTCCCAGACACTGCCATGAACACTACTGGGCAGTAGATGCTAGATGGCAGTAGAGGCTTTCAAAACAAATTCTAGATAATCCCTGTCTGCTCACATTTAAAATGCGTGGAATTTAACAAACGCAATTAAAAAAATCAATGTCTATAAACGCAGAGAATATATTCAAGAGAGTTTTAGGCACTAGAGTTTAATGCTGTTGTCCGTGGAGCCTGAACAGAGTGTCTGAAATGCATTTGTCCTGTCGTGACGTACTGAGATTACATCATCCTACCCAAAATGCACTGCGGGGCAGAGTATGTGCTCACAAAACCTTAAAAATTAGCACATTACTTTAAAACTAAAACATATATCTGATATTTTTACTTTATGAAACTTCAGACATGACAGTAATTTTAAATAACTTGTCCAAAATTAGTTTGGTTAAAATTTGAACCATAAGTTAAAAATGTATGCCTCTGGGTGACTTAGGTCATATTGCCAGCATATCGGTATGGTGTTAAAAGAAATGTTTTTTTTTCTTTTTCCTTTTGGGGCTGTTTTTTCTTTGTTTGCAAAGGATTGAGATGCTTTTCATATAAGCAGTTCTCTAATGTTTGCAAAGGTTATAACTATGCGTCTGTTTCAAAACTTTTAAAAGGTGAGTGCTGAACTAATTTTAAAAATGCTTGTCGCTGTTCAATTTTGTTTATTGGTTTAAAAGTTAGCGGACAAAAATTCACTGGAAGATAATTGGTCCGATAATGGTTTTTAAAGTTATCTAAAAAGATAATCCGATACTGAAAACATTATCTTCGATAATTATCTGTTATCAGATTATCAGAAGTGTGCCCACCACTGTGTGTGTGTATATATATATATATATATATATACACTCAACAAAAATATAAACACAACACTTTTGGTTTTGCTCCCATTTTGTATGAGATGAACTCAAAGATCTAAAACTTTTTCCACATACACAATATCACCATTTCCCTCAAATATTGTTCACAAACCAGTCTAAATCTGTGATAGTGAGCACTTCTCCTTTGCTGAGATAATCCATCCCACCTCACAGGTGTGCCATATCAAGATGCTGATTAGACACTGTGATTAGTGCACAGGTGTGCCTTAGACTGCCCACAATAAAAGGCCACTCTGAAAGGTGCAGTTTTGTTTTATTGGGGGGGGATACCAGTCAGTATCTGGTGTGACCACCATTTGCCTCATGCAGTGCAACACATCTCCTTCGCATAGAGTTGATCAGGTTGTCAGTTGTGGCCTGTGGAATGTTGGTCCACTCCTCTTCAATGGCTGTGCGAAGTTGCTGGATATTGGCAGGAACTGGTACACGCTGTCGTATACACCGGTCCAGAGCATCCCAAACATGCTCAATGGGTGACATGTCCGGTGAGTATGCCGGCCATGCAAGAACTGGGACATTTTCAGCTTCCAAGAATTGTGTACAGATCCTTGCAACATGGGGCCGTGCATTATCCTGCTGCAACATGAGGTGATGTTCTTGGATGGATGGCACAACAATGGGCCTCAGGATCTTGTCACAGTATCTCTGTGCATTCAAAATGCCATCAATAAAATGCACCTGTGTTCTTCGTCCATAACAGACGCCTGCCCATACCATAACCCCACCGCCACCATGGGCCACTCGATCCACAACATTGACATCAGAAAACCGCTCACCCACACGACGCCACATACGCTGTCTGCCATCTGCCCTGGACAGTGTGAACCGGGATTCATCCATGAAGAGAACACCTCTCCAACGTGCCAAACGCCAGCGAATGTGAGCATTTGCCCACTCAAGTCGGTTACGATGACGAACTGGAGTCAGGTCGAGACCCCGATGAGGACGACGAGCATGCAGATGAGCTTCCCTGAGACAGTTTCTGACAGTTTGTGCAGAAATTCCTTGGTTATGCAAATCGATTGTTTCAGCAGCTGTCCGAGTGGCTGGTCTCAGACGATCTTGGAGGTGAACATGCTGGATGTGGAGGTCCTGGGCTGGTGTGGTTACACGTGGTCTGCAGTTGTGAGGCTGGTTGGATGTACTGCCAAATTCTCTGAAATGCCTTTGGAGACGGCTTATGGTAGAGAAATGAATATTCAATACACGAGCAACAGCTCTGGTTGACATTCCTGCTGTCAGCATGCCAATTGCACGCTCCCTCAAATCTTGCGACATCTGTGGCATTGTGCTGTGTGATAAAACTGCACCTTTCAGAGTGGCCTTTTATTGTGGGCAGTCTAAGTCACACCTGTGCACTAATCATGGTGTCTAATCAGCATCTTGATACGGCACACCTGTGAAGTGGGATGCATTATCTCAGCAAAGGAAAAGTGCTCACTATCACAGATTTAGACTGGTTTGTGAACAATATTTGAGGGAAATGGTGATATTGTGTATGTGGAAAAAGTTTTAGATCTTTGAGTTCATCTCATACAAAATGGGAGCAAAACCAAAAGTGTTGTGTTTATATTTTTGTTGAGTGTATTTGGCATGGTGGTGACCAGGTTCCTGCTGTGTGGAGCGGGCATAGCGCTGGTTTACCAGAAAATTAAGAAAGTGGAAGCGGCAATAATTGGCCTGTCCAGGCTGCCCCACATGATTGATTCGATTGGAAGGGCAGTGTCAGCTCAGTCAGTGGGTGTTAACCGCGCATTGGGAACTATCTCTGGTAGGATCACTGAAAAAGTTTTAGATCTTTGAGTTCATCTCATACAAAATGGGAGCAAAACCAAAAGTGTTGCGTTTATATTTTTGTTGAGTGTACATACACATCTTTGACGTCCTCCACAGACAGCGTGTAAAGGCACATGACCTGCCTCCAACTGTCCATCACGTAACCCATCACATGTCCCAGCAGGACAGGTTGGGTCTTCCGCTCCCGAATGTCTTGTAGAAAAAATAGTGTCAATTGCATTCAGAGACCACTTTAACAGATCCATTTTTGTTGTTTCCAGAAGAGCAAAGCTGACAGCCTCACAGACAACACGCCACAGAAGCAGGAAAGATAAGGAGAGAGGGAGAAGAGAAAAATGCGACCGTCTCGGCCGAGAACAAGGATGAAATGTCTTGTAAATGACTCCAGAGGTGTTATTAGGTTACAAAAACAGCTTTTTCAGTTTTAGAAGTGTTTATTTCTGAACTAACGTTTACAGAATATGATAAACATGTTGTATAAACACATAAATGGTGGTTTTACAGAGACCTGACATTGACGTCAACAGTCCTGCTCTACTCTGATTGGCTGTCACCCCTGCCACTCAAAAAAAACAAACAAACAAAAAAAAAAGAACACAGTGAAACAGAATGTGTCTTTTTACCCTCTTAAAATAGGTCAAGATCTGTGTTCCAAGAATGTTCCCTAATCTTAGGGTAGGTGATGGTCTAGTGGTTAAAGTGTTGGGTTCAAATCCCAGCCTGACCGGAAAATCACTAAGGGCCCTTGGGCAAGGTCCTTAATCCGCTAGTTGCTCCTGGTGTGTAGTGGGCACCTTGTGTGGCAGCAGCCTGACATCAGGGTGAATGTGAGGCATTGATGTGTAAAGCGCTTTGAGCATCTGATGCAGATTGAAAAGCGCAATATAAATGCAGTGCATTTACCTTTTATTTATCATTTAAGATTCTGTCAGTAATAGGACTGGAATTATGCTGAGCACAGACAGACGGACAGACGCAAAGTCTTCACAATAGCCGATGGCCGTATATGATGGCCTCGGGTAGCTTGTGGCTCCTGGGGAAAATAGACCTCTTTTAGCATTTCATTGCTTCTACCAAGCAATTGAGTGCAGTGTTCCAGTAGTTCCGTGAGCCTTTCAACAGGTGGACGCAAGCACTCAGTCAGATTGACTACTCTCCTAAATATGCACAGGGCTTAAAACAACCTAAACTAGTGAGTTACCTAAAAATTCACCCTACAAAAGTTGTCATGATCAGGGAAGCTAGTTATAGAGATGGAAACTTGTTTTTTTCTGTTGTAAAGATGGAGATTTTACAAACATGGGTTTCTATGGAGATTGACTTTCTTTTGGAGCCAGATTGCTGTCTCCAAGTTGCTGCTTGGCTTTTATTTGGTGCTACATTAAAAACTTGAATTTAATTGAAAATGCATCCAATATTTAAGCTATAACACAGATTTAAACAAACAGAAGTACTGATCTCGCATCCTTCACCCATCCCATTTTGGCATCTTTGCACTGGCTCCCTGTCTCTGAGAGAGCAGATTTTAAGGTTTTGTTATTGACTTATAAGGTTGTTCATGGACTGGTGCCATCTTATCTGGCTGATCTGGTGGAACTCAGCAGTTCAAAGAGCCTTTTTGCATCGTGCACCCACCCTGTGGAACAGTCTTCCTGCGACCGTGAGGCAGTCTGAGTCCGTGGACATTTTTAAGTCAAGACTCAAAACCTATTTTTATTCTCTTTCTTATGGATAGTTTTTAGATTCTTTTACTTCTGTTTTTATTTATGTATTTGAATTTTTTTTATTCATTTTTAATTATTTATTCAATTTTATGTTGACTTGTTTTATGTAAGGCGCCTTGAGACGGCTTTTACTGTGATTTGGTGCATTATAAGCTAAATTAAATCCTCTTTTGGTTGGCAAATGGACAGCAATTGCAATTATTTACTTTAAATTACAATTAGTAATTACATGTTATTTTATACATACGAGGTCTGTCCATAAAGTAACGGACCTTTTTATTTTTTTCAAAAACTATATGGATTTGATTCATATGTTTTTACATCAGCCAAGCTTGAACCTTCGTGCGCATGCATGAGTTTTTCCACGCCTGTCGGTTGTGTCATTCGCCTGTGAGCACGCCTTGTGGGAGGAGTGGTCCCGCCCCCTTGGTGGATTTTCATTGTCAGGAAATGGCGGAATGATTTGGGCTTTTTTTCCATCAGAATTTTTTCAGAAACTGTTAGAGACAGGCAGCTGGAAACCATTCGAAAAATTTATCTGGCTTTCGGTGAAAATTTTACAGGCTTCACAGAGAATGAGTGTTACTACAGCTTTAAGGACGGCCCACAATGGCGCATGGCGTGCTGCGCTCCGAGCCGCCATCGAGAGGCAGAAAACACTACATCATTTCTAAACGAATGGCTGTGTGGAGCCGGGACCATCGTGTGCAATTTCTCTGGTTATCACAAGAGCTGGACATCAGCCATTTTCCGACAGATTTCACTTTTAACAAGAGATTTTGTCATGGAAAGCCGCGCAGAGGCTTCACGTGTCACGACCGATTCGCTGATCAAGTGAGACAAAGGAACACCTCCGTTTCGGAGTGTTAGAGGACAAGTTGGGACATGCTCAGCTCTCCACAATTTCTCTCGACTGGTAAGCACTGAAAGCTGAGATAGGCATGTCCCAACTTGTCCTTTAACACTCCGAAATGGAGGTGTTCCTTTGTCTCGCTCCATCAGCGGCTCCGTCGTGACGCGCGAAGCCTCCGCGCGGCTTTCCATGACAAAATCTCTTGTTAAAAGTGAAATCTGCCGGAAAATGGCTGATGTCCAGCTCTTGTGATAACCAGAGAAAGAGCACACGACGGTCTCGTATCCACAGAGCCATCAGCTTAGAAATGATCTGGCGTTTTCTGCCTCATTATCGCAGCTCAGAGCGCGGCGCGCTGAGCGGCATTGTGGGCCGTCCTTAAAGCTGTAGTAACACTCCTTATTCTCTGTGAAGCCTGTAAAATTTTCACCGAAAGCCAGATAAATTTTCGAATGGTTTCCAGCTGCTTGTCTCTAACAGTTTCTGAAAAAATTCTGATGGAAAAAAAGCCCAAATCATTCCACCATCACGCATGCGCACGAAGGTTCAAGTTTGGCTGACGTAAAAACATATGAATCAAATCCATATAGTTTTTGAAAAAATAAAAAGGTACGATACTTTATGGACAGACCTCGTAATTTTACTTTTTTCTCACCATTTGCTGGTACGTGAAAAGTTTGTGTTCTTTTTGTTTGTTTGTTTTTACTGACTGATTGGACGCAGTTCCACATTTTCAGTAAGTCTATGACTATTTCAGATCTCAAACGTTGAGACATCTTATTTGGGCTTACCACATCTGAATATGTCATGGGCTGTAACAGCTCCCTGTGGTTTCCCTCTTCACACCATATTAGCAAATTTTAACCAACACTCACTAATGTCATTCTACTGGAAGCCATATTTTAAGAGCGGTTTTATATTTTCTCCACCTTTTTTCAGTAATTGCATTATATAGTTTTTCCATATGTGGAATATGAATTATGGGTACAAACTAATCTGTCAGTGTCATGTGGAGGACTAGTCAGTTATGGTTGATGATGTGCACTTATTCGTGATTTAGTGTGCTTTTATGTATAATTCAGTGTAAATTTTTTTGTGCAGCTTGAATTGATCAAACCGGCTGCACAAAACCAGTCTTGTCCTGTGAGGTAACATGTGGTGATCTGGACTGTGTCACTTTCTGTTTCTGCAGCTCAGTGCAGAGCAAAGAAAGGGGGCTGGTTCAGCAGCATCACACCTTTTGATCATGCGCCAACGTGGCTCAGGATGTGCTGCCATGGCAACCATCCTCCACTGACCCAGTGATCGGCTGCCTTGTGTGTCAGTGTGAGAGATGCTAAATAAATGTATGTATGGAGTGTGTGTGTGTGCATACAGTCGATTGTGATCTGTGTGTTTGTGTGACACACGCAGAGAGAGTGTGCGGTGAAGACGGCGTGCTCACCAGTTAATTAGATTGTTTTTTTAATTGTTGTGAGGGCAAGTTACTCTGCCTGTAAAGCTGGTGTTTGCAGTTTCACTTCTGTGGCGCCACTGATTAATTCATTTTTTTCTTCTCTAGGTTAAATTTCTCACATTGTTTGACAGGTCCTGTCCCATAGCTCCCCCAGGTTTAGCACACATGTGATACTGTGTTTGCACTGCAGTGGGATCAACTCTATGTGCTCAATCAAATAATGCAAAATATTTTTTTTTTTTTACTTGCTATTCAGTTTGTTTTGGTATGCCAACATTATTTAAAATGGGATGGGTTTGAAATGTAATCATTGTAATTAATTATAAAAATAAAAAATAATAATATAAAAAAAACAAACTAAAAACTTTTAGCATAAAAATTTATTTTTTTTGTTTGTACTTAATTGAAATTTTAACTTTTACTCCAAACCAGAAGGTTCCTGTTTCAAGATCACCCCAGTCCCATTCTCAAAATAATGTGGAGTTAGATCAGAAGGGCATCCGGTGTAAAACTTGTGCCAAATCAATCAATCAATCAATCAATCAATCAATCAATCAATCAATCAATCAATCAATCAATCAATCAATCAATCAATCAATTTTTTTATATAGCGCCAAATCACAACAAACAGTTGCCCCAAGGCGCTTTATATTGTAAGGCAAGGCCATACAATAATTATGTAAAACCCCAACGGTCAAAACGACCCCCTGTGAGCAAGCACTTGGCTACAGTGGGAAGGAAAAACTCCCTTTTAACAGGAAGAAACCTCCAGCAGAACCAGGCTCAACATCAAATCAACATGCAGATTCAAACTGGAGCTGCTGTGGCGACCCCAAGTGGAAAAAAGGGAGAACCTGAAAGAAAGGTCTTACTTGTTTTCATTTTCATATTAGAATTTTACGGAATTTTCTTTTATTTTTAAGTTTCATGTTATGAAATGGTTTGAGTTTCATTTTAATAACTTTGATTTTTTTATCTTAATGTTTTAATTTTGTTTTATTTATAAAATTTTCTTATTACTTTTAAAAGTTTTGTGTCTTATGTACGGTGGTTTATTGTCTTTTTGTAGTTTGATTTGGGAAGCACTCTGTATATATGTTTGGAATGTGCTATACATAATATATACATTATTATTATTATTATTATTATTATTATTATTATTATTATTGTTGTTGTTGTTGTTATTATTCCTTGTGAAACAATTTAACTCATGATTTAGATTCTGGCAGATGCAGATGCAGAAAAGCGATGGAGAATAAGCCCACATAAAGACATCAATCATATTATTTAAAATTGTTTTTATTTGCGTTTACAGTGAAATATGTTTGTGGCTTCATGCTAAATATCCTCACTTTCACATTTCTCGAAACACCTTGTTGTAGACACAGATGATATTAAAACAGGACTCCATATCTGCTATTCGATATGCTCGCTGAGCAGATGTACGACTGAGAACCCAAAATCTGAAAAAGGAGAAGGGGCGTGGCAAGTGGCACCTCATTTCCATTTAAAGACACAGAAGCAGATAATTTCTTGGAGACCTTGGAGTTTCTTTTTAGGATGCAGCACATTCCTATCTTAGGGATATTTTAGCTACAAACTTTAATATCTGTTTTTTAATGTCACCTTCATAATGTACATCTGTTCAACAACTCATTATAACAAATATTTAATCAGCCAATCACATTTATTTGAGCATAATGACTTGGTCAGGACAATCTGCTGAAGTTCAAACCATCCATCCGAATGTGGGTGGAAGGTGATCTAAACAGGGGCAACCTGTGGGCCTGTAAGTGGACTTCACAATGTTTTACAGTGGTGAGTTCTCTACAAATAGGATGTATTCTCTGGTGGAACAAAATAAGCCCAAAAATGACACATTCTGACATAGAGAACTTTAAATTTTAAAGTCCTTCACTGTGATAAAACAGAAGACAAGCAGAAGATTTGAAAAAAGTTCTTGTTTTTGACCCAAAGAGTGAATTAACAGACATGAATGCATGTGGTAGAAGCTTGAGATTTGATTTTAAAATGCACTTTTTTCCTAATACCTCCCAGGAACACAATGGAACTTTTTTTTTTCTTTTTTAACCCTGCACACCGGCTAAATGTACAAAGCAGGTTATTGTAATCTGCGTGTGTCTGTCTGAACACGATAACTAAAAACTGGCTGCACAGATTTTCACCACATTTCTTGGGAATAAGATTTTGGCAGATATCTCTAAATTATTTAACTTTTGGTGAGGTTTGAACAAAGGTCAAGGTTGACAAAAGCATGGTCTGAAAAAATATTTCTGCCGTATCTGCACAACCAATAAGGCCAGAGAGATGAAATAAAGTTGATAATGGTCTGCAAAATATTTGTAGCTTATTGGCAACTTGAGCTATTGGCAGGGGTGCCGAAAACAGGAGAACAAGGAAGAACTGTTGTGTGGGCCGCTGAAGAGGAGGTACTGCTGGCCCACCATTCAGAGGGCGCCCTGCCTAGAGTGCGGGCGTCAGGCACGAGAGGGCGCTGCCGCCTCACAGGACAGCCGAGAGTGACAGCTGTCACTCATTAACTCCTGACAGCTGTCACCAATCATCAGCTCATCAACCACTCCATATAAGCTGGAAGACATCTCCACCCCGCTGCCGAGATATCGTTTGCCTTTGGAGGTAAAACTCTCAGCCATATTCAGTAGGTGCTACTGTACTCGTAATTGTGTTCCTGTTTTACAGTCAGGCTGGCTACAGTCAGGTAGTTAGCCCCCTGACAGCCCTGACCTCCCCAAAAGTCCCCTTCACCTGGTCGGATCGGTGCAAAGCCGCATTTAGGGAGTTGAAACGTCGGTTTTCAACTGCACCAGTTCTGGTGCAGCCCGATCCTTGCCGCCAGTTTGTGGTTGAAGTGGACACCTCTGACTCAGGGATAGGAGCCGTGCTGTCCCAGAGCGGGGAGTCCGACAAGGTCCTCCACCCTTGTGCCTATTTTTCTCGCAGGTTGACCCCGGCAGAGCGGAACTATGACGTGGGCAATCGGGAACTTCTTGCGGTGAAGGAGGCTCTTGAGGAGTGGAGACACCTGTTGGAGGGAGCTTCGGAGCCGTTCACGGTTTTCACGGACCATCGGAACCTGGAGTATATCAGGACCGCCAAGTGGCTGAACCCCAGGCAAGCTAGCTGGTCACTGTTCATCTCCACCCCGCTGCCGAGATATCGTTTGCCTTTGGAGGTAAAACTCTCAGCCGTATTCAGTAGGTGCTACTGTACTCGTAATTTAGTTCCTGTTTTGGAGGTGGAGGTGTCTTACCCACCATTAAGGAACTGTCGCTGCTTGTATTTGCTGGGTGTACACACACCCACACATAACTGTTTCTGTTTCCTGCCAGCAGTACCAGATCCGACAGCCGGAGACGGTGGCCACCTGGGGACTCGGAACTTGGCGGCTCCAGTATTCTCCGGGTTCGGTGGCGGTGGAAATCGTGTGGGATCCGGCTCTTCTCTGGACGGACATCTTCTATCCTCGAGCCTACCCACACGTCACCTTAGTACATTTGACTCTGTCCAAATTCTGTATTTGTCTGTATTTCGTTGTGCACACTTCACAACAGTAAAGTGTTGTATTTTTGGCTCATCTATTGTCCGTTCATTTACGCCCCCTGTTGTGGGTTCGTGTCATTACACTTTCACAACAAGGACAAGGATTCTAGGGGCCTATGATTGACAGGCGCCCAGAGAGGCCCCGAATACAATTATCATACTGACAAAATAATATGAGGGGTGGCCCAGTAAGATTTCTTTTAATGGGGCTCAAAGTCCCTGGTGGTGCCCCTGGCTATCAGACATGGTATATCCTCATGCACGGGTTTGCATCAACCCTCTGATGCTTTTCATGTGTGTGTGTGTGTGTGTGAGCATGTGTACAAAATGTTTTGCACGCTCCTCAAAACAGAACAAAGGGAGTTCAAAGTTCAAACTGCTCAAAGTGATACCTTTTGTGCATCCACTGATTGCATCCCTTCGTTTTTAAAGATGGGAACACTGCACTTTGGAGCTTCACGTATGGAAACTGTGGAAACTGTATCGACAAACACATTCTGTAATGCACAAAGGATTCGATGCAGTCATCCGATCCTGGATGTTTGCCTCTGAGTCTCTGCACTCAATTTCCCTTTCCTGCCCACACTAGAGCTGTTGAAGCCTCATATGTTTTCTGACCCACTTAAACCCAGCTGCAGAAAAACTAAGGTTTAGGACAGTTCGGGTCCTTTCCCGAGCACTGCTGGGATTAGTTTAGGAAGACCAACACTTGGGGTCAAGCCCTTATGGGGTTTACGGCTCAGGAAGAAGGCATGTGTTTATTTTGCCTGTGAACACCACCCACCCGACCATCCATCCAATGGCAAAATGAGCTCAGACTGATCTTTCAGAATGCTTTCATTGTTGTAAAACTTGCTTATGGGTCAAAGCTGTTTTAAGAAATGGCAACAAATCCGTCGCACGTACACACAGGCTGACGCAGTCAGCAGTTCAAACACATCTGGGGTCAATATGGAGTTCTCGTTTGCCAATAAAGGTCAGAGAAACACTAGATCTGATAGACCGCTTAGTGTCATACTCCATACTAGTCTCTCCAGCACCCTGAGCCATGTGAATAACGGACCATTACGCCATTTCACCGGCGCCCCCAGGGACGGTGAATCATCTGTGTATCATGTCTGTGTGTGGTCATCTGGCAGTTGGACTTAAGCAGAGAACAATGTGCACCCCCAGGTGGAACATGTCTACTGTTCTGGATCATCATTGTAAGTGTGGCGGCTCCAAAGAGTTTTTTTTTCCTCCTCTTGGTGTAGACATAATTATTTACTAATGAATACAAGTGAATTTGTAATAAAAGTGCAAACATGCATTTTAAAGTAAACTAACATGGTGCCGGTGGGGATTCACAGGCTTTAGATTGGCTCATGTTTATAAAATAGGTAAGTGACATTTTTGTGATAAGGGTGGTAATAAATTAAGCAATGAGTTGAAATAGCGTGTGAGTCCAGAATCTTTTTAGAACCTTAGACCACAACAGTTTTTAGAAGAAGAACTCTATCCTTTTATCTCCTGTAAATTATGTACTTTTAATGTAATTTACTGTCCTAATGTATTTATAAATTGTTTAGGTTCTTGATATCATATACACTATTATTTCATTTCTACTTCTGTTATTTCATTTGATTTTTAAATCTACCACAATGGAAATAAGTGTTTTCACTTTATTGTGAAAACACTATATGATATATTTAACTGAAATTGTTGATCCAAACAACCAGTGATTTATAAAGGAAAATCATGGAAATCATCAGGGGGGCCCAAACTTTTACATACAAATGTATTTTTTTAATGCGGATACAGGAAAACAATAACAATTTGTTTATGTCTTTGGCTAATGAACAGTGATTTCTTCTGTTTATATGACAGTAAGTGTGAGAAAATGCCAAGGGGATGCCCACATTTCACCTGGCTGCAGCAGATAGATGGCTACTTTCAAAATGTGGCCACGCGCCAGTTGTCTGTCTGAGTGGTTGCCATCCATGACCAATGGTGGTTCCATAATGTGATGAATGTAGCAACACATGACACCACCGTATACTGCCTGACCTGACCTGGGTTTGGTACACTGTAAAAAAAAAAGAAAAAAAAAAAAGAAAAAAAAAACTGTTGTTTTTACAGGAAAACACAGGCAGCTGTGGTTACCAGGGAATTCCTGTAAAAAATACAGCAGCACAGTAGATTACTTTACAGACATAATATGTAAATGGATTTATCTACAAATCTACAAAAAAAGAGAGCCTAGTCTGAGTATCGTATCGCATTAAAAGACACAAAACATGTAAGGATTATGACTGAACAGACGTACTTAGACTAGCGATAATAATTTCTTATAGGCCTACTCCCTAGCCTACTCTACAAGCTGCAAATAGCCTACCTATAGCCTATAGGCCTACCCGAATTTGCATCGTTTCATCACTCATGTTAAAGTTAGGCTACAGCATAAGCTTGTAAAGTGACTTACATATAATTCTTGTATTTTTAAAAACAACTGACTAAAACTATAGGTTTTACAATGTTTGCATGTCAATTTACCACAATTGTTTTGTAATGAGTATTACAGTATTTCTCAGTTTTTGTTACAAATAGTTGTAGTTTCAATCAATCAATCAATCAATTTTATTTATATAGCGCCAAATCACAACAAACAGTTGCCCCAAGGTGCTTTATATTGTAAGGCAAGGCCATACAATAATTACGTAAAAACCCCAACGGTCAAAACGACCCCCTGTGAGCAAGCACTTGGCAACAGTGGGAAGGAAAAACTCCCTTTTAACAGGAAGAAACCTCCAGCAGAACCAGGCTCAGGGAGGGGCAGTCCTCTGCTGGGACTGGTTGGGGCTGAGGGAGAGAACCAGGAAAAAGACATGCTGTGGAGGGGAGCCCACTGTCGAGTGGGGAAAAACGGTTAGAAATGTGAACGGGTTGGCGGTGTACACGGGGCTTCTGTTTAGAACTACGCTTCCTCCTCACAGTCACCCAGTCGGCCTGCTTTCCCGGCTGCTTGGGATCTGCCAGAGGGAAACTAACGGCGGCTAAGCTACCTTGGTCCACACCGACTACAGGGGCCTGGCTAGCTGTAGAATTTTCCACGGTGCGGAGCCGATGATGGATATCTGCTGACAGTCTGCATGCAATGCTCATCTGAGGAGAAATGCTGCTGTGTTGTGTTGAGTTTTTTTTATTACTCGGGCTATCGGGCGATTAAAATTTTATTTTTATCAAATTCGAAGCACTGCAATCAATTTATCAATATGAATCGTATATAAATGAACAAAACCCCCTTCAAACTGCAAAATACATAGAGAAGAAACACGTGAAGTCTTCATAAATGGCAGTGAGCAAAAAAACCATTCATTAAAAATTACAGCTGACTGGATAAAAAAAAAACTGTATACCTATTAAATTTAAAAAAAAAATGGCACTTTATGAACACAATGATAACACTATGTAACACAATTTTTGTTCCTGGCTTCTAAGTGTTATATTTCAACTGCTTATGTCTAAAGTCTATGGAAAAATGACTACATTCATCACAAATGTTTTTTTTTTTAACATGCTAGAAAGTTCTAAAAGTTTCTTGAAATTTCTAGATAATTCTGGAAACTTCTAGAAAATTCTGGACAGTTCTAGCAGTTAAAGAATATTCTAGAAGACTACTCAGTAGTAGTGAAGGCGAATCAAGAATATTCTTGAAAACAGACAAATTTCAAAATATCATTGTCCTGATCACAGAAGCAAAGTTTCTGTGGAATAACAGCTATTTTCTATTTATTTAAGGCATAACAGGTTAGGAAAACACACTGTGTACCCAGGAACAAAACAAAAATAAAAATTTGTTACATAGTGTAATCAGTGATTGCTGCACATAAGTGTATTTTCATATATATATATATATATATATATATATATATATATATATATATATATATATATATATATATATATATATATATATATATATATACGAGGTCTGTCAATAAAGTATAGGTCCTTTTTATTTTTTTCAAAAACTATATGGATTGAACCCTCGTGCGCATGCGTGAGTTTTTCCACGCCTGTCAGTGACGTCATTCGCCTTTGAGCACTCCTTGTGGGAGGAGTCGTCCAGCCCCTCGTTGGAATTCCTTTGTCTGAGAAGTTGCTGAGAGACTGGCGCTTTGTTTGATCAAAATTTTTTCTAAACCTGTGAGACACATCGAAGTGGACACGGTTCGAAAAATTAAGCTGGTTTTCGGTGAAAATGTTAACGGCTGATGAGAGATTTTGAGGTGATACTGTCACTTTAAGGACTTCCCACGGAGCGGGACGTCGCGCAGCGCTCCCAGGCGCCATCGTCAGCCTGTTTCAAGCTGAAAACCTCCACATTTCAGGCTCTATTGATCCAGGACGTCGTGAGAGAACAGAGAAGTTTCAGAATAAGTCGGTTTCAGCATTTTATCCGGATATTCCACTGTTAAAGGAGATTTTTTTTAATGAAAGACGGTGCGGCGGCACAGGAAAAACACCTCCGTGTTGATAACCATTTGCAAAATCCAGGCGGCTTTTGATGGCTTTCAGTGGAGTGAGTATATGAGAAATTGTTTAACAGCTGGACATGTTCCAACTTGTCCTTAAGGCTTCCAACGGAGGTATTTTTCCTGTGGCAGAGCGTCACGGCGGCTGCGAGTCAACGCTGTAATCCGTCCGCACGTCTTTCATTAAAAAAATCTCCTTTAACAGTGGAATATCCGGATAAAATGCTGAAACCGACTTCTTCTGAAACTTCTCTGTTCTCTCACGACGTCCTGGATCAATAGAGCCTGAAATGTGGAGGTTTTCAGCTTGAAACAGGCTGACGACGGCGCCTGAGAGCGCTGCGCAACGTCTCGCACAGTGGGAAGTCCTTAAAGCGACAGTATCACCTCAAAATCTCTCATCAGCCGTTAACATTTTCACCGAAAACCAGCTTAATTTTTCGAACCGTGTCCACTTTGATGTGTCTCACAGGTTTAGAAAAAATTTTGATCAAACAAAGCGCCAGTCTCTCAGCAACTTCTCAGACAAAGGAATTCCGACGAGGGGCTGGACGACTCCTCCCACAAGGAGTGCTCACAGGCGAATGACAGACCTCGTATATATATATATATATATATATATATATATATATATATATATATATATATATATATATATATATATATATATATATATACAAATAATGGATGGTAAGGAGTCCAACATAGAGAAATATTGGACTCCTTACCATCCATGAATTGTTATGTTCTCCACCCCCCTCCCAAATTAAGCAAACAACAAAGAGTAACCATGGCTTAACCCCCCCCCCCCCCATAGACACACACACACACACACACACACACACACACACACACACCACACACACACACACACACACACACACACACACACACACACCAAAGCTTGGTGTCCAAATGATACTTTATTCTGTAGTTTGTGTGTGACACGTGTTAGTGGAGGCGCCACACCATATTTTGACAAGTCGAGACTTCTCATGATTTTCCAACCTTTGAGGTTAAGAAAGAACGTTTCTTCTTGTGTGCACGTAATCACAATAGGAAAAAATTACTTTGGACCAGCAGAAACTGTTAAGGTTGTAATTGTGTTAGTGTCTTATGTCCACTGAAGCATTAGTCCACTAAAAGAGGGATGCCGTGCTCAGTCACACGGGACGTTAGCAGACTCTAATTTCGATCTGGACTGAGCTTGACTCCAGCTGGACAAATAGATATTGCAGTAACCGGATCTGAGGTGCATCAGTGACAAAGGCTGTATTCGTACTATCTTCACACAACTACAGAAAATGGACTCGACGTCCGACTATCGGAGTGGAAAATTAATGAAACGTCTCCATCAACCACAGACGGGAAACTTTCCCCCACAGATGCAGCCTGCATTAACTCTGACGCACATCAACCCCGAGACCCACAGTCTGATACTGTGGAATCCTGCAATTAAGTCCGAAAACAAACTCCTGTCTGCTGACAGACAGGGAAATAAATTGTTGGACTCCATAGGCAGATTCTGGAGAATCCTCAGGCTCAGGTGGTGCAGCAGGTTTCTGTGTGACTGGAGAATCAGTGCAGCAGAGGCGGTGTTGCATTTGCTTTACCGTGCTATTGTGATGGAAAGAGAATTGAGCTGAAAGGCAAAACTCTTGATCTGAATCAAATCAAATCAATTTTATTTATATAGCGCCAAATCACAACAAACAGTTGCCCCAACGCGCTTTATATTGTAAGGCAAGGCCATACAATAATTACGTAAAAACCCCAACGGTCAAAACGACCCCCTGTGAGCAAGCACTTGGCGACAGTGGGAAGGAAAAACTCCCTTTTAACAGGAAGAAACCTCCAGCAGAACCAGGCTCAGGGAGGGGCAGTCTTCTGCTGGGACTGGTTGGGGCTGAGGGAGAGAACCAGGAAAAAGACATGCTGTGGAGGGGAGCAGAGATCGATCTCTAATGATTAAATGCAGAGTGGTGCATACAGAGCAAAAACAGAAGGAAACACTATAAGCTTTAGCAAAAAGGAAAGTTTTAAGCCTAATCTTAAAAGTAGAGAGGGTGTCTGTCTCCCTGATCTGAATTGGGAGCTGGTTCCACAGGAGAGGAGCCTGAAAGCTGAAGGCTCTGCCTCCCATTCTACTCTTAAAAACCCTAGGAACTACAAGTAAGCCTGCAGTCTGAGAGCGAAGCGCTCTATTGGGGTGATATGGTACTACGAGGTCCCTAAGATAAGATGGGACCTGATTATTCAAAACCTTATAAGTAAGAAGAAGAATTTTAAATTCTATTCTAGAATTAACAGGAAGCCAATGAAGAGAGGCCAATATGGGTGAGATATGCTCTCTCCTTCTAGTCCCCATCAGTACTCTAGCTGCAGCATTTTGAATTAACTGAAGGCTTTTCAGGGAAGTTTTAGGACAACCTGATAATAATGAATTACAATAGTCCAGCCTAGAGGAAATAAATGCATGAATTAGTTTTTCAGCATCACTCTGAGACAAGACCTTTCTAATTTTAGAGATATTGCGTAAATGCAAAAAAGCAGTCCTACATATTTGTTTAATATGCGCTTTGAATGACATATCCTGATCAAAAATGACTCCAAGATTTCTCACAGTATTACAAGAGGTCAGGGTAATGCCATCCAGAGTAAGGATCTGGTTAGACACCATGTTTCTAAGATTTGTGGGGCCAAGTACAATAACTTCAGTTTTATCTGAGTTTAAAAGCAGGAAATTAGAGATCATCCATGTCTTTATGTCTGTAAGACAATCCTGAACTTTAGCTAAATGGTGTGTGTCTTCTGGCTTCATGGATAAAGCTGGGTATCATCTGCGTAACAAAGAAAATTTAAGCAATGCCGTCTAATAATACTGCCTAGCACAGAACCTTGTGGAACTCCATAATTAACCTTAGTTTGTGAAGAAGATTCCCCATTTACATGAATAAATTGTAATCTATTAGATAAATATGATTGAAACCATTGCAGCGCAGTGCCTTTAATACCTATGGCATGCTCTAATCTCGGTAATAAAATTTTATGGTCAACAGTATCAAAAGCAGCACTGAGGTCTAACAGAACAAGCACAGAGATGAGTCCACTGTCTGAGGCCATAAGAAGATCATTTGTAACCTTCACTAATGCTGTTTCTGTACTATGATGAATTCTAAAACCTGACTGAAACTCTTCAAATAGACCATTCCTCTGCAGATTATCAGTTAGCTGTTTTACAACTATGCTTTCAAGAATTTTTGAGAGAAAAGGAAGGTTGGAGATTGGCCTATAATTAGCTAAGATAGCTGGGTCAAGTGATGGCTTTTTAAGTAATGGTTTAATTACTGCCACTTTAAAAGCCTGTGGTACATAGCCAACTAATAAAGATAGATTGATCATATTTAAGATCGAAGCATTCATTAATGGTAGGGCTTCCTTGAGCAGCCTGGTAGGAATGGGGTCTAATAGACATGTTGATGGTTTGGAGGAAGTAACTAATGAAAATAACTCAGACAGAACAATCAGAGAGAAAGAGTCTAACCAAATACCAGCATTACTGAAAGCAGCCAAAGATAACGATATGTCTGGGATGGTTATGTGTAATTTTTTCTCTAATAGTTAAAATTTTATTAGCAAAGAAAGTCATGAAGTCATGACTAGTTAAAGGAATACTCAGCTCAATAGAGCTCTGACTCTTTGTCAGCCTGGCTACAGAGCTGAAAAGAAACCTGGGGTTGTTCTTATTTTCTTCAATAAGTGATGAGTAGTAAGATGTCCTAGCTTTATGGAGGGCTTTTTTTTTATAGAGCAACAGACTCTTTTTCCAGGCTAAGTGAAGATCTTCTAAATTAGTGAGACTCCATTTCCTCTCCAACTTATGGGTTATCTGCTTTAAGCTGCGAGTTTGAGTTATACCCAGTGGTGGGCACAGATAACCAAAAAATTAACTTCGATAACAGATAATAACTTAAAAGTTATCTTTGATAAAGATAACCCGATAAACCACCCAAAAATGTATCGGAAGTTACAGATAATCGATAACCGATAAATTCCGGTGTTGTCTATGGGACATTTGCAGTTACTAAAGAGCTGAAATTAATTTTTAACACGATTGCTTTTGAAAGCATCAAAAGCAGTAAAAGACCTAAAGAATAAGCAATGAATCTTTGACCATGCTGTCCCCTGCAGGAAGCAGCACAGACAAATCCTGAGAGCACCCACAAAAATCAACTCTTTACTAATCATAATCATAATCATAATCATAATCATAATCATAATCATTGGTCTTTCAACAGTCTGCCCCTGCTAGAAGCTCTTGCTTATAACAGCACCCTCCCACCACAGTGCGCCTCTGTGGTGGGAGGTCTTGAAAAATAAAGTCATACTAACTTATGGTTTTTTGAAAATACTGATAGAATAACTCCATTAATGTCAATTCTGTCATTTGTACAAAGTTAAAATATAACATATATCTTTTAATGTTGAATAAGGCACTAATTCTGAGGTTTTGTAACAAACACAGACCACAAAGCATTCTGGGTAAAAGTGCTAAACAGTGATTGGTTCAGTAATCCATTATGTAAACCAACACGTTAATGTGACGTGTGTCGTGTGTTGGTTTAAAGATAAATGTGCTTTTATAAAATATTCCATTTTTATTTGTAAAAACAGGCATTTTTACGGAGCCCTGGAAGTGTCATCACAATTGCATGTTTTAAAACTTTTATGATGTTGTAAAATGTGCACTCAATATTAGTAAGTAAGTAAGTAAATTTATTTATATAGTGCGTTTCACAGACATAAGGCCATGTACACACGTTGTCGGGTATTTGTAAAACCGAATATCTTACCCTTTCAGTTTGGGGAAAAAACTTCATCCACACTACGTCGTTTAAAAAAAATCCATCCACATCGAACCGTATAAATGTGTTGTAATTAGTCTGCCAAACCTTTGGGTGGTGGTACTGATTAAAATTCTATCCAATCAGGAGCCTTATTCTCTTGTCGTCACTTCCACAAAAACTAAAAACATGGTGCCAACCTTGTTCGTGTGGACCGATAAGGAGTCGGAATTACTTCTAACCGTAGTTTTAGAATACAAAGTTAACAAATATATGCACACAAAAAGCGCCTGGACAATGGACAATACCAACACTTTGAGAGCAGCCATGTACCCAGACGTTTAATACTGCCATGAACACTCCTGGCCAGTAGATGGCAGTAGCGGCCTTGAAAAAATGTCAAACAAAATTCCAGATAATCCATGTCTGCTACATTTAAGATGTGTGGAATTTAACAAACGCAAATACACTAACGTCTATAAACCCAGAGAATATATACATGAGAGTTTTAGGCACTAGAGTTTAATGCTGTTATCTGTGGACCCTGAACAGAGTGTCTGAAATGCATTTGTCCTGTCGTGAACGTCTGAGATTACCTTATGCTACCCATAATGCATTGCTGCCTTGCACAGCATGTGCTCACAAAACCTTAAAAATTAGCACATTACTTTAAAACGAAAACATATATCTGATATTTTCACTTTATAAACTTCAGACATGACAATAATTTTAAATAACTTGTCTAAAATGAGTGCTTAAAATTTGAACCATAAGTTAAACATGTATGCCTCTGGATGACTTGGTGACATTGCGATTATATTAGTATGGTGTTAAAAGAAATTACTTTTTTTTTTTTGGTCATCAGTTCTCCTTTGCTTACAGATGATAGAGTGGTTTCTGTTTGTAGAGGATAGAACAACATGCCTATTAGGAAATTTTTAACAGATAGGTCTCAACAGCTTTAACAGTTTTAAAAATGTTTTTCACTGTTCAGCTTAGTTTAGTACGTTATTGGTCTAAAAGTTATCAGACGGTAATTCATCGGAAGATAATTAGTCCGGTGATGGTTTTTAAATTTATCTAAAAAGATAATCTGATAAAGAAAACATTATTTTCGATAATTATCTGTTATCGGAAGTGTGCCCACCACTGGTTATACCACGGAGTCAGGCACTTCTGATTTAAAGCTCTCTTTTTCAGAGGAGCTACAGTATCCAAAGTTGTGTTCAATGAGGATGTAAAACTATTGACGAGATAATCTATCTCACTCACAGAATTTAGGTAGCTACTCTGCACTGTGTTGGTATATGGCATTGGAGAACATAACAAAGAAGGAATCATATCCTTAAACCTAGTTACAGCGCTTTCCGAAAGACTTCTACTGTAATGAAACTTATTCCCCACTGCTGGGTAGTCCATCAGAGTAAATGTAAATGTTATTAAGAAATGATCAGACAGAAGTGGGTTTTCAGGGAATACTGTTAAGTCTTCAATTTCCATACCATAAGTCAGAACAAGATCTAAGATATGATTAAAGTGGTGGGTGGACTCATTTACATTTTGAGCGAAGCCAATTGAGTCTAATAATAGATTAAATGCAGTGTTGAGGCTGTCATTCTCAGCATCTGTGTGGATGTTAAAATCACCCACTATAATTATCTTATCTGAGCTAAGCACTAAGTCAGACAAAAGGTCTGAAAATTCACAGAGAAACTCACAGTAACGACCAGGTGGACGATAGATAACAACAAATAGAACTGGTTTTTGTGACTCTACTAGTCAATCTTTGTTCCTACCCTCACCTATGGTCATGAGGGTTGGGTCATGACCAAAAAAACTAGATCACGGGTACAGGTGGCTTACATGGTCTTCCTCAGGAGGGTGGCTGGTGTTTCCCTTAGAGATAGGGTGAGAAGTTTGGTCATCTGTGGGGAGCTCGGATTAGAGCCGCTGGTCCTTTGCGTTGAAAGGAGCCAGCTGAGGTGGTTCGGGCATCTGGTAAGGATGCCTCCTGGGTGCCTCCCCAGGGAGGTGTTCCAAGTGGAGAACATATGTATGTTCTCCACTCAGACTGCAATAGCCAATCACAGATTAGCCTTTCTGTCCATCATTTACCTGTATTTTGGCATGCTTGGTGCCAGAAAGTTATGTTGGATCCAAAAGGATCCAAAAAGGCTAGGACCAAAAGTTATATTGGATCGGTTCCCACTGACCAATAGCATTAGAGCTTACTGCCAACAGCTAGCCAATCAGAGCATGGCATACGAAGGTCAGGAACTAGCTGACAGACGCTGGTTGAAAAAATGGCAACAAACATGTCAACAACAGCAGAAAATCATCTGCCAGCGAGGTTTGCTGAGTTCACAGAGGAGGAACTGGTGGAAATATTGAACTCCATGGATGGCAAAAACACTAAGAAGGTAGACAAGCACGCTACTGACGTTTTAGAAGCATTCATATGCTGTTCACAGCAAAATAAATTGATCTAATTTACTTGACTCTTTGTTGTTTGCTTAATTTGGGAGGGGGTGGAGAACATAACAATTGATGGATGGTAAGGAGTCCAACATAGAGAAATATTGGATGAAGAAAAGTTATATTAACTATTATAACTTTTCTTCATCCAGTATTTCTCTATGTTGGATTCATTACCATCCATTATTTGTATAATGTACCAGCATAACAGAAGGAAAAGGATCATATCTGTATTTTCAATATTTGCTCAATGCAAATGAGACATGTTTACATAATATACAATGAAACATTTATGACATGCTGGGAAATATTGATACTGAGACAGATCGTCTGGTGAGTTCATGACAGGCTGGGACACATGCATATTGCAGTAGACTTGTGACATGTTTTGGTGGGGAAACATGGATACTGAAAGGAGTCATGAGACTTCTGTCACGTGTGTTCGCTCTGTGAGATGTGTACCCAGTGTTTCAGACTGTTTCTTAGAAACCTAAAAACGTTATTGGGTTTCATCACCACAGGGACTATGAGTTGCATTTTGTGACAAAGTTTTGATGTCTGCTTTACCAGATAGGTGTATAATATGACTTTTTAACAATTATTTGTATATCTTCTGTGACTTTGATTTTATGTCATTATAATAGATAGTGTGAGTTTCTGTTTCCGCTCTAATGGTACGTTATTCCACATCCTTTCATCAAAGTAAAACCAGAGTCTTTCTGATAAATGCCATTTGGTTATCAGTTTAGAACAGCTGTTGTAGTCCAAACAGGACTTGGAAGTCTTGGTGCATGACAGTTTATGTAGAAGCTCTATGAATGGGATAAACAAATATCAATAATGTAGTTCTGCTGATACTGATATTGAAAACAGTTTCTGACAGTCAACATTCACGGCAACAATATAATTGGTAAATGGACTGCATTTATATAGTGCTTTTCCATCTGCATCAGACGCTTAAAGTGTTTTACAATAATGCCTCACATTCACCCCGATGTCAGGGTGCTGCCATACAAGGCGCTCACTACCCACCGGGAGCAACTAGGGGATTAAGGACCTTCCCCAAAGGCCCAACATACACATATCCATGTTTTTTCTGGAAATGAGGAAACTACATTTTGAAGTAATCAACAAATATTTAACAAAATAAGAGCCTCATTCCATTTTGAATAATGCTTGTAATAACAAAAGTTATTTGTTTCTCAAAATTAGCTCACTCACAGCAAATTTAACTCTTTATGACCGATGAGTGTCTTTGAGCAATTTCCAAATATATGACAAAAATGAATACTTTGAAAGCCCTGTTCTTGCTTTTGTGGATGTGTATCCCAGAAAGTCACAGTTTGAAACCTTGTCCTTACCTTGAAAAACTTTTAAGGGTCTAGAAGTATGTCCACAATGAACCAGAATATTCTGTAATTGTGACGTGGTCTCATTTAAACCATGGCGGGATTTTCAAGATGTTTGGAAATTTCTTTTTTCTGTATTAATATTGGACATACTTTGATAATCCACTGCGTTTATGTAGGGCCTGTAACATTGCCATATATGCTGTGACATCACTAAGAGGTTCAAGGTTGTCCTAACATTATACTGCAGGCTTGCGGTGGTTATATCACATGATACCAATCTGGTATGTTGCATCATTAAACAATGTACTAGATGGCATTCATGGTTGTCCATCTAGTACATATGGGTGGGATGCATACGGGTCAAAATAGCTCATAGTCAATAAGGTTAAAACCTAAATGGCCCCAAGTCAATGTGACCCCACATCAATACAGCCCCCAACTTAAATGACCCCAAATCAGAACAGCCCTTTGTCAAAATGACCCCTGATCAGAAAAAGAACATCATATTTGCATTATTTATAATTGGTTTATACAAACACTAAAGACGCTGAGCAGTTTGAGGATCATTCCAAACATATAACTGTGTCAAATATGTAAGAAACGAGTTTGGGTAACCCTATCCCTTGACACTAAAGCCCTTTTTATGCTTCTACACCTCAGTAACTCCGTGGCCATTCAATCGCCTCGATGTGGGCATGACCCTTTCAAAGTTCTCCATCATGTTGTTGGGTGTCGCAATGCAATTTATCATCAAATACTGAGCTTTCAATAAGATCCTCTGGTGGTTATATTAGGTTGCGTTTTTTTTCTGTTTAGCATTTTCACCTTAGAAATGATGTCCTGTAAGATAAAATGAGCATGGGATCATTCCACTTTTGCCACATTTAGTGAGTCTAAAAATAATTCCAGCTAAACCCAGACGGAGTCACTTTTAGCCTAAAATGTGAGTGGGTGTGGGCTGTCCTCGGCTGACACAGCCTCCACCTCCTGCAGCGGTTAGTTTACAGATCTGGTGAGGTCATCACTGTGGGATTGCGCCACAGCTAATGAGGGGGGGAAGGAGGTTTTCCAAGGCTACTCATACCTCACTGGAGGTCCACATCTCATCTGAGGACTTGTGGTTGCACTCAAAAGACTCATCTTGAAAGCATTTTTTCCAGGTCAGCTCCTAAGATGATGCATGGATGCATTTTTCTTGCAGTATTTGTCACAGCATTCTTCTCGTTAATGTAAAACCAATTGCAGGTCTGGAAAGTGCTGTTTCACAGTTCGCTTTCCTAAGCTGACAAATAAGATAAATACCACAAGTATTTATTTAAATCCAAACTAAACTTCTTTTACCTGGGTGACAGACACTTCTCATAAACTACAACTTTAGAAATCACAAAATTACCAGTTGGGGCATAAAGCATGTTTTAATGTAAGGAATTCTATATCCACCATTTGGTCTGGGAGCAGGCACTGGTGTCAGGTGACATCATATCCACTACACCGCGGAGCCACTCTAATTCATAAAAGTGTAGTTAAAGCTGGACTGAGTAGATTATATATCTGAAAGTCCTGCAGGCGACAGGATGTCAGTACTTCCATTAATTCAGGAATTTGCATGTGAGATTCATCTCATTGGCCTGCTGAAACATCACCCTACATGCATATGTGTGTATGTCGGTCATTTCAATTCAATTTCTTTTATTTGTGTAGTGCCAAATCACAACAAAGCTGTCTCAAGGTGCTTCACAGAAAGTGGGCCAGTTATCAATAAAACTAAAGCCTTGCTGTCTGCAAAACTGTAACTATTCAAAGAGATCAGTCTGCTAAACGCATTGTCATTTCCCTGGGGGGGGCAGACATTACTTATTGATGCCAACACATCTTTCTAGTGAGGTCTCAAGTCCTCTCTATGCCCATTTTTGTGACACCTCTGATTGTCGCATCCTAACATCATTGTCGCCGACATAAATAACTGTGTGTATAACTAGTGTTGTGTTCCTTTGTTTTTCTGCCCTTGTACATATTCAGCACCCTAAAGATGAGAGGCAATGTCAGGTGCCCAGATGCAACTTTACGGGTAATAGAATCTCCTATCACTAACACACAGCGTTCTGGCCTGGAGTAGAAGTTATCTGCAGGCTCGGAAGGCTATCAATAGGCATAGCTAAGGCCTTTTGCTCAGGTCTTTGTTGATGCACCTTTGGCAGCAATTGCAGCATAAAATCTTCTTGAACATGATGCCACAAGCTTGGTGTACCTATCGTTGGGCAGTTTTGTCCATTCCTTTTTGCAGCTCCTCTCAAGCTCCATCAGGTTGGATGGAGAGCGTCAGTGCACAGCGATTTTAAGATCTCTCCAGAGATGTTCAATCAGATTCAGGTCTGGGTTCTGGCTGGGTCACTCAAGGACATTCACAGAGTTGTCCTGAAGCCACTCCTTTGATATCTTGGCTGTGTGTTTAGGGTCATTGTCCTGCTGAAAGATGAACCGTTGCCCCACTCTGAGGTCCACCCTACTCAGCGTGCCAATGTCGTTAGAGTGACGTCTCTGCTATTTTAGCATTGTGGGATAGCTCGCTGGACTACTTTCACCTGGCCCAGCACTGAATTTGCCGACATGAGAAGATGCTGCTGGATGAGTGTGCGTATTGACTTATGATCATTTAGGCGTAAAAACACGTGAGATACACAAGTTCTTGGGCCCTGATGTTTTTGTAACACAACGCACTTTCATCGCAGGTTGGGGAACTACTTTTTGCGCAGGAATTCATCAAGCACGTTGGCCACGGGCACGTACTAACACAGAATACCCAGAAACTGGTTAGTTAGCATCCACATTTAGCTTGCCATAAGCTAAGCTAGTGGTGCTTGTGAAAGTATGTCTGAGGTCAAGAGCGCTCTGGAGCAGGTTTTCATCCAGGATGTCTCTGTACATTGTTGTAGTTGTCTTTCCCTCAATCCTGACTTCCTGCTGCTGAAAAACATCCCCACAGTATGACGCTGCCACCACCATACTTCACTGTGGAATGGTGCTTGGTTTCCTCCAAACATGATGCCTGCATTCACACCAGTGAGTTCAATCTTTATCTCATCAGACCAGGGTATTTTCTCTCTCATGGTCTGAGAGTCCTTCAGGTGCCTTTTGCAAACTCCAGGTGGGCTGACATGTTCCTTTTACTAAGGAGTGGCTTCTGTCTGGCCACTCTACTGATTGGTGGATTGCTGCAAAGATGGTTGTACTTCTGGAAGATTCTCCTCTCTCCACAGAGGAATGCTGGAGCTCTGACAGAGTGACCACTGGGTTCTTGGTTATTTCCCCGACTAAGGCCCTTCTCCTCTGATCACTCAGTTTAAACGGGCAGCCAGCTCTAGGAAGAGTCCTGGTGGATCCAAACTTCTTCCATTTACAGATGATGGAGTCCACTGTGCTCATTGGGACCTTCAAAGCAGCAGAAATGTTTCTGTGTCCTTCTCCAGATTTGTGCCTCAAGACAATCCTGTCTCTGAGGTCTACATACAATTCCTTTGACTTCATGCTTGGTTTGTGCTGTGACTCTCAACTGTGGGACCTTATATGTAGACCGGTATGTGTCTTCCCAGATCATGTACAGTTAATTGAATTTACCCCAGGTGGACTCCAATTAAGCTGTAGATACATCTCAGTGGAAACCGGAGGCACCTGAGCTTAATTTTGAGCTTCATGGTAAAGGCTGTGAATACTTACATACATGTGATTTCTTGTTTTTGTTTTTTTTTTTTTTTTTTTTTTTTTAATTTTTAATAAATTTTCAGAAAATCTAAAAGAATTTTTTTTTTTCATATTGCCATTATGGGGTATTGTGTGTAGAATTTTGTAGAAAAAATGAATTTCATCCACTTTTGAATAAGATTGTAAGAAAATGTGAATACTTTCTGGATAAACTGTATATTCAAGCTGAATCTGATCTATGAAACAATCATATCTCATGAATTAAAAAAACATAAAAATAAGACACCCCCCCCCCCCCAAAAAAATGTAATGTGGACATGTGGGAAAAAAAAATTCTTGGGTCACATCAGCAAATATTGTGAACGCAGCCTGGATCTGTTCACTGGTGATGTGCATTGCTGTGACAATGTATCAGATGTAGAGATTTAAAAACAGAAAAAAATAAGCCAGCCTACAACAAATAAACAAATAAATAAATTCTGAACAGCCTGGATCTGTTGATGATGTGCACTGCTATGACAAGATATGCATTTAGAAACATAAAGTCACCCCCCAAAACACACACACACACACACACACACACACACACACACACACACACACACACACACACACACACACACACACACACACACACACACACACACACACACACACACACACACAACAAAATCATTCTGAAGTCACCTCAGGAGCGAATGTGGACTCAGCAAACTGTTTTTTTTTTTTTGTTTTTTTTGTGCCAAAAGTATTTGACCAAATCCACAGATTGGTTTTGTACCATCTTTTCACACATCACACATGGTCTCTCTCTCTCTCTCTCTCTCTCATCTTTCTCTCTCTCTCTCTCTCTGTTTTTTGGGGAGGGGATGTGACCTCTTCTTCCTTCTCTTCTTTGAATGGGGCTGAAAATGGTTGGTGTTTTTGCGGAGCAGATGAATTAGACTTTCCGTGCGCGAACATTACGAGGACTTTAAAATATAACGACCAGGATCCAGATGAACGAAGGACTTTAAAATAACATTAATAATAACGACCAGGATCCAGATGAACGGTCGTCTTCTGGTCGGGACGGTGTCTCCTCTGGTGTCCACCGCAAAAAGGACTTTACGTTTCACTCCGAGGTAACGAGTTCCCTTCTTACGACCAAACACTAAATATGTGCTTTGCATCACTTTTTTTTTTTTTTTGCACATTTATTCATTATTATACATTTATTGGTCCCGTCTGTCTAAAGTTGTTCTCTAAGAGTTGTTTTAATTATCTTACAGTGACGATTTGATGCTTCTGACCTTGAAGATCAGCTGATTTAATTGTTTTTCATTCAGAGAGGACGTTGCAGCTCACTTTTTTTTTTCTTTTTTTTTGATGGCTTGAAACGTGTCTTTTTTTAAATGTTCGATCTTGCGCAAAATATCTGGCAAATCTGGGACACGCGTTCTTACTGCTTTCATTAAAAAAAAGAGATAAAAATCAGCATCTGCAGACGTACAGTCCTTGTTTTACAGCTTTCAAGTGTTTCTCTTCAGAATTAAAATCAGCAGTTTTGTGCTTAATCATCTGCACTAAAATTAGGTCTGACTGTTGATCAGTAGATTCTTATAGTTATCATCTCTTCGGCTGCTCCCTTCTTTTTTGTATTTATTTATTTATTTTCACTCGAGGTCGTCACAGCAAATCTTCATCATCTTCTAATATCTACATGTTGCGGACATGATGAGTGAAGTTCTTCAGCATCTCATCATGTCATTTAGGTCCTTCAGACTGTTTTTTTGAGTAAATGCTTATATATATGCTCATGCTCCACCGAAGCAACATAGAGAAATTGAAAGTTATATTAGACTCGGCTACGTCTTGTCCAATATAACTTTTCTTCATCCAATATTTCTCTATATTGGACGACTTGCCATCCATCAATTGTTATGTTCTGCAATCTGAGTGGAGAACATATATATATATATATATATATATATATATATATATATATATATATATATATATATATATATATATATATGTTATATATATATATATATATATATATATATATATATATATATATATATATGAAAGCGTTAGCAAGCTAACTAGCTTGCTAACGCTTTCGTTTTTATTTTTTTATTTTTTTATTTTTTTTTTTATTTTTTTTTTTTAGCACTGTTGTCATGCGTTATCTGTGCTGCTCCACAGCGTGTTTAGTCGATTTTTATTTTATTTTAGCACCGTTGTCGTGCGTTCGCTGTTGTCGTGCGTTGCCTGTGCTGCTTCATGGCCTGTTTGGTGCCTTGATTGGGGCACTCCTTCTGCTGAATCACCTCTAAATTATTTACACATTATTCACTTTGTGTGTTTTTAGGAATCCGCTAGCTTAGCGTAGCTACTAGCTCTTAGCCGATTTAGCATGGCGGCTTCTCCTGTCTCTCCCGTACTTTTCTGCTCTGGGTGTGAAATGTTTAGTTATTCCTCGGCCTCCTTTAGCAGTAACGGTACTTGTAATAAGTGCAGCTTATTCGTAGCTTTGGAGGCCAGGCTGGGCGAATTGGAGACTCGGCTCCGCACTGTGGAAAATTCTACAGCTAGCCAGGCCCCTGTAGTCGGTGCGGACCAAGGTAGCTTAGCCACCGTTAGTTCCCCCCTGGCAGATCCCGGGCAGTCGGGAAAGCAGGCTGACTGGGTGACTGTGAGGAGGAAGCGTAGCCCTAAACAGAAGCCCCGTGTACACCGTCAACCCGTTCACATCTCTAACCGTTTTTCCCCACTCGACGATACACTCGCCAAGGATCAAACTCTGGTTATTGGCGACTCTGTTTTGAGAAATGTGAAGTTAGCGACACCAGCAACCATTGTCAATTGTCTTCCGGGGGCCAGAGCAGGCGACATCGAAGGACATTTGAAATTGCTGGCTAAGGCTAAGCGTAAATTTGGTAAGATTGTAATTCACGTCGGCAGTAATGACACTCGGTTACGCCAATCGGAGGTCACTAAAATTAACATTAAATCGGTGTGTAACTTTGCAAAAACAATGTCGGACTCTGTTGTTTTCTCTGGGCCCCTCCCCAATCAGACCGGGAGTGACATGTTTAGCCGCATGTTCTCCTTGAATTGCTGGCTGTCTGAGTGGTGTCCAAAAAATGAGGTGGGCTTCACTGATAATTGGCAAAGCTTCTGGGGAAAACCTGGTCTTGTTAGGAGAGACGGCATCCATCCCACTTTAGATGGAGCAGCTCTCATTTCTAGAAATCTGGCCAATTTTCTTGGATCCTCCAAACTGTGACTGTCCAGTGTTGGGACCAGGAGGCAGAGCTGTGGTCTTATACACCTCTCTGCAGCTTCTCTCCCCCTGCCATCCCCTCATTACCCCATCCTCGTAGAGACGGTGCCTGCTCCCAGACCACCAATAACCAGCAAAAATCTATTTAAGCATAAAAATTCAAAAAGAAAAAATAATATAGCACCTTCAACTGCACCACAGACTAAAACAGTTAAATGTGGTCTATTAAACATTAGGTCTCTCTCTTCTAAGTCCCTGTTGGTAAATGATATAATAATTGATCAACGTATTGATTTATTCTGCCTAACAGAAACCTGGTTACAGCAGGATGAATATGTTAGTTTAAATGAGTCAACACCCCCGAGTCACACTAACTGTCAGAATGCTCGTAGCACGGGCCAGGGCGGAGGATTAGCAGCAATCTTCCATTCCAGCTTATTAATTAATCAAAAACCTAGACAGAGCTTTAATTCATTTGAAAGCTTGTCTCTTAGTCTTGTCCATCCAAATTGGAAGTCCCAAAAACCAGTTTTATTTGTTATTATCTATCGTCCACCTGGTCGTTACTGTGAGTTTCTCTGTGAATTTTCAGACCTTTTGTCTGACTTAGTGCTTAGCTCAGATAAGATAATTATAGTGGGCGATTTTAACATCCACACAGATGCTGAGAATGACAGCCTCAACACTGCATTTAATCTATTATTAGACTCTATCGGCTTTGCTCAAAAAGTAAATGAGTCCACCCACCACTTTGATCATGTCTTGGATCTTGTTCTGACTTATGGTATGGAAATAGAAGACTTAACAATATTCCCTGAAAACTCCCTTCTGTCTGATCATTTTTTAATAACATTTACATTTACCCTGATGGACTACCCTGCAGTGGGGAATAAGTTTCATTACACTAGAAGTCTTTCAGAAAGCGCTGTAACTGGGTTTAAGGATATGATTCCTTCTTTATGTTCTCTAATGTCATATACCAACACAGAGCAGAGTAGCTACCTAAACTCTGTAAGGGAGTTAGAGTATCTCGTCAATAGTTTTACATCCTCATTGAAGACAACTTTGGATGCTGTAGCTCCTCTAAAAAAGAGAGCTTTAAATCAGAAGTGTCTGACTCCGTGGTATAACTCACAAACTCGTAGCTTAAAGCAGATAACCCATAAGTTGGAGAGGAAATGGCGTCTCACTAATTTAGAAGATCTTCACTTAGCCTGGAAAAAGAGTCTGTTGCTCTATAAAAAAGCCCTCCGTAAAGCTAGGACATCTTTCTACTCATCACTAATTGAAGAAAATAAGAATAACCCCAGGTTTCTTTTCAGCACTGTAGCCAGGCTGACAAAGAGTCAGAGCTCTATTGAGCTGAGTATTCCATTAACTTTAACTAGTAATGACTTCATGACTTTCTTTGCTAACAAAATTTTGACTATTAGAGAAAAAATTACTCATAACCATCCCAAAGATGTATCGTTATCTTTGGCTGCTTTCAGTGATGCCGGTATTTGGTTAGACTCTTTCTCTCCGATTGTTCTGTCTGAGTTATTTTCATTAGTTACTTCATCCAAACCATCAACATGTTTATTAGACCCCATTCCTACCAGGCTGCTCAAGGAAGCCCTACCATTATTTAATGCTTCAATCTTAAATATGATCAATCTATCTTTGTTAGTTGGTTATGTACCACAGGCCTTTAAGGTGGCAGTAATTAAACCATTGCTTAAAAAGCCATCACTTGACCCAGCTATCTTAGCTAATTATAGGCCAATCTCCAACCTTCCTTTTCTCTCAAAGATTCTTGAGAGGGTAGTTGTAAAACAGCTAACTGATCACCTGCAGAGGAATGGTCTATTTGAAGAGTTTCAGTCAGGTTTTAGAATTCATCATAGTACAGAAACAGCATTAGTGAAGGTTACAAATGATCTTCTTATGGCTTCGGACAGTGGACTTATCTCTGTGCTTGTTCTGTTGGACCTCAGTGCTGCTTTTGATACTGTTGACCATAAAATTTTATTACAGAGATTAGAGCATGCCATAGGTATTAAAGGCACTGCGCTGCGGTGGTTTGAATCATATTTGTCTAATAGATTACAGTTTGTTCATGTAAATGGGGAATCTTCTTCACAGATTAAAGTTAATTATGGAGTTCCACAAGGTTCTGTGCTAGGACCAATTTTATTCACTTTATACATGCTTCCCTTAGGCAGTATTATTAGACGGTATTGCTTAAATTTTCATTGTTACGCAGATGATACCCAGCTTTATCTATCCATGAAGCCAGAGGATACACACCAATTAGCTAAACTGCAGGATTGTCTTACAGACATAAAGACATGGATGACCTCTAATTTCCTGCTTTTAAACTCAGATAAAACTGAAGTTATTGTACTTGGCCCCACAAATCTTAGAAGCATGGTGTCTAACCAGATCGTTACTCTGGATGGCATTTCCCTGATCTCTAGTAATACTGTGAGAAATCTTGGAGTCATTTTGATCAGGATATGTCATTCAAAGCGCATATTAAACAAATATGTAGGACTGCTTTTTTGCATTTTCGCAATATCTCTAAAATTAGAAAGGTCTTGTCTCAGAGTGATGCTGAAAAACTAATTCATGCATTTATTTCCTCTAGGCTGGACTATTGTAATTCATTATTATCAGGTTGTCCTAAAAGTTCCCTAAAAAGCCTTCAGTTGGTTCAGAATGCTGCAGCTAGAGTACTGACGGGGACTAGCAGGAGAGAGCATATCTCACCCGTGTTGGCCTCTCTTCATTGGCTTCCTGTTAATTCTAGAATAGAATTTAAAATTCTTCTTCTTACTTATAAGGTTTTGAATGATCAGGTCCCATCTTATCTTAGGGACCTCGTAGTACCATATTACCCCATTAGAGCGCTTCGCTCTCAGACTGCAGGCTTACTTGTAGTTCCTAGGGTTTGTAAGAGTAGAATGGGAGGCAGAGCTTTCAGCTTTCAGGCTCCTCTCCTGTGGAACCAGCTCCCAATTCAGATCAGGGAGACAGATACCCTCTCTACTTTTAAGATTAGGCTTAAAACTTTCCTTTTCGCTAAGGCTTATAGTTAGGGCTGGATCGGGTGACCCTGGACCATCCCTTGGTTATGCTGCTTTAGACGTAGATTGTGGGGGGGTTCCCATGATGCACTGTTTCTTTCTCTTTTTGCTCCGTATGCATCACTCTGCATTTAATCATTAGTGATCGATCTCTGCCCCCTTCCACAGCATGTCTTTTTCCTGTTTTTTTCCCTCAGCCCCAACCAGTCTCAGCAGAAGACTGCCCCTCCCTGAGCCTGGTTCTGCTGGAGGTTTCTTCCTGTTAAAAGGGAGTTTTTCCTTCCCACTGTGGCCAAGTGCTTGCTCATAGGGGGTCGTTTTGACCGTTGGGGTTTTTCATAATTATTGTATGGCCTTGCCTTACAATATGGAGCGCCTTGGGGCAACTGTTTGTTGTGATTTGGCGCTATATAAGAAAAAAGTTGATTGACTGATTGATTGATTGGTTTGGATGTAGCTGGTGTACTATGTATAAAACTGTCCATGTGTGCAGTAGCAAAAGGGTTAGTGTCTGCATAATGCACCTTTAATGACATGTCTGGAGGAGGAAACAGTGGCATATTGACATCTGGTACTCCCACGAAGCCGTGGCGGTGACTGTTAGCTTCGAAGAAGGGATTAGTGGTTGGAAAATTGAGCAGGACTGTCAGACGGCGTGAACAAATCTTCTCCATTAGCATGTGTGCTAGCGCCGTTTTCAGCGCATAGAAATGTGTTATAATGTTCATATTTGCTCTCAATCCTGCATTCATAAGCTTCCACAGTACCTTGTACATTGTACAATGGATTTGAGAAGTTGGTTTCTTGTCCGTAAACATCGGGAGGATAGCATGCGGCCGCCATGTTATTGTTAGCTTAGCCATGCAGCTATTTCAGTCACTCATCTTTGGCTTTTAATCGTCCTCTTTTTTAAAAAAAAAAGCTCACCACTCTTATAACAGCACGAGTGTCCCTTGGTGGTCGCCAGTGTTAACCATTCCTGCTTCAGTCTCCTAACTCTTTTAGTTGGGGGACACAGGGGAGATCCGTCCTCCAGGGCTGAAAGCAGCTCTTCCTCTGGGGCTAACTCCCTCGAACGTTCCACGCTGCTATAGTGTGGTGCGGCACAAATAAAGCAAGCAGTACTGTGCTGAAGACTTGCTGCTTTAATTATAACTATACTGTTTACAGCACGAGCCCTGCTACCTGCCCGACCGCCGTCGCCAAACGTCTCCATTAACATTCACTGCTACACGCATCATGCCACTCAACCAAGTCTCTCTCTCTCGGCGGCGTGCGCCACCATCACGCGCACGCTCTCTCTCTCACTCACGTTCACACACACGCACACTCACTGAGCTAAACACAACACATTAGACACATCCCACAACACTACCCCCACCATGGACTGGCAATTAGCAATAATTCCATTCCATATTATAAAGAAAAGTTACCACACAATCTCTATTAATGTAGGCCTAAATATGTCAAGAGATAGCTGTGTCCAACCAGTACATTCTGATGTAAATACACTCAACAAAAATATAAACGCAACACTTTTGGTTTTGCTCCCATTTTGTATGAGATGAACTCAAAGATCTAAAACTTTTTCCACATACACAATATCACCATTTCCCTCAAATATTGTTCACAAACCAGTCTAAATCTGTGATAGTGAGCACTTCTCTTTTGCTGAGATAATCCATCCCACCTCACAGGTGTGCCATATCAAGATGCTGATTAGACACCATGATTAGTGCACAGGTGTGCCTTAGACTGCCCACAATAAAAGGCCACTCTGAAAGGTGCAGTTTTGTTTTATTGGGGGGGATACCAGTCAGTATCTAGTGTGACCACCATTTGCCTCATGCAGTGCAACACATCTCCTTCGCATAGAGTTGATCAGGTTGTCAATTGTGGCCTGTGGAATGTTGGTCCACTCCTCTTCAATGGCTGTGTGAAGTTGCTGGATATTGGCAGGAACTGGTACACGCTGTCGTATACGCTGGTCCAGAGCATCCCAAACATGCTCAATGGGTGACATGTCCGGTGAGTATGCCTGCCATGCAAGAACTGGGACATTTTCAGCTTCCAAGAATTGTGTACAGATCCTTGCAACATGGGGCCATGCATTATCCTGCTGCAACATGAGGTGATGTTCTTGGATGTATGGCACAACAATGGGCCTCAGGATCTCGTCACGGTATCTCTGTGCATTCAAAATGCCATCAATAAAATGCACCTGTGTTCTTCGTCCATAACAGACGCCTGCCCATACCATAACCCCACCGCCACCATGGGCCACTCGATCCACAACATTGAGATCAGAAAACCGCTCACCCACACGACGCCACACACGCTGTCTGCCATCTGCCCTGAACAGTGTGAACCGGGATTCATCCATGAAGAGAACACCTCTCCAACATGCCAAACACCAGCAAATGTGAGCATTTGCCCACTCAAGTCGGTTACGACGACGAACTGGAGTCAGGTCGAGACCCCGATGAGGACGACAAGCATGCAGATGAGCTTCCCTGAGATGGTTTCTGACAGTTTGTGCAGAAATTCTTTGGTTATGCAAACTGATTGTTTCAGCAGCTGTCCGAGTGGCTGGTCTCAGACGATCTTGGAGGTGAACATGCTGGATGTGGAGGTCCTGGGCTGGTGTGGTTACACGTGGTCTGCGGTTGTAAGGCTGGTTGGATGTACTGCCAGATTCTCTGAAATGCCTTTGGAGATGGCTTATGGTAGAGAAATGAACATTCAATACACGAGCAACAGCTCTGGTTGACATTCCTGCTGTCAGCATGCCAATTGCACGCTCCCTCAAATCTTGCAACATCTGTGGCATTGTGCTGTGTGATAAAACTGCACCTTTCAGAGTGGCCTTTTATTGTGGACAGTCTAAGGCACACCTGTGCACTAATCATGGTGTCTAATCAGCATCTTGATATGGCACACCTGTGAGGTGGGATGGATTATCTCAGCAAAGGAGAAGTGCTCACTATCACAGATTTAGACTGGTTTGTGAACAATATTTGAGGGAAATGGTGATATTGTGTATGTGGAAAAAGTTTTAGATCTTTGAGTTCATCTCATACAAAATGGGAGCAAAACCAAAAGTGTTGCGTTTATATTTTTGTTGAGTGTATTAAAGTAAGTAGGTTTAACTGTAAGCACAAGTGTCTAAGCAGTGATAAATTTTAGCTCATTTCACAGTGAACAAGTGAGTAGAAATATATATAGAAAAATGCAATGACCTTGCTAGGAAAAGAGTACATTACATATTAAGCTGCAGTTCTATGACGGCCGGGAATAACTGACTGGTCTTATAACCACAATACATACAAATGTTACTGCAAGAATATAAAACATTGTCTTTTTTTTTAAACAATGAAAAAGTGCTTTGTAGCAGAAATGCAAAACAATGCAAACAAGACTAGAGTCTCAACAGAACTATAACGTCTCTAGTGTAAATATTAACCTCGAAAGTGACTTACTCAGTGACCCAGTCCCCATACCGATTTTGTCTCCTGTGCTGACATTCAGGACGTGACATGGGCTGACTCTGGTGGTCTGGCTCCTCCACCTCACCCCCACCATGGTCAAATATCACATGGGAAGGAGTGGATCGAAGCAACCCGATGACATTGGAGTCGTTGCCAGGTGGAGTAGATGGCTGAGAGCTGCTGGGGCCATCACTGGAGGCAGTAGAGGTGGTGCAGGCCGAGGTCCTGGAATGCTGGTTCTTCGTCCAAGGCTGGTGGCTGGATCTCAGAAGGTGTCCAGTTCTGGGCTTGGTCCAGTACCCAAGTGTTGTCCAGGGGCTCGCGGCTGCAGTAGTGTTTCAGTTGGTCATGGTGGACGACTTTGACTTTGGCTCTTGGGCTCTTTTGGATACTGTAGACCAGATCGTCCAGCTGTCCTATGACAAAGAAAGGTCCTTCATAGGAGGGGAGAAACTTTTTGACTTTGTTTCTGACATGACGAGTTCCTTTGATCAGATACCACACAGCATCTCCGACTTTATACTGTGCGTGGCAAGCATTTTTGTCATATTGTCTTTTAGCACATGTGACTGACTCACCCAGGGCTTCACGAGTGATGCTGTGAGCCAGTTCCAGCCGCTCATGCATTTGTTGTACAAACTCTGGGGCTGAAAGTGCACAATCAGAGTCCGGGGGCAAACCAGCAACCAGGTCCACAGGCTCATTTATTTCACGTCCGAACATCATGTAGTTAGGGGTGAAGCCAGTAGAACTATGCTTGGTTGCTCTGTAGGCCATAACTGCATATGGGATCATCAAGTCCCAATCCCAGTGACAACGTTCCGCAGTGGAGGCCAGAATCTTTTGTAGAGTGGCATTGAAACGTTCAACTTGGTCGTCGGACTGTGGTCTGAAAGGTGTCATGTGGGTTTTCTGAATGCCAAACAGACGGCACATTTCCTGAAAAACCTCGGATTCAAAATTGCGTCCTTGGTCGCTGTGTAGCGAGTGAGGCATTCCGAAACGACACACCCATTCAGCTGCAATGACCTGTGCCACTGTCACAGCTTTTTCATCAGGGATGGCGAAAGCTTCAGTCCATTTAGTGAAGTATTCCTGTATGACAAGTACATAACAGTTTTTGCGTTCTGTCTCATTAAGTGGGCCCATAATGTCCAGTGCAATGCGCTCCATGGGGGCTCCAACCCTGACAGTTCCCACGGGTGCTTGAGGGGTTTTGTGGGGTCGGGCTCTGCACGCACAGTTTGTACAAGTCTGGCAACAGAGGGCGACATCTTCCCTCATGTGGTAACAGTAGTATCGGGTTTGAAGTCTGGCCACAGTCCGTTCAGTACCACAATGTCCACCTACTGGCCCCTCATGCAATTGGTGCATAACATCGGGTTGCATTTTGCGTGGCAGGACAATTTGTGGATAGAACTGTGTGTCGTCCAAACAATAAAAACGACGAACCAGGACTCCATCTCGGAAGTACAGTTTTTTCCTTTGACTCCAGTACGTTTTGGTGGCTGGGCTGCATGGGGCGACGGTAGTCCAAGGGGGGCGCTCACTGCTGGCCTCTAACCAGGATCTGACAGGGGAAATGTCTGGATCAGATGCTTGGGCCTGGCGCAACTCATCCATGGTCCAGCTGGGAAACAGTGTAGTCTCGTTTGTATCGGTCACATAGATTGTCTCTGTTTGTTTTAAAGTGTCAGTGGCAGTAATGTTTTCGCTTACCCCCACCAGACTCAAGGCTGCGGTTGTAGGGCATGCCACTACCCTGACCGGACTCAATGACAGGGAGCTGGTGTTGCAGTCCAAATCACACTGAATCGCTTGGTGACTTTTAGTATTTTGCTGTGAGGAGGGCTCCTGCAGGCTACAAGGGCAGGATTGGCAGCAGGGCCTGTGAGAAAGGCTGTCAGCATTAGTGTGTAAATGACCTGGGCGGTGAAGGATGTCACAGTCGTACTCCGCCAGCTTCTCAAGCCACCGGGCTAACTGACCTTCTGGCTCTTTCATTTTGGTTAGCCAACGGAGACTGCTGTGGTCAGTACGCACCTCGAAGGACCACCCAAGCAGATATTGACGGAAATGTGATGTGAAATCTACAATGGCAAGCAGCTCTCATCTTGTAGTGCAATAGTTCTGTTCAGTCTTAGAGAGTTTGCGGCTGCCGTAAGCCAACACACGTTCAGCGCCATCTTGCATTTGTGATAGGACGGCGCCGATGCCTGCATCACTAGCGTCGGTGTCAAGGATCATCTCACCATGGTCCAGCGGGTAGCCTAAGACAGGGGCGGTGGTAAGGCGGTGTTTGAGTGTGTCAAAGGCTTCTTGGTGTTCCGCGTGCCACTGAAAGTGTGCATTTTTCTTTGTCAGGTGGTGTAACAGTTCAGCAATCAAGGCAAAGTCTTTCACAAACCTGCGGTAGTAGGAGGCGAGGCCCACGAAACGTCTGACCTCCTGGACAGACGTGGGAGTAGGCCAAGTTTGGACTTTGTGGACCTTATTGCGGTCAGTGGCTACACCACGCTCAGACACAATGTGACCTAGATAGGTGACTTGGCAGCGAAATAGGCAGTATTTGGTTGGCTTTAGTTTAAGGTTTGCTTGTTTAAGTCTCTGGAACACTTGGTGCAACCTCTGCAGCATCTGGGGCACACCTTTGGCCAGCACGATGATGTCGTCCAGATAGACGAGGCAGGTCTCCCACTGCATGCCAGCTAGGACGCGGTCCATGAGGCACTGAAACGTAGCCGGCGCGTTGCATAAGCCAAATGGCATTCAAATAGTCCATTTCGCGTACAGAAGGCAGCAGCACGCCGGGCTGTGGCTGTTATTTCGACTTGCCAGTAGCCTGAGGCAAGATCCAGGGTGCTGAACCATTTGGCAGTGGCAAGTGTGTCCAGGGTGTCTTGGTTGCGGGGCAGCGGGTATGCGTCGGTGATGGTGCGGGCATTGAGGGCCCTGTAATCAATGCACAGGCGGTACGTACCATCCTTTTTATGAACCATAACGATCGGTGAGTCCCAACTGCTGTGGCTGCGGGAGGTGAGGCCGCTTTGGAGGCTCTCACGGATCTGCTGGTCTGCATCCTGCTGCTTGCCCCCAGCCATCCGACGAGGTTGTTGCTTCACTGGAGCCCCAGGCTGGGTGATGATATCGTGCTGCACAAGGCTGGTCCGGCCCAAGTCACCAGGTCTCCTGGAAAAGACACTTTCATATGCACATAACAGGTTAGACAGTTCAAGTTTTTCACAGTCATTAAGGTCAACGGAGCTCTGAGCATAAAGTTCTTGGAGGTGCTCCGGCACTGCCGGGGAGCTGGCTGGATGGTCTGCCGCCATGGGGACATGGGGTGGCGGCACAATTTCAGCCGGTTGGAGGAGGCCTGCAATAGCACCTTCTTTAATAGTCATAGCCTTGTTGCCAGGGTTAAAGAGGCGTAGTGGAACAACACTAGTGGGCTTAGTGTCAACTAGGGCTCTGGCAATGAGTACTTTATGCTTCTCAACAAAACATTTTGTGGGGCTAAGCATCATGTCTCCCTGAGCAGCTTTGTTACAATGCACAGTGCCCTTGACGAGGTACTCTTGTCCGGGCTCAACCACAACAGTTCTGGCTACTCTCACAGCATGCGACTTTGGGATGGTCTCAGGGTGAAAGTAGGGCATTTCCTCTCCAAACAGAACTATGCGGTGCTTACCGAAATCCAGACAGGCCTCTGCTTGGGTGAGGAAGGGGTGACCAAGCAGCACTTCGTGAACCGCAATGTCCGCCACTAGAAAGTCCACTTAGACTTGACGGTTGTTGATGCTGACAGGTACTTTGGCTTCGCCAAGTACTGGTACGTCTCCGGGTCCCACACCGACCAAGGTCTCAACGGTGGATGACTGAAGTGGAGGCCTCATCTCTGGATGAATGGCGTTGTAATGATGAAAGGGCAACACGCTCCTCCGCGCCCCACTGTCCAAGACTGCGCACACCTCCAACTCGTACATGTGCAGATGGATGCTCATTTCACAATTCTGTTCTTTAAGGTGGAGTACAGCGGCCTGGGATTTTTCTCGGTTGGTGCTTGGAACAAAAGTCTTTACGTTTCTCGGAGAGGAGGGCCACTGGCTCTGCTTGTGACCCCAACCCTTACAGTTGTGACAGCGGATTTTGCCCTTTTTATAGTTCTTGTGTGGCTTTGGAGTTTTAGCAGGGATGCTTGGGACAAAGTGGTTAGTTGAGGGGCTGGCTGCAGGTGTAACAGCAGGTACCGTCTCATTTTTCTCCATTTCCCTGACAACAGCAGCACGAGGTCTGCGTTCAAGGGTGTTACGAGCCCCTGGCTGCATCATGCTGGTGACATAGGATGCAGCCCTTTTTGTGGTTTCATGACGATGTGCTATTTCATATGCTCTGGCTAGTGTAGCTGGATGCTTTTCTAACAGTCTTTGGACTAGCTCAGCATCACCCAAGCCATTTGTGAAAACCTCAACAGCTATAGCATCTTGTTCAGACTCTGACCAATCTCCATAAGCCACAGCAACTTTTCCATAAATGTCATCTCTGAAAACACGAAGAGCCTCGCCAGATTTGCATACTCTTTGCCTCAGCTCCACTGCCACGGCTGCTGCATGATCTGAAGAGGGACCGTATGCAGTCTCAAGTTCCTCCAGCAGGCGGCAGTAGTCCCATTTGGATGAACGAGGGTTTCTGTGGACAGTAGCGCCTGCAGCTCCAGTAAGACAGAACTTTAGCTGGGTGGCCTTTGTCTTTGCTGACCAGTGGTTTGCCTCAGCGCAGCTCTCAAATCTGTGAAGAAACTCTCTCCATGGTGTATTGCCATCGTACTGGCCAGGGCGTAACGTGGGGACTCTCTCTTTGGGGTCGTAGTCCTCATCGCTGTCCGATAATGGAGGCAAACAGGACGTGGGCCGGCTCTTAGATAGAGCTGAGTGACGGGGGTGGCTTACTGAAGAATGTCCATAGTTAACAGTCTTTGCTGGATAGATGCATGGATAGGACACGGGCAGTGCTTTTGCTTCTGGTTTGGATGTAGCTGGTGTACTATGTATAAAACTGTCCATGTGTGCAGTAGCAAAAGGGTTAGTGTCTGCATAATGCACCTTTAATGACATGTCTGGAGGAGGAAACAGTGGCATATTGACATCTGGTACTCCCACAAAGCCGTGGCGGTGACTGTTAGCTTCGAAGAAGGCATTAGTGGGGGAAAATTGAGCAGGACTATCAGACGGCGTGAACAAATCTTCTCCATTAGCATGTGTGCTAGCGCCGTTTTCAGCGCATAGAAATGGGTTATAATGTTCATATTTGCTCTCAGTCCTGCGTTCATAAGCTTCCACAGTACCTTGTACATTGTACAATGGATTTGAGAAGTTGGTTTCTTGTCCGTAAACATCGGAAGGATAGCATGCGGCCACCATGTTGTTGTTAGCTTAGCCACGCAGCTATTTCAGTCACTCGTCTTTGGCTTTTAATCGTCCTCTTTTTTTAAAAAAAAGCTCACCACTCTTATAACAGCACGAGTGTCCCTTGGTGGTCGCCAGTGTTAACCATTCCTGCTTCAGTCTCCTAACTCTTTTAGTTGGGGGACACGGGAGATCCGTCCTCCAGGGCCGAAGGCAGCTCTTCCTCCGGGGCTAACTCCCTCGAACGTTCCACGCTGCTATAGTGTGGTGCGGCACAAATAAAGCAAGCAGTACTGTGCTGAAGACTTGCTGCTTTAATTATAACTATACTGTTTACAGTACGAGCCCTGCTACCTGCCCGACCGCCGTCGCCAAACTTCTCCATTAACATACACTGCTACACGCATCACGCCACTCAGCCGTGTCTCTCTCTCTCGGCGGCGTGCGCCACCATCACGCGCACGCTTTCTCTCTCACTCGCGTTCACACACACACACACACACACTCACTGAGCTAAACAAAACACATTAGACACATCCCACAACAATATATATATATACGAGGTCTGTCAATAAAGCAACTGTCCTTTTTATTTTTTTCAAAAACTATATGGATTTCATTCATATGTTTTTACGTCAGACATGCTTGAACCCTTGTGCGCATGCGTGAGTTTTTCCACGCCTGTCGGTGACGTCATTCGCCTGTGAGCACTCCTTGTGGGAGGAGTCGTCCAGCCCCTCGTCGGAATTCCTTTGTCTGAGAAGTTGCTGAGAGACTGGCGCGTTGTTTGATCAAAATTTTTTCTAAACCTGTGAGACACATCGAAGTGGACACGGTTCGAAAAATTAAGCTGGTTTTCAGTGAAAATTTTAACGGCTGATGAGAGATTTTGAGGTGATTCTGTCGCTTTAAGGACTTCCCACGGTGCGAGACGTCGCGCAGCGCTCTCAGCCGCCGTCGTCAGCCTGTTCAAGCTGAAAACCTCCACATTTCAGGCTCTATTGATCCAGGACGTCGTGAGAGAACAGAGAAGTTTCAGAAGAAGTCAGTTTCAGCATTTTATCCGGATATTCCACTGTTAAAGGAGATTTTTTTAATGAAAGACGTGCGGGCAGATTGCAGCGTCGGCTCGCAGCCGCCGCGACGCTCCGTCACAGGAAAAACACCTCTGTTGGAAGCCTTAAGGACAAGTTGGAACATCTCCAGCTGATAAACAATTTCTCATATACTCACTCCACTGAAAGCCATCAAAAGCCAACTGGATTTTAACAAATGGTTATCAACACGGAGGTGTTTTTCCTGTGCCGCCGCGCCGCGTCGGCTGCGTCCCAATGCGCGGACCCGTCCGCACGTCTTTCATTAAAAAAATCTCCTTTAACAGTGGAATATCCAGATAAAATGCTGAAACCGACTTCTTCTGAAACGTCTCTGTTCTCTCACGACGTCCTGGATCAATAGAGCCTGAAATGTGGAGGTTTTAAGCTTGAACAGGCTGATGACGCTGCCTGAGAGCGCTGCGCGACGTCTCGCACCGTGAAAAGTCCTTAAAGCGACAGAATCACCTCAAAATCTCTCATCAGCTGTTAAAATTTTCACTGAAAACCAGCTTAATTTTTCAAACCATGTCCACTTCGATGTGTCTCACAGGTTAAGAAAAAATTTTGATCAAACAAAGCGCCAGTCTCTCAGCAACTTCTCAGACAAAGGAATTCCGACGAGGGGCTGGACGACTCCTCCCACAAGGAGTGCTCACAGGCGAATGACATCACCGACAGGCGTGGAAAAACTCACGCATGCGCACGAGGGTTCAAGCATGTCTGACGTAAAAACATATGAATGAAATCCATATAGTTTTTGAAAAAAATAAAAAGGACCTATACTTTATTGACAGCCCTCGTATATATATATATATATATATATATATATATATATATATATTGCCTTTCAATTGTTGGGAAGGTGTCGTAGCACAGACCCACAACAGGGGGCGCAAATGAACGGACAATGAATAAGCCAAAAAGTAACAATTTAATGTTGTGATAATACACAACTAAATACACAAGATTTGCAAAGTCAATTAACACCAGGTGACGTGTGGGCAGGCTCGAAGATAGAAGACCCCCGACGAGAGAGAAGCCGCGACCCACACGGCTTCCACCACCAACGGTCTGAAGAACACCGGAGCCGCCAAGTCCCGAGTCCCCAGGTGGCCTCTGTCTTCGGCTGTCGACCCTTGGTACTGCTGGCAGAAAGCAGAGACAAGATGAATGAGTGTGAGTCCGCACACTCAGTCATCCACAGTCTGCACACAGTTAGGAGGGAGCACCTCCACCTCCAATCACACACTCGTGCAGCTCCTGATTAACCACTTATCTGGTTTGGGGTGTGAGGCGAAGCCGTCGCTGTCACACCAAACGCCAATCCCACAGATAAGGAAAACACCAGGAAAACGGCTGCAACAGAAGTTCAGATTATTACACAACGTATGAGTCAGCAGAGAAATTACCTCTTCAGTAGTCGATTTCTCGGCGAGGAGGTGGAGTTGCAGTCCGGCCTTTATGGTGATGATGATGATGATGATGAACGAGTGAAAGCTGGTGCAGAGGATGAATGACAGCTGTCACTTCTTCTGGGTCTGGCGCCCTCGCGTGCTTGGAGCCCGCACTCCAAGCAGGGCGCCCTCTGGTGGTGGTGGGCCAGCAGTACCTCCTCTTCAGTGGCCCACATAACAGGACCCCCTCCTCAACGGGCGCCTCCTGGCGTTCGACCAGGCTTGTCCGGATGTCTCGTGTAAAAATCGGCCAGGAGGGCCGAGTCCAGGATGAAGCTCCTCTTCACCCAGGAGCGTTCTTCGGGTCCATACCCCTCCCCGTCCACCAGATATTGGAACCCCCGGCCCTTACGACGGACGTCCAGGAGCCTGCGGACTGTCCAGGCAGGCTCCCCGTCAATGAGCCGGGCAGGAGGCGGCGTAGGTCCCGGAGCACAGAGGGGCGAGGTGTGGTGTGGTTTAAGATGGGACACATAAAACACAGGGTGAATCCGCAGTGAAGCCGGGAGTTGGAGCTTCACTGCGGCCGGGTTGATGATCTTGAGGATACGAAATGGTCCGATGAACCTGTCCTTCATTTTTGGGGAGTCAACATGGAGAGGGATGTCCTTGGTCGAGAGCCACACCTCCTGCCCGGGCTGGTATGTGGGGGCCGGGGAACGCCGGCGGCCCGCATGGGTCTTGGCCCTCGTCCGGGCCTTTAACAGGGCAGAGCGGGCGGTCCGCCACACCCGGCGGCACCTCCTGAGGTGGGCCTGGACCGAGGGCACACCGACCTCTCCCTCCACCAGCGGGAACAATGGGGGCTGGTACCCCAAACATGCCTCAAAAGGGGAGAGGCCGGTAGCAGACGAGACTTGGCTGTTATGGGCATACTCGATCCAGGCCAGATGGTGACTCCAGGCCGCCGGGTGCGCGGAGGTGATGCAGCGAAGGGCCTGTTCCAACTCCTGGTTAGCCCGCTCTGCCTGGCCGTTTGTCTGGGGGTGGTACCCGGACGAGAGACTCACGGTGGCCCCCAGCTCCTTACAGAAACTCTTCCACACCTGTGAAGAGAACTGGGGACCACGATCTGATACAATGTCCAATGGTATCCCATGCAGCCGCATGATGTGGTGGACCAGGAGGTCTGCCGTCTCCTGGGCCGTCGGGAGCTTCGGGAGGGCCACGAAGTGGGCCGCCTTGGAGAAACGGTCCACTATCGTGAGAATAATGGTATTGCCCTGGGACGGCGGGAGGCCCGTGATGAAGTCCAGGCCGATGTGAGACCAGGGGCGATGAGGCACCGGCAGGGGTTGGAGGAGTTCCGAGGTCCTCCGATGGTCTGCCTTGCCCCTGGCGCAGATGGTACAGGCCTGGACATAGTCCCGGATGTCGGTTTCCAGGGACGCCCACCAGAAGCGCTGCTGGACTACTGCCACGGTCCTACGCACTCCGGGATGACAGGAGAGCTTGGACCCGTGACAGAAGTCCAATACGGCATCTCTTGCCTCTGGTGGGACGTACATTCTGTTCTTGGGGCCGGTCCCCGGGTCCGGGCTCCTCGCCAGGGCCTCCCGGACGGTCTTCTCCACGTCCCAGGTGAGGGAGGCCACAACAGTGGACTTGGGATGATGGTCTCGGTGGGGCTCGACAGCCCCGCTTTGGCTTCTTCTTCGTGCACCCGGGACAATGCATCCGATTTCTGGTTTTTGGTCCCGGTGCGGTACGTGATCCGGAAGTCAAAGCGCCCGAAGAACAGAGACCAGCGGGCTTGCCTGGGGTTCAGCCGCTTGGTGGTCCGGATGTACTCCAGGTTCCGATGGTCCGTGAAAACCGTGAAAGGCAACGACGCCCCCTCCAGCAGGTGTCTCCACTCTTCAAGAGCCTCCTTCACCACGAGGAGCTCCCGATTGCCGACGTCATAGTTCCGTTCAGCTGGGGTCAACCTGCGGGAAAAATAGGCACAAGGATGGAGAACCTTATCAGCCTCCACGCTCTGGGACAGCACGGCTCCTATCCCTGAGTCAGAGGCGTCCACTTCCACTATGTACTGGCGATCAGGATCAGGCTGCAACAGAACTGGTGCAGTCGAGAACCGGCGTTTCAACTCCTGGAACGTGGCTTCGCACTGATCCGACCAGGTGAAGGGGACCTTGGTGGAGGTCAGGGCAGTCAGGGGGCTAACTACCTGACTGTAGCCTTTAATGAACCTCCTGTAGAAATTTGCAAAGCCGAGGAACTGCTGCAATTTCCTGTGGCTTGTTGGTTGGAGCCAATCTCTCACCGCCGCAACCTTGGCCGGATCAGGGGCGACGGAGTTGGAGGAGATGATGAACCCCAAGAAAGGACAAGAAGTGCGGTGGAACTCGCACTTCTCGCCCTTCACAAACAGCCGGTTCTCCACAACCGCTGTAGGACCTGACGTACATGCTGACATGTCTCAGGGTCCGGGGAAAAGATGAGTATATCGTCCAGATATACGAAGACGAACCGATGCAGGAAGTCCCGCAAGACGTCATTTACCAAAGCTTGGAACGTCGCGGGGGCGTTAGTGAGGCTGAACGGCATGACCAGGTACTCAAAGTGACCTAACGGGGTGTTAAATGCCGTCTTCCATTCGTCTCCCTTCCGGATCCGAACCAGGTGGTACGCGTTTCTAAGATCCAATTAGTGAAAATTTGGGCTCCATGCAGGGGCGTGAACACTGAATCCAACAGAGGTAACGGGTATCGGTTGCGAACCGTGATCTCGTTCAGCCCTCTGTAATCAATGCATGGACGGAGTCCGCCGTCCTTTTTACCCACAAAAAAGAAACCAGCACCCATCGGGGAGGTGGAGTTCCGCATCAGCCCGGCAGCTAAAGAGTCCCGGATGTAGGTCTCCATTGATTCGCGTTCCGGACGTGAGAGGTTGTACAACCTACTGGACGGGTACTCAGCGCCCGGGACCAAATCGATGGCACAATCGTACGGTCGGTGCGGGGGAAGAGTGAGCGCCAGATCTTTGCTGAAAAACGTCAGCAAGATCGTGGTACTCCTTTGGCACCGCCGATAGATTGGGGGGGACTTTAACCTCCTCATTAGCCGTCGTGCCGGGAGGAACCGAGGATCCTAAAACACTCCCGTGGCAGGTTTCGCTCCACTGCGTCACAACCCCGGACGGCCAATCTATCCGGGGATTGTGCTTCACCATCCATGGAAATCCAAAATCACTCGGGAGGTAGAAGGTGTTACATGGAACACTATCTCCTCCCTGTGATTTCCAGACACAACCAAAGTCACTGGCTGTGTCTGATGTGTGATTAATGGAAGCAGGGTGCCATCTAGTGCTCGCACCTGCAATGGAGCCGGCAGAGCCACCAGGGGGAGCCCTAATTCCTTTGCCCATCTGCTATCCAGCAGATTCCCTTCCGACCCCGTGTCTACCAGTGCTGGGGCGTGAAGGGTTAGATCCCCACAAAGGATCGTCACTGGGATTCGTGCAGATTTGCGGGATTTCCCCGCGTGCGTGTTATGACCCACCCTTAGCCCAGTTTCTAAGGACGGGCGTTGTAGTTTGACCGTTTTGGGGCAGTCCTTCTGCATATGCTCACAAGAGCCGCAGACAAAACACTCCCCGCGGGCCAGCCTCCTTTGTCTGACATTTGTTTTTACTTTGGCCCTGCTCGTGTCCATAGCCTCCTCAGCAGGGGGAGCTGTAGTCACACGGAGCTCTCTGGCAGTGAAGCATGGGGACGACGTCACCCTTTCGGAACCGGAAGGGGGAGGGACGGCTCATGCCTGGTCACGCCCCCCGGCCTGTTCCCGACGATGCTCATTCAAACGGATGTCTAAGCGTATAACCAAATCGACAAGCCCGTCAAAATCCCGCGGTTCCTCCTTAGCCAGCAGGTGCTCCTTCAGGACCGGAGACAGTCCATTTATGAAGGCAGCGCGGAGCGCAACGTTATTCCAGCCAGACCTCGCTGCCGCGATGCGGAAGTCGACTGCATACTCGGCTGCGCTGCGACGCCCCTGTCTCATTGACAGCAGCACGCTCGAAGCAGTCTCGCCTCTGTTGGGATGGTCAAAAACTTGTTTGAACTCCCGTATAAACTCAGCATAAGACGTTAGGAGCCGTGAATTCTGCTCCCAAAGCGCCATAGCCCAGGCGCATGCCTCACCTCGAAGCAGACTAATAACATAAGCCACCCGGCTGGCGTCTGACTCGTACATGACAGGACGCTGCGAAAAGACGAGCGAACACTGCATGAGTCTGCGCTCGTCTCAACACAGCCTCCGTACGGTTCCGGAGGGCTTATGTATGCTTCAGGGGACGGTGGGGGGGGGGGGTCGTTGAACGACCAGTGGAACGTCTGTTACAGGCCCAGGACCAGCAAGAAGAGTGGCTGCAGCAGCGCCCTGATCGCGCACTTCCACCCTCGCGGTGAGAGCCTCCACCCTCCGGTTAAGGAGAACATTCTGCTCGGCCACTAAATCCAGCCGAGCCGTGAAGGCGGTTAAGATTTGCTGCAGCTCACTCAACACGCCTCCCGCTGACGCCTGCGCTCCTGGCTCTTCCATTGGCTGTTCAAGCTCGGGTTGACGCCCCTCGGAATCCATGACGATTGGCCGAGAAATCCTGTTGGGAAGGTGTCGTAGCACAGACCCACAACAGGGGGCACAAATGAACGGACAATGAATAAGCCAAAAAGTAACAATTTAATGTTGTGATAATACACAACTAAATACACAAGATTTGCAAAGTCAATTAACACCAGGTGACGTGTGGGCAGGCTCGAAGATAGAAGACCCCCAACGAGAGAGAAGTCGCGTACCACACGGCTTCCACCACCAACGGTCTGAAGAACACCGGAGCCGCCAAGTCCCGAGTCCCCAGGTGGCCTCTGTCTTCGGCTGTCGACCCTGGTACTGCTGGCAGAAAGCAGAGACAAGATGAATGAGTGTGAGTCCGCACACTCAGTGCTTTGTGCCATTTCCGGATTGCTTTGTGCCATTTCCGGTTTGCTTTGTGCCATTTCCGGATTGCTTTGTGCCATTTCCAGTTTGTGCCTTTGTCTACAATAAGAGCGAGCATCACTTTGCTCGTATGAATATGAATAATTTAGTCTTCGTTGGTGTCTTGTGTTAATTTATTCATCTGCACTCCCTGCAGTCAATTTGAAAGCAGAAACAGAACTTACATTGAACAGGGCTGCTACTAATGATTACTGACATTATCAGTAAATTTGCTGATTAGTTTTATAGTTAAACATGAATCATTAAATGTCAGGAAAATTAGTATTTAAAAAATTGTTTCATGTTCTCATCAATTATTGATGTCAACTCAATGAACACCCCCAAGCCAAAAGACATGGAGTTTATTTATTATTTTAAAATAATTTAAGAACAAATGAGAAAGAAGAAAATTGAAAATGTGGAACCATTCACTTTTGGCATTTTTTTCCTTTAATTATAACCAAACGATTATTTTCCTGCTGATCATATAAATCCAACACCTAATTTCCCAGCTCTATTTTGATTTCAGTTACATTTTTATTACCTCCACAGAGGAGTTTATATCTTCATTGGTTTTTGTCTTCAATCCATAGATGAAAAAACAATTTTATCAAGGAGGAAAACAACATTTGATTACTTTGTGTTATGTGAAATGCTTTTCTTTTGCTGCTTTATTCATCTTTTGTAGACTAGATTGGTTTTTTCCAAATTGGGTGGTCTCCTGTGTTTATGTCATGTTCATGTCATCATGAATTTAGTTTAAAATCATGGTGTTTGTATTTGTTACAAACAAATATAAATTTGTTAGATCTCAGTTCCAGGTTTTTCCATTTGGAGAGTTTGTCTTTGGCGGCAGCGTTGTTTGGATGATGGGCTGATGAGCTGCCACAGTTTTGGTTTGTTGTCTTTTATTTTGATCTTTGATGGCTTTCAGTTGCTGCTGTGTTTGGTCTTTGATTTCACACCAGGTTTTCTTTCTAGTTTTTACTTCTGTTTTCATGTGAGATATCATGACTTGTGGTTGCTCTATAAATATTTATGGCCCCTGCAAACAGAAGATTTCGAGGTGGAGGTTATATAGGAATCATCTGTTTGTGAGATTTGTAAATGCAACTCCTCCAGCACCGATTGGTGGATGTCAGTCAGTTTAACACAGTGGCATCACACAATGTGAAGATGTGCATGAATGAAAATAATTCTGGTGTAATGTCTTCAAGGGTCGATACTGTAAAATTACATTAGATTCGATAGAACTTTATTGTGCCTTGGGAAGACTCCCTCAGGGAAATTGAGGTTCCAGCAGCATTGCATAGCAGCACACAGGGTAAGAAGCACACAGAGTATCAAAAGTGACAGTAAAAAAGAAAAACAGTTTGCAAATAAAAATATAAATACACAATCTAAATACTAGACATAGTGATCAATACTGGTTTACTGACTACTAGAGGTGGGCGATACCGGGAATTTTGGTATTGATCCAATACCAAGTAAATACAGACCCAGTATCGCCATATCGATACCGATACTTTTTCATATTTAAGTTCATAGATCCAAAGGATCCAAAAGACCTAGGATAGAATTTTGCCAAACATTGTACATGACAACAAAATACTTTATTATCACAATCAACATTTTTGTTTAAAAAAAATCACTCATCACAACTTAAAACAAAATCTCCTGAGGTAGAGGGCTGACAAACCACAAAACAAAGGTACGCTGCTCCGTGTTGTGTGACACAGCGCAGAGCTGCTCGTACAGACAGAGAGTAGACTTTGATGAATCTGCGTGCGCAGCAGTCAGTGCATGCGGGAGAGAAAAAAGCCTGAGTATCGATCTTTTTACACGAGGATCGTTCAATATCAATACCAGCGTTGGTATCGATATTATCCATATTAGGATCGATCCGCCCACCTCTACTGACTACTACTGTTGCTCTCCTTCCCATCCTCTGTCTTCCTGTTGCTCTTCCTCCCCCTGAATGAGGGGTTGTAAAGTCTGATGGCCTAATGATGGACTAATGTTGTTTTATTTGACATACAATCAGGACCATAAGTATTTGGGACAGTGACACCATTTTTATATGGTTTTTTTTTTGTACACCACTACAATTCACCACAATTTCAGATTTAATTAAAGCGATTTAACATGAGAAGCGTAGGTGCTGTTGCACGGACACACCCTTTACCGACTCCAGCTTTTAAATGTGAAATGGAAAAATGGTGCAAAACTTGTGTTCATATCACTTGGTGACATATTGAGATCCCATCTAGCACAACTCACAATGACTTGATACATACTTTGGAACAATGTTCGAAATAGTTTTTGAAATATTCTGGGGAAGTGTTTTGACTTATTCATTCATTTTCTGACACTGATCCAGGTCCAGGTCATGGTGGCAGCATACCAAGCAGCTCAACCCACACTTTCCTATCCTCTGCCAAGTCCTGTAACATTTCCTGGGGAAACCTGACGTGTTCCCAAGCCATCTGGGAAATATAATCCCTCCAGCATATCTTGAGTCTTCCCTGGGGCCTCCTACCAGATGTACTTGCCCAGAAGACCTCCCTAGGGAGACAACCAGGGCACATCCTCACTAGATGCGTGAACCACCTCAGCTTGTTCCTTTCGATGTGAAGAAGCAGCAGCTCTACTCAGAGTCCCTTCTGGATAGTTGAGTTTCTCACACTGTCCAGGAGTATAAGCCCAGATGCCCGACAGAGGAATCTCTGCTTGTGGAGGGGTTTGTGTGCTCCAATAATCCTCAGAGCCGTGTTGTCTTGAGCATTAACTCCTGGCTATTATCTCCCTTGGCAAATTGGTCTCAGGTGAGGAGACTGACAAAGGGCGATCCAATTGTCCCTCTTTAACGGACAGGCATAGGTGGAGTTGCCTCACCTGGTTTAGGGATACTGGAGCCTCCTCCTGGTGCCAGGCCTGGTTGGAGCTCACAGGCAAGTGCTTGGTGGCCGGCTCTACAACTAACAACACTGCTGCTTCTGCTGGATTTCACTACAGCGTTTGATGCAGTTGTCCATTGTACATTGTTGGATGGGCTTGAAAATGATTTTGGTGCTACTGGTTGGGTTCTCATGATTGACATCTTACCTAACTGATCTCAGTGTGTCATGTATAACAACATTATGTCAAACCTTGCTCCCGTAAAATATGGGGCACCACAGGGTTCTGTATTAGGTCCCCTGCTATTTTCTACATATCTCTTCTTCAACAGATATCACATTGCCATGGAAGTACTTTTCACTGTTATGCTGATGACTCTTAGCTTTACATACCAACTAATGTAAGTAATCTCTCTGAACATAGGAGTCTGGAGGATTGTCTGCTTTCAGCGACAAATTAGATATAGTAATTTCTTATGTTTAAATTCAGAGAAGACTGAGATGATGGTCAGTGGTCCTGTAAGACAGACATCAGTTTGATCAGCGAACATCAACACTGGACATACTGTGTATGCCATTCATTTAGGAATAAATCTAGAATTCTCTGTGTGATCTTTGACCGATTCTGTCTTTAGTGGATGCAGAAACACTGATTCATGACTTAGTTTAATCTAGAACTGAGTATTGTTATGTCTTATTTTCTGGCTTGCCACATAGCGTCACAGGTTTTCAAATGGTTCAAAATGTTGCTGCAAGAGTTTGAACCAGGAGGCGTTTCAGCATATTTCTCCTCTTTTGACCTCCCTTCATTGGTTTTCAGTTCATGTAATGTCAGATTTGTCCTACATGGTCTAGCACCTCCCTTTCTGGTAGATCTACTTAAACTAAATGTTATGGCCAGTGCTCTGCGTTCTCGGGATGCATGATTACTGAGTTACATAAAGAAGAAGTTACTATGTCACAAAGATTTTTCTTCTGCACCTTTTATGTGTAATAATCTACCCACTGAGATGTTTCTGTGTAGGCTCTCAGTTGTCCAGGTGGTTTCCATAGTAGAGAAGCTTGAATCTTCAACTGGACTGGGTTGCTTGACACGAGGACGTTTCGCTTCAAATCGCAGAAACTTCCTCAGCTAAAATTCTTGCTGTGGCAGTCTGACTTCTGTCTTGACTCTTGTAGAGAAGAATAACAGAAGCCAGCAAAAGCTGGAGTTTTAAACCTAACCAGACCTTTTATCTTCACCTTATAACTAATACAGACTCAGTTGTGTTGAATCATTGTCTTTCCCTCCAACATCGGTTATTCCATTACTAGTGGAGAAAGACTCCATCTCATGACATCCAGATTCTGGGGAATGTTTGGGAAGCAGAGGACATTGTTACCAATGAACACATGAACAGTTTGTCTGTTGGTTGTCTGTTGTAAGGTAGTGTTATAATGAACTGTTCATTGTGGCTAATTTATGCTTTGTTCTTTGCTAGAGGTTAACCTGCAGATGAAGACATGGACCATCATGCCTGGGATTTACTGTTCTGTGTGTAACATTTCAGAGCCTCATGGATTCTTCTGTCCATCTATAAGCGGTCCATCTGATCCACCGAGATTCTTCCTGAACTGGAAATCTGTGTGTAGTGTGCTGAGGGTTTACAGAAGCATCATGTGGATGGAGTCTGTCGGGGACGGTTTTGCTTCTTGCCAACTTCCAAATTCTCCTCTTCGCCACTTGGGTGTCTTAAGAGCCATCTGTCCCTGTGACTGCTAGACTCTACACGTCTGTGGCTGATTATTTCTTTTGTTATTGTTTGTGTGGCCAAAATGGCCAGCAAGGTGCCTTAGTGGTTTGCACTGTTGCCTAACGGTGAGAAGGTCTTGGGATTGCTTCCCGCTTGGTGCTTTCTGTTTGAAGCTTGCATGGTCTCCATGTGTTTGCATGAGTTCCCTCCAGGTGCTTTGGCTTCTTGCCACTTCCAAATACAATACAGTTTAGTTGAGCTGGAAATTTAAAAATTGACCGTAGGTGCGAGTGTGAATGTGTTTGTCTGTTTGTACATGGTGCCTGCGATAGGCTGGCAGTCTGTCCAGGATGTACCTAGCCTCTCGCCGAGTTATGCCTGGGAAGTGCTTCAGATCTCCAACGACCCTGAACTGGAATAAGCAGGTATAGAAATGGACACCCCACTGAGTCTGCTCTGTGTAAGGTTTCACTCAGATTGTCGTAAGGGTACATCTTCCTTGTTGGGGTTACTTGGTGCTGTATAAATTAATAGATTTAGGAAGGATTTTAACACAAGAAAACAGGTCAAATCTGTGCTCTGTTGATAAAATGTCATGTCTTCTTTCTATAGGTTAGTGGACAGGGAGTTCAGTGGATAATAGTTTGGGGACCAATATGTAGACCTGGTTTCAAGTCCTTGTCATGCTACTCATCTTTGTTCTTGGACAAGAGGGTTGATTTGCATTGTCTCAGTCTGCCAGCCTTGACCGAGGAAGTACATGCACCAGACTGGCGTCCTCTTCATGGAGAGTTGCAGACTCTAATCCTCTTCACCCTCCAGAATCTGGGCATAAGAACTGGCACCACTGGGCCATAGCGCTTACTGCTGGCTCTACAACCCACTACAAGCTGTCACTCGTCATTTTCACCACTCGTATTGTCTTATTGTTGTTATTCTTCGTACTATTTTAGTTTCGATGGAACAGACCAGTTTTGCCCCAACTACTTCCGAGCTCTTTCCTATGCCCAGGCTGTCCTCACCCCGCTTCACCCTGCACTCTCTTTTAAAAGCCAAATCATTTTCACAGCAGTGTGACTTGAATAATATCGCAGAGAGACGTTGGAATTGTGCCACTGGAAACAATCCATTAATTGGCTCCCTGTTCGCTGACTTTGCTGGTGTGCTCCCACCCTCGTGCTGTCTGGATTTCTCCTCAGAGACCAGACAGCTTGGCTTGTAACATCAGCAGCCTCTCTTCAGGCTGACCTCCCTGCGTGGTTACTCGCGGCCGCCTCGCTCGCCGCTCACAGAGGTGCTATTGTTCAAACATGGTGCACTCATCTGGGCTTTGCGTAATTCATCGCTTTAAAATTGTCAAATCAAACATTGATCTTGTGTTTTCCTTGTTCATGTAAAATGTGCCCTCTGAGGTCGTGTAACTGTGGCAACAAGTCTTCGGAAAGTGTTTTTTGTATTTTTGCCATCAGAGGTCAGGGAGGAAGGGAAAACTCAAGATTTATTTTATGACTGCAGCGACGGCTTGAACATGTCTACGTGTTTAAAACCTGTCATGAAAGTGTTTGAGCCATTTTTGTCAGTCTATTTTTTATTTTTTCCATGTACCGTGCCTTTGCTAATTGCAGACTGGAGACCCACAAAGAGCATTTTCAGCTCAGGAAAAGAACGGATTCAACTTGAGTCAGCTTTAAAGTTTTGGGTTTAAAAAAAAACAAAAAAACTTACCTTTTTGACTGCCATATTTTTTCTGCCAACATGCATTTGATTACCACATGTGGTTGCCAGTAGCAATGATGGGGAGCATAATTATCCAAATGTGAGCCGTTTGGAACATGAAGCATTATGGCTGTTCTGAGGTCAGTTTTATGCCTTTTGTCTCTGAATCGTTGTTTCTTCTTATGATGTTCTGGTTCACTGAGAGGATCCGGTTCACATTTAACTGCACACAGTCATCTGCATTTTAAATGTATTGTAGTGTGGATGCATTCCGAGCTGCGGTTGGCCCTTACCTTCCTTCATCAAGGGGTCTGTCTGTCAACATCTGTTTCGGGATGAACCAGGACTTCAGCTTTTGGTGGAGGGAAAGGTCATGGAAGGTTTAGGAGCCTGTCACTCTGGTTTTCCTTCATCCTGTTTTTTAGGACATACCAGGCCATTTGCTAAATAGTGTGGTCAGTCTCTATCGTTTTTATTTAGCATGTATAGCTACATCTTATATAGCTGCAATGACAGATGCTGACCTCTTTTTAAAAAGCGTTACAACTGTCAGGGATTAATCAAGAAAAAAATGCATGAAATATATATACTAAGACACAACGCTGTGTGTGGGCCCCTCTCCTGTCCAAATGGTGCCTCAGAACTGAGCCAAACCTGGCATGCATATATTTTGACATATGGGGAGTGACCCAGACTATTGAGTTCTTTTGTGGTAGTTGTAGTTAAGTGAAGAGACATTTTTGTGTTGCATCATCGGAAAGTGTGCTAAACGGTTTGTGTCTTACTTTTCTATTATCTTCTTTTTCCTTTGAACTTTTTACCACTTCATAATTTGCAAGTAACAGTAGCATAGTTATACTAGTAGTAGTAGTTGTCTCTTTTTGAAGTATGGGGCCACTTTAGTCACACCCTAACAGTTCTCTGGAATCTGGGATAGGTGGGAGGTGATAGCTTTGTTGGTGAAGATGAAGTTCTCATTCAAACCCAACCTTGGGCTGGTAATCGGCTAGTGTGTGTTTATGTATGCACACACACACAAACACACACACACACACACACACACACACACACACACACACACACACATATATATATATATGTGTGTGTGTGTGTGTGTGTGTGTGTGCCATATCAAGATGCTGATTAGACACCATGATTAGTGCACAGTTTTAGAACTTTGAGTTCATCTCATACAAAATGGGAGCAAAACCAAAAGTGTTGCGTTTATATTTTTGTTGAGTGTATATATATATATATATATATATATATATATATATATATATATATATATATATATATATATATAGCTTTGGCTGATTGGTAGGATGAGCCTCATCAGTAAGAACATGGCCACCTTGTTTACAATAGAATTTCCAACATTGATTGGTGGAAATCTGACTGTTGACCCCAATGACTTTGACCTTCACCCCATTGATTGACCTTTGGTTGACCTTGCAAGGGCAGTTCTGGAATTTACATACTACAAATGTGTGCCAAGATTGGCTCTGTGACAGTCAAACCTGGCTGAGCTGAGGGTTAACCACCCCTTGGCTGTTGTTCTTCTGAGTGTGAGTTTCTCCAGTAAATCAGCAGAGACTTTTGACTTTGACAGCATTTATCAATGTGGGTTATGGTTGACTGAAAAAAAACTTGAAAAGTTGAGTTGAGTTATGGGAAAAGCAGTGTCAAGTCAGAAAAATGACTAAGAAACTGTTTACATGCAACACATTTTTTTCTTTTTGTCTTTGGAGCTTTATAAATGAGTTGCTACAGTGGTTATTCTAATACAGGTGGTGTCAGGGAGACTGTCATGATCTTGTGGGAAACGGCTGGAGATTTCTGCAGAACTCTGGGATCTGTTGATGTGAAGTTGGAGTCTTGGATCCAGGACCCAACTCAGTTCCATTGCGTGGTAGATGTGTGTGCTACCAGACCTAACCTGTTTGGATGCAGAGCAGGAATAAACAACCCAAAAATGTATCGGAAGTTACAGATAACCGATAACCAGTAACTTCCAGTATTGTCTCTGGTACATTTGCAACTACTAATAAACTGAATTTGAGTTTTAACACCACAATCGCTTCTGGTAGCAACAGAAGTTTTGTAAAAAATACAGACAGATCGCAAAGGATTCTGGGTAAAATGTGCCTCCGCTAACACTGATTGGTTGAGTCATTCATTATGTAAACCAACACGTTAATGTGACGTGTGTCGTGTGTTGGTGTTTACAGATAAATGTGCTTTTGTAAAATATTCCATTTTTTTATTTGTAAAAACAGGCATTTTTACGGAGTCCTGGAAGTGTCATCGCAAAATGTTTTGCATGTGGAGAGAATATGCACTCATTTTATTATATTGTGTACACGTTTTATGATGTTGTGTGCATGTTTTATTATATTGTAAAACGTGCACTCAATATTGTCTTGACACATAAATGTTGACGCTCTGATCACGCTGCACTTTAACCGCTGCACACAGACAACACCATTAACATTGCAACATAAACTATTTTTATATTATGCCTAAAACTCTCATGAATATATTCTCTGGGTTTATAGATGTTGTTATTGCGTGTGCTTTATGTAAACATGAGAATCACAGGCTGTCCGTTATTTTCAATGGGAGCTGCTGTGAGCTACAGAGAATATATTTACGAGAGTTTTAGGCACTAGAGTTTAATGCTGTTGTCTGTAGAGCCTGATCAGAGGTTTTCAGATGCATTTTTCATGTCGTGAACGTACTAAGATTACCCTATCCTACCCATAATGCATTATGAGTGCATTACTTTAAAACTAAAACATATATCTGATATTTTCACTTTATAAAACTTCAGACATGACATTAATTTAAATAACTTGTCCGACATTAGTTTGGTTGAAAGTTGAATCATAAGTTAAAAATGTATGCCTCTGGATGACTTGGGTGATATTGCCCGTGTATCAGTATGGGGTTAAAAGAAATTAGGTTTTTTTTGGGGGGGGGACCAGTTCTTCTTTGTCTGCAGAGGATAGAGCATTTTCTTCTTAAAGCAGCTCTTCTCTGTTTTGCAGAGGGTAGAACTACACATCAGCTACGAAACATTTAACAGGTAGGTGCTCAACTGACTAAGTTTTGTAAATATTTGTAGCTGTTCAGCTTTATTTACCACGTTATTGTTCAAAAATTATCGGACAAAAATTTATTGCAAGATAATTAGTCTGATAATGGTTTTTAAAGTTATCTAAAAAGATAATCCGATAATGAAAACATTATCTTTGATAACTATTGGTTATCGGATTATCGGAACTGTGCCCACCACTGACTGGAATAAGAGCTGTATTGTCGGTACCTGTCTGTGGCCTTGGGCAAGACACATCATCCAATTGTCCCAGTTTACTGAGCTGTAAATGGGTACTGGCCTTGGCTGGAGAAGTAACCTACAATGGACTGGTGTCATATCTTCAGATGAGTTTCATGCTATGGTATCCAGGAATAAGCACTGGCCCCAGTTGGCCTCAAGGCCTGTACAGGATGTTTGGATGGGACATTGTCCTGAGGGCAAGTTTCTATATATTCCAGTAAGGTCAATTCCACAGAAAATGTTACCTCAGGGGCGATTTTCCTTTTTAAGCATTAACAATTACTGCCTACCTAGAACTACTGTCTATAGGTCTAGAGATCATGCTTCAATGCTTCAATGATTTTGTATTGTTGTTCAAGAGGATGTTTATCTGACAGTTGGGAAGATAACTATGTATTAATTATATAAATGTGAATGCTAGTCTGTAAACAGTGCATTTATTTCAGTACTCATACTTCATAAATGCTTTATGCAGAAAGCATTTGTATGACTGAATAAACTTGACAAGAGACGTAAAAGTGGGGACGTAATAAGCAAACATGTAAATGAGTTAATTTTGGGTTAAGCCAAAACCGTTGTTGCGTCAGCTCCATTATGTTGCATGTTTTATGAATTAATAAAAATTTTGCAATGTGCAGGTCTTTGATTGCATTTCTATTATAAAATATCACAGGTTGTCGTAATATTTCTATAAATATGCAAAGGCTAGGTATTTTACTTTCAGAGATATATGACTTGTAAAACAACATGTGAAGTTTCATGTCCATTTTGCGTTGTGTCAGTTACAACCCTTCATTTGCATATATTGTGATTCTCAATTTACATTTAGCCAAATTCTTGAAGTCCTAGTTGTGGAATCACCTGTACTCTATAATCATACAGAAATTGTTGTGTGGGCCGCTGAAGAGGAGGTACTGCTGGCCCACCACCACCAGAGGGCACCCTGCCTGGAGTGCGGGCTCCAGGCACCAGAGGGCGCTGCCGCCTCACAGGAGCAGCCGGGGTGACAGCTGACACTCATCACCTATGACAGCTGTCACCACTCATCTGATCAGCATCGGTATATCAGCAAGACGTCATCTCCACTTCTTTGCCGAGATATCGTTCTACCTGGAAGGTAATATTCTCAGCTGACTGCTTGACAGTAACCTTTTGTGATTTTTGTGAGTGATAGCAGACTCTTTTTCCAACGAGAGGTGGAGGTAGTTTTCCTGCCGTGCGGATTGCTGGGTCGCGCCCACATTTAATTGTTTTTTTGTTCCTCGCCAGCAGTACCAGGTCCGACACGCGGAGGCAGTGGCCACCTGGGAGTTCGGGACTTGGCGGCTCCAGTATTCCCGGGGTCTGGTGGCGGAGGAAATCGTGTGGTTCCGGTTCTGCTTTGGACAGGCGTCTTCTATCTTCAATTCAAACGACACCTTTGTGAATGGACTCCTGTCTATTGTTGTAATCTGTTGTAGTTGTTGTGCACATTCACAACAGTAAAGTGTTGTTATTTCACCTACTCCATTGTCCGTTCATTTGCGCCCCCTGTTGTGGGTCCGTGTACCTACACTTTCCCAACAGGATATCTCGGCCACCGTCATGGATCCCGAGGGGCGTCAACCGGCTGTTGAATGGCCAATGGAAGAACAGGGCGCACAGGCGTCCGCAGGAGGAATGATCGGTGAGTTGCAGCGGATCCTCACCGCTTTCACGGCTCGGTTGGATTTAATGACCGAGCAGAACGTCCTCCTTAACCGCAGGGTGGAGGCTCTCGCCGCGCAGGTGGAAGCGCGCCCTCAGGGCGCTGCTGCGGCTCTCCCTCCTGTCGACCCTGTGCGTAACAGTGACGTTCCACAGGTCATTCAACGACCCCTCCCACCTTCCCCGGAAGCATACATAAGCCCTCCAGAGCCGTACGGAGGTTGTGTGGAGACGTGCGCGGACTTCCTTATGCAGTGTTCGCTCGTCTTCGCACAACGTCCTGTCATGTACGCAACTGATGCCAGCAAGATAGCTTATGTAATAAACCTGCTTCGCGGTGAGGCACGCGCTTGGGCTACAGCGCTCTGGGAGCAGAATTCACGGCTCCTTCAGACATATGATGGGTTTGTGAGGGAGTTCAGAACAGTGTTCGATCACCCAAATAGAGGAGAGACCGCTTCAGCCGTGCTGCTGTCAATGAGACAGGGGCGCCGGAGCGCAGCTGCCTATGCAGTCGACTTCCGCATCACGGCTGCGAGGTCCGGCTGGAATAGCACTGCCCTCCGCGCCGCCTTTGTAAACGGACTGTTATTGGTCCTAAAGGAGCACCTGGTGGCTAAGGACGAACCGCGGGATTTAGATGGGCTTATTGATCTCGTCATACGATTAGACAATCGGTTAGAAGAACGCCGTCGGGAACGAGACGAAGGGCGTGGCCGGGCACGCGCCGTCCCTCTCCCTTCCGGTTCCGACCGCGTTCCGCCCTCCCCACGCTCCACGGCCCCTACGCTCCGTGTGGTTACAGCTCCCCCTGCTGACGAAGCTATGGACACGAGCAGGGCCACATTTAGGGCACCAGATAGACAGAGGAGGCTGGCCCGCGGAGCGTGTTTTGTTTGTGGCTCGATAGAGCATCAGGTAAGAGACTGCCCCGAGCGGTTAAACACCAACGCCCGCCCCTAGAAACTGGGTTAGGGGTGGGCCAAAACATTCACGTGGGACACACCCACATTGCCACATGACTCCCAGTTACAATCCTTTATGAGGATTTAACCCTGAAGGCCCCAGCACTGGTGGACACGGGCTCTGAAGGGAATCTGTTGGACAGCAGATGGGCCAGGGAGATAGGGCTCCCTCTGGTGGCGCTTACCTCGCCTGTGCAGGTGCGGGCACTAGATGGCTCCCTACTCCCTCCAATCACACATAAGATACCACCAGTAACTCTGGTGGTGTCAGGAAATTACCGGGAGGAGATCGAGTTTTTTGTGACTCCTGCTACCTCCCGTGTGATTTTAGGGTTCCCCTGGATGTTAAAACACAAGCCCCGGATCGATTGGCCGTCCGGGGTAGTGGTGCAGTGGAGCGAGACCTGCCATCGGGTATGCTTAGGTTCCTCGGTTCCTCCCGGTTCCCAGGCTAAGGAGGAGGTCAGAGTCCCGCCCAATCTAGGGACGGTGCCGGTGGAGTACCATGACCTTGTGGATGTGTTCAGTAAGGATCTGGCGCTCACCCTTCCCCCCCACCGTCCGTACGATTGTGCCATTGATTTGGTTCCAGGCGTTGAGTTCCCGTCCAGCAGGCTGTACAACCTCTCACGACTTGAGCGCGAATCAATGGAGACCTACATCCGGGACTCTTTAGCTGCCGGGTTGATCCGGAATTTCACTTCCCCGATGGGTGCAGGTTTCTTTTTTGTGGGGAAAAAGGATGGCGGACTACGTCCATGCATTGATTACAGGGGGCTGAACGAAATCACGGTTCGTAACCGATACCCATTGCCCTTGTTGGATTCAATGTTCACGCCCCTGTATGGAGCCCAAATGTTCACCAAGCTCGATCTCAGGAATGCGTATCACCTGGTTCGGATCCGGAAGGGAGACGAGTGGAAGACGGCATTTAACACCCCGTTAGGTCACTTTGAGTACCTGGTCATGCCGTTCGGTCTTACAAACGCCCCCGCGACGTTCCAAGCATTGGTTAATGATGTCTTGCGGGATTTCCTGCACCGATTCGTCTTCGTATATCTGGATGACATACTCATCTTTTCTCCGGATCCTGAGACCCATGTCCGGCATGTACGTCAGGTCCTGCAGCGGTTATTAGAGAACCGGCTGTTTGTGAAGGGCGAGAAGTGCGAGTTTCACCGCACTTCTTTGTCCTTCCTGGGGTTTATCATCTCCCCTAACTCCGTCGCTCCTGATCCGGCCAAGGTCGCGGCGGTGAGAGACTGGCCCCAACCCACCAGCCGTAGGAAGCTGCAACAGTTCCTCGGCTTTGCTAATTTTTACAGGAGGTTCATTAAGGGCTACAGTCAGGTAGTTAGCCCCCTGACAGCCCTGACCTCACCAAAAGTCCCCTTCACCTGGTCGGATCGTTGCGATGCCGCGTTCAAGGAGTTGAAACGGCGCTTCTCGTCTGCACCCGTTCTGGTGCAGCCCGATCCTAGTCACCAGTTAGTGGTTGAAGTGGACGCCTCGGACTCAGGGATAGGAGCTGTGCTTTTCCAGAGCGGGAAGACCGATAAGGTCCTTCACCCGTGTGCCTATTTTTCCCGCAGGTTGACCCCGGCCGAACGGAACTATGACGTCGGCAATCGAGAACTCCTTGCGGTGAAAGAGGCTCTTGAAGAGTGGAGACATCTGTTGGAGGGAACGTCCGTGCCATTCACGGTTTTCACTGACCACCGGAACCTGGAGTATATCAGGACCGCCAAGCGGCTGAACCCCAGGCAAGCCCGCTGATCACTGTTCTTCGGCCGTTTTGACTTCCGGATCACCTACCGTCCCGGGACCAAAAACCAGAGATCGGATGCCTTGTCCCGGGTACATGAAGAAGAAGTCAAAGCAGAGTTGTCGGATCCACCGGAACCCATCATCCCGGAGTCCACTATCGTGGCCACCCTTACCTGGGACATGAGAGAACCGTCCGGGAGGCCCTGGCACGAAGCCCGGACCCCGGAACTGGGCCGAAGAACAGACTCTACGTCCCACCAGAAGCTAGGGCTGCAGTCCTGGACTTCTGTCACGGCTCTAAGCTCTCCTGTCATCCAGGGGTGCGAAGGACCGTGGCAGTTGTCTGGCAGCGCTTCTGGTGGGCGTCCCTAGAGGCCGACGTCCGGGATTATATCCAGGCCTGCACCACCTGCGCCAGGGCTAAGGCTGATCATCGCAGGGCTTCGGGACTGCTCCAGCCGCTGCCCGTGCCCCATCGCCCCTGGTCCCACATCGGCCTGGATTTTGTCACGGGCCTCCCGCCGTCCCAGGGCAACACCACCATCCTCACGATAGTGGACCGATTCTCCAAGGCGGCCCACTTTGTGGCCCTCCCGAAGCTCCCGACGGCCCAGGAGACAGCGGACCTCCTGGTCCACCACGTCGTCCGGCTGCATGGGATCCCAACAGACATCGTCTCCGATCGCGGTCCCCAGTTCTCCTCACAAGTCTGGAGGAGCTTCTGCCGGGAACTGGGGGCCACGGTGAGTCTCTCATCCGGGTATCATCCCCAGACCAACGGGCAAGCAGAACGGGCCAATCAGGAGGTGGAGCAGGCCCTGCGTTGCGTGACAGCCGCGCACCCGGCGGCCTGGAGTACCCATCTGGCCTGGATCGAGTATGCCCATAACAGCCAGGTGTCATCAGCCACCGGCCTCTCCCCTTTCGAGGTGTGTCTGGGGTACCAACCTCCTTTGTTTCCGGTGGTTGAGGGAGAGGTCGGTGTGCCCTCGGTCCAGGCCCACCTACGGAAGTGCCGTCGGTTGTGGCGTGCCGCCCATTCTGCCTTGCTGAGGGCCCGGATGAGGACGAAGGCCCATGCAGACTGTCGGCGGACCCCGGCCCCTACGTACCGGCCAGGGCAGGCAGTGTGGTTGTCTACTAAGGACATTCCCCTTCAAGTGGACTCCCCTAAACTGCAGGACCGGTATATCGGTCCGTTTAAGATCATCAAGGTACTCAGTCCAGCCGCAGTGAGGCTTCAGCTTCCAGCCTCACTGCGGATCCATCCCGTTTTCCACGTGTCCCGGATCAAGCCCCATCACACCTCACCCCTCTGTACTCCCGGTCCGGCACCACCTCCTGCCCGGATCATCGATGGCGAGCCAGCTTGGACTGTGCGCCGGCTCTTAGATGTCCGTAGGATGGGCCGGGGCTTCCAGTATTTGGTGGACTGGGAGGGGTACGGACCTGAAGAACGCTCCTGGGTGAAGAGGAGCTTCATCCTGGACCCGGCCCTCTCCCCGATTTCTACCGCCGCCACCCGGACAAGCCTGGTCGGGCGCCAGGAGGTGCCCGTTGAGGGGGGGGTCCTGTTGTGTGGGCTGCTGAAGAGGAGGTACTGCTGGCCCACCACCACCAGAGGGCACCCTGCCTGGAGTGCAGGCTCCAGGCACCAGAGGGCGCTGCCGCCTCACAGGAGCAGCCGGGGTGACAGCTGACACTCATCACCTATGACAGCTGTCACCACTCATCTGATCAGCATCGGTATATCAGCAAGACGTCATCTCCACCTCTTTGCCGAGATATCGTTCTACCTGGAAGGTAATATTCTCAGCTGACTGCTTGACAGTAACCTTTTGTGATTTTTGTGAGTGATAGCAGACTCTTTTTCCAACGAGAGGTGGAGGTAGTTTTCCTGCCGTGCGGATTGCTGGGTGCAAACGCGCCCACATTTAATTGTTTTTTTGTTCCTCGCCAGCAGTACCAGGTCCGACACGTGGAGGCAGTGGCCACCTGGGAGTTCGGGACTTGGCGGCTCCAGTATTCCCGGGGTCTGGTGGCGGAGGAAATCGTGTGATTCCGGTTCTGCTTTGGACAGGCGTCTCCTATCTTCGAGCCTGCCCACATGACACCTTTGTGAATTGACTCCTGTCTATTGTTGTAATCTGTTGTAGTTGTTGTGCACATTCACAACAGTAAAGTGTTGTTATTTCACCTACTCCATTGTCCGTTCATTTGCGCCCCCTGTTGTGGGTCAGTGTACCTACACTTTCCCAACAGAAATTAAAAAAAAAAAAAAACCATCAAATTAATTCCGAAGGATACAATAAATCATATAGCTAAAATTGTCTGAATGTTGCGTCAGTTACAATGGAATTGCCCATAAGAATTTCTCTGATTCTGGTGTTCTCAAGTGACTGAGATATTTTTTAAAATAAAACTAAACTTACACAAAAATAACATTTTTTTCCCCCTCGTTTGCGCTTGTTGACACCCCTGGAGAGCATTTACTGCAGACAGCTGAACATTTGACAGTTGTTGCCTTTTCTTCCTTCAACCACAGATTTTTTCTTTTTTTGTGTGTGTGTGTGTGTGTGGGGGGGGGGGGGGGGGGGGGGGGGGGGGGGGACTTTTCCACATGGTCTTCATTTTCTTGACAGCACTGTTTTGAAAGCTTGTCATTCTTCATTGTTTCAGTTGGGATGAGAGCAGCTCCATCAGCAGCGGGCTCAGCGACGGCGATGGAGACGGCTCGGAAAACCTCAGTTCTGAGGAGTTCAACTTCAGCTCTTCTCTTAACACACTCTCTTCCACACCGCTGGGATCCAGATGCAACTCCTCTGTTATGGTGAGTCCACATACCGGTGGTCTACAGTACATGTGGCAGCGTTTGGCTTTTGTGCCGAACAAGGCTGTTTGCTCGGCCGTTTTCAGGGCTTCACTCTGAATTGTCTGTTGACAAAAAATAAAAGACACCGCAGACCACAGCAGAGACAATGAAAGAAATTAAGAAGAAAAAAGGATTCATGCAGTAACTTGTAGCCGTCCTTTTTCTATTTGCTCCATTTACATGCTCGCATGCAACGTATTGTTTGTCCGACTGAGGCATGCTTTTGATACAGGGCTACAACTCATGATTACTTCATTAATTGACTGTTTTCTCAATTTATTAGATCTAAACAGTGAAAAATGTCAGTGTTTTCCAGAGCCCAAGATGATGCCTTTGCATATCTTATTTTGTTCACAACCCAAAGATATTCAAGATTTAAACAACTTTATTGATCCCTAAAAGGGCAATTCATACCACGCCCAATTACCTCAGACAAAAATACAGCTATTAATCCACAGTTATTACTAGTTGAATGTAATAATGGCACACATCAGAATTAAAACAACCGCACATATACATTGGATTGTTTATGTATGCTAAACTTTGAAAACGTCCGTCATCTGAATTGAGGCAATGTGGGTATTCACTTTACTGTCACATAGAAGAAAAGAAACTCTTAAATGAAGCAAAAAAAAAAAATAAATAATAATCACATCAAAGCTGAAATCAGAGAATTTGGCTTTTAAAAACTGATTATCAAAACAGATGTCAGTTGATTTAATATTAGTTTAATAATTGATGAATTAATTAATTATAGCAGCCCTTCTTTGATTATCAAAAATACCCAACTTGTGTTTAGTACAGTAGTGTTCAGAATAATAGTAGTGCTATGTGACTAAAAAGATTAATCCAGGTTTTGAGTATATTTCTTATTGTTACATGGGAAACAAGGTACCAGTAGATTCAGTAGATTCTCACAAATCCAACAAGACCAAGCATTCATGATATGCACACTCTTAAGGCTATGAAATTGGGCTATTAGTAAAAAAAAGTAGAAAAGGGGGTGTTCACAATAATAGTAGCATCTGCTGTTGACACTACAAACTCAAAACTATTATGTTCAAACTGCTTTTTTTTTATCAATCCTGTGAATCACTAAACTAGTATTTAGTTGTATAACCACAGTTTTTCATGATTTCTTCACATCTGCGAGGCATTAATTTTGTTGGTTTGGAACCAGGATTTTGCTGGTTTACTAGTGTGCTTGGGGTCATTGTCTTGTTGAAACACCCATTTCAAGGGCATGTCCTCTTCAGCATAAGGCAACATGACCTCTTCAAGTATTTTGACATATCCAAACTGATCCATGATACCTGGTATGTGATATATAGGCCCAACACCATAGTAGGAGAAACATGCCCATATCATGATGCTGCCACCACCATGCTTCACTGTCTTCACTGTGAACTGTGGCTTGAATTCAGAGTTTGGGGGTCGTCTCACAAACTGTCTGCGGCCCTTGCACCCAAAAAGAACAATTTTACTCTCATCAGTCCACAAAATATTCCTCCATTTCTCTTTAGGCCAGTTGATGTGTTCTTTGGCAAATTGTAACCTCTTCTGCACGTCTTTTATTTAACAGAGGGACTTTGCGGGGGATTCTTGCAAATAAATTAGCTTCACACAGGCGTCTTCTAACTGTCACAGCACTTAAAGGTAACTCCAGACTGTCTTTGATCATCCTGGAGCTGATCAATGGGTGAGACTTTGCCATTCTGGTTATTCTTCTATCCATTTTGATGGTTGTTTTCCGTTTTCTGTCTCTGTTTTTTTTTTTTTTTTGTCCATTTTAAAGCATTGGAGATCATTGTAGATGAACAGCCTAGAATTTTTTGCACCTGCGTATAAGTTTTCCCCTCTCCAATCAACTTTTTAATCAAACTACGCTGTTCTTCTGAACAATGTCTTGAACGTCCCATTTTCCTCAGGCTTTCAAAGAGAAAAGCATGTTCAACAGGTGCTGGCTTCATCCTTAAATAGGGGACACCTGATTCACACCTGTTTGTTCCACAAAATTGACGAACTCACTGACTGAATGCCACACTACTATTATTGTGAACACCCCCTTTTCTACTTTTTTTACTAATAGCCCAATTTCATAGCCTTAAGAGTGTGCATATCATGAATGCTTGGTCTTGTTGGATTTGTGAGAATCTATTGAATCTACTGGTACCTTGGTTCCCATGTAAGAATAAGAAATATACTCAAAACCTGGATTGATCTTTTTAGTCACATAGCACTACTATTATTCTGAACACTACTGTGTGTATTAGATGCAAATTATTATGTATTAGGTGCAAATCTATGCCTGAATAGAAAATAGTACTTCTCAGCTTCATCTAGTGCTGTGTTTGACATTAAGGAGGTTCTCTTGCCCTTTTTCCATGTCCAAAACAAAATGTATTATTATGTGCTCAGCTAAGGCTCTAAAGTTTATCCATGTTTTCAGAAAATCTATTGCAGTTGGCTACACAGTTTAAAAAAATCTATTTTAAACGTGTGTAGTATCACCATAGCAAATGCAAACAAACTCCTACATAGTCTTGAGAACAATGTACAGGATGTCAGCCTCTGTGTAAGTAGCCGGGAAGACAGAATTTATTAGCTGTAATCAGCAGGCCTCCATAAACACATCAAATGGAGAACCACTGAACGTCAGTGAAGCTTTCAGATGCCTTGGTAGTGAAATTGCCTCCACAGAGAAGCATGTCAATCTTGGAATAGCCAAGGCATTGGTAGCCTTACACATATTGGATGTCCTTTGGTAATCAAATCTAATCTAATCTTAAGCACCAGTGAGATGAGACTGCATGAGGCTGATGGCTGTGCACCAGACGGCGCTGGACTGACCGCGAGATGCCCTGGCTGAAGCTGACCCAGCTGCTCGTGGACCATCTTGCTGAGGATGACTTCTCTGAGCCACTGTAGTCTACTTTTGGAATTTAGTCTTCCATGAAGACTCTTTTGCTCAACATCATCAGAGGGAGTTTTTCCTCACCACTGTCACCTGTGTGCTTGCTGTCAGGGTTTGGTAAGGTTAGACTTTGTGCATGTGAAGCACCTCGAGGCAGCTTTGCTGTGATTTTGCACTGTATAAATGAAATAAATTGAATTGAAATGATCATATGGTGAAATGGAACGGACTGTCACTTTGCAGTCCAAGCTGGATGGAACATACTTGACCATGCTTAGATCTGCACTCAGTGTTGCATGGAGGAGCCACCCCACAAAGAAGCAATTGTCTGAAAAATTTCCAGCCATATCAGTGAAAATTTGTCAAAGGTGCATGCACTTCTGGCATGCTAAACAATAGCTAGCTAGTAACCTTTTGCTCTGGACACCTAGATACAGTTGCACCCTTTTAGGTCGGCCAGCAACAGCACGCAGTGCATCCAGAAAGTATTCACAGCGCTTCACTTTTTCCACATTTTGTTATGTTACATCCTTATTTTAAAAGATTAAATTATTTTTTTTCCCTCAAAATTCTACACACAATACCCCATAATGACAATGGAAAAACAGTTTTTGAGATTTTTGCAAATTTATTAAAAACAACAAACTAAGAACTTACTTGTACATAAGTATTCACATCCTTTACCATGAAGCTTATGTGCATCCTGTTTCTACTGATCATCCTTGAGATGTTTCTACAGCTTAATTGAAATCCACCTGGGGTAAATTCAGCTGATTAGACATGATTTTAAAAGGCACAAATCTCTCTATATAAAAGGAATAAGGCTGTAACATAAAATGTGGAAAAGGTGAAGTGCTGTGAATACTTTCCAGATGCATGGTATATTCACCAACTCAGTCACTATATGTGACCCTGATGACCTCGAGAATTTGATGCAGGAGAATGATGGATGGCATGCTTGAGTCATGGATGACCTGATGATGTTGTTTTTGCTCTGTTGTCCAGATCAATTAAGAATTTAATAGTTTATATTTGAAATTGTTCATGTTATACAACTTATTAGCTACTATAACTACTACAGTATATGTTACAAGGTATCTTAAATAAATATAACATTTGCACCCAGCTTATCCCTCAGATACTAAATGTTTTATCTTTATTTTGTTTTTGATTTCACATGGACAGTTAAAATGCATATTTGTATGTATTTAATAAAAAACAGCCTTCTTTATCTAAAATTTTAGTCTGTCAGCAAAAAACCTTTTTCACATTGTCATTATGGGGTATTGTGTGTAGAATTTCGAGGAAAAAATGAATGTAGTCCATTTTGGAATCAGGCTGTAACGTAACAAAATGTGGAAAAAGTGAAGCATTGTGAATACTTTCTTGGTACACTGCATGTTTAAAACAGTTACACACCCTTTATTGTAACACAGTGAAGTCACGTGTATCAGTGAGGTGAGGAATATTCTGTACGTACACAAAATAAACATTTTCCAGACAACAACTTTGAAACTACCTCTCTAATCCTACTGGTTGTGGAGATATCATGGAAACTGTTTTTCACATATCATTCATGATTTCTTCATGACATTATCACGTCACTCATGTCATTTGATTGTAAACTGTTTACTGATTGATATGATCTTTATGCTGTCTATCTAGGCCTATGGTTTGCAGAAACATCCTTGAAAAGTATTTTTTTAGGCTGCATTTTTCAAGACATTGACTATAACCTTTAATCAGTCTGCTCCACAAGTTAGTCATCTGACGACACTCACCCACGGAATGTTCCTTTGAAATTTGGTGAAACTTTGCTCACCATATTCCAAGTTGTTTTGTGCACAAACACACAAGCAATTCCAATACCCTCCAGCACCAGCACATGGGATAATCAACAGTTTTACATCTACTTTAGACAAGTCAGGTGATGATACAGGAATATTTCTACCTCCCAACACACCTCTTGAAATTCTACCAAATAACAAACACCAAAAAAAAAATAAGCATTTGACACTATTTTTTAAATTTAATTTAGTTCATGTCGATCAGATTTGTTTACAGTCTGAATTGAAGAGTCTCAAAGTTGTCTGAATTTTTGCTTGATGTGATAACATAAAAATATCTGTTCATTTTCCTCAAAGTTGCCCAAACTGCATGTAGGTTTATGTTTTGCATTTTTGCAACCTCTCTTTGTGGTCTCCTTTGCTTGAACTGATATCAGTCTGTTTTTGTTCTACTGGAACGCCACTGAGAAAGGACAATTCCAAAGCTAACGTGGGTCATATCTTCTCCTCCGCACTGTTCTGTTTCCACAGCTCTGCACTGATGCAGAGAAACGCTCTCTGGTGGAAAGTGGACTTTCTTGGTACAGTGAGGACAGTAAACCCAGCCACAAGTTGGACAGCTGCAGCTATGAAACGGGGAGTTTGAAGTCGGAGGCTCCGAGCAAGTGGAGAAAGAAGCCTCCGAGCCTCAGTGAGGATTTGGGGTACAGAGGAGAGCTGAAGAAGCCTCAGAGCTTGGGCCAGCCAGGGAGATTCAAGAAGGTCCAAAACCCTCCTGTGGGTGTGACCTCACCCATCACGCATACGTCTCAGAGCATGTTGAAAGTGGCAGGTGAGATCAGAGAGCACAGTTTGGCTTTTTATCTGCCTGTCTGTCTCTTTTTCGTCCTTTCCATTCTTGTTTTATTCTTTTCAACATGTTTTATTTCTTTATGCGTGTGATGACTTGTAGAGCTGAGGCAGATACAATCAGGTTTTTGTTTTTTGCCTCTTCACCACAGTGGATGTTCAGTGGGCACTGAAAAAAGAACAAACTTAAAAAAGCATTACAATTGGCAAAACCTGAATGAATTAAGTGGTTTGAACTTAAGCTTGTAAGTTAAAGTTGATTTCGAGTTGACCTAACTTACAAATTTAAGTTCAAATCACGTAATTCATTCAGGTTTTACCAATTGTAACTTTTTTTTAAAGTTGGTTCAATGATTCCTTTTTTTCAGTGCAGGTTTGAGGCTGAGTGTGATGAGAATCAGGACCTCGAAATCGGAGCCCATGGTACTCTGTTGAAAAAGGGTGGATTGCCCCCTCTAGGCCAGGGGAGAGTTATTCAAGGAGGTCATGTATCTTGGGGTGTTGTTCACAACTGGAGAAAGATGTAGTATGACATCGGCACATAGATTTGGGCAGACGCTCTACCAGACTATCGTGGTGAAGAAAGAGCTGAGCCAGAAGACGAGGCTCTCAATTTACCAGTTGATTTCCACTCCTCCCCTATGTTCATGACCTCTGGGTAATGACTGAAAGAAGAAGATCGTGGAGATAAGCGGCAGAAAGAAGGTTCCTCCAACGGGTATCTGGGCTTACACTCAGGGACAGGGTGAGAACCTCGATTATCTGGGAGCGACTCAGAGTAGAACTACTTCTTTGCATCAGAAGGAGCCAGCGGAGGTGGTTCTGGTATGTGATGAGGAGGCCACGTGGACGTCTTCTGAGAGACGTCTTCCAGTTATGTCAACTGGGAGGAGATCCCAAGGAAGATCCATGACATGGTGGTGGGATTATATTTTCCAGATGGTTTGGAAACGCCTCACGATCATCATACCTCTATTTTCAGAGACCATAAGTAATTGGACATGTAATACAGACCATCACATTTGCCGCCAGTTACCTTTATACACATCAGGGGATGGATGCATGAATGTTTCAAAGCTACTGAATTGACCTTGGACTTCATTTACATCAGGCATGAAGAAATATTTTCAGTGTGTGGTACTGTATGGTAATTCTGTCTGGTGTTGGCAGTTTTGAATACCTGAGGGACTGTGTAAGAAAGAGACTAGCAAGAGAAGCCACCAAGACACCCATGGCAACTTTGGAGGACTTATAGGCTTTTGTGGCTGTGATTCTAGAAACCGTGCATGGTGCAACTTTGCCTTAAATATGATCAATCTATCTTTATTAGTTGGCTATGTACCACAGGCTTTTAAGGTGGCAGTAATTAAACCATTACTTAAAAAGCCATCACTTGACCCAGCTATCTTAGCTAATTATAGGCCAATCTCCAACCTCCAATATACATGTTTCCCTTAGGCAGTATTATTAGACGGCATTGCTTAAATTTTCATTGTTACGCAGATGATACCCAGCTTTATCTATCCATGAAGCCAGAGGACACACACCAATTAGCTAAACTGCAGGATTGTCTTACAGACATAAAGACATGGATGACCTCTAATTTCCTGCTTTTAAACTCAGATAAAACTGAAGTTATTGTACTTGGCCCCACAAATCGTAGAAACATGGTGTCTAACCAGATCCTTACTCTGGATGGCATTACCCTGACCTCTAGTAATACTGTGAGAAATCTTGGAGTCATTTTTGATCAGGATATGTCATTCAAAGCGCATATTAAACAAATATGTAGGACTGCTTTTTTGCATTTACGCAATATCTCTAAAATTAGAAAGGTCTTGTCTCAGAGTGATGCTGAAAAACTAATTCATGCATTTATTTCCTCTAGGCTGGACTATTGTAATTCATTATATCAGGTTGTCCTAAAAGTTCCCTGAAAAGCCTTCAGTTAATTCAAAATGCTGCAGCTAGAGTACTGACGGGGACTAGAAGGAGAGAGCATATCTCACCCATATTGGCCTCTCTTCATTGGCTTCCTGTTAATTCTAGAATAGAATTTAAAATTCTTCTTCTTACTTATAAGGTTTTGAATAATCAGGTCCCATCTTATCTTAGGGACCTCATATCACCCCAATAGAGTGCTTCACTCTCAGACTGCAGGCTTACTTGTAGTTCCTAGGGTTTGTAAGAGTAGAATGGTGACTTGACTTGGTGAGTAGACTTAGACTGCTGGGGGGTTCCCATGATGCACTGAGTGTTTCTTTCTCTTTTTGCTCTGTATGCACCACTCTGCATTTAATCATTAGTGATTGATCTCTGCTCTCTTCCACAGCATGTCTTTTTCCTGGTTCTCTCCCTCAGCCCCAACCAGTCCCAGCAGAAGACTGCCCCTCCCTGAGCCTGGTTCTGCTGGAGGTTTCTTCCTGTTAAAAGGGAGTTTTTCCTTCCCACTGTTGCCAAGTGCTTGCTCACAGGGGGTCGTTTTGACCGTTGGGGTTTTTACGTAATTATTGTATGGCCTTGCCTTACAATATAAAGCGCCTTGGGGCAACTGTTTGTTGTGATTTGGCGCTATATAAATAAAATTGATTGATTGATTGATTGATTGTTGCACCACAATTACAAGTTCAAGGTGGAGTGGAACAGGGAAGAAGTTTCATGCAAAAAAACTCATCAAATCTTGGCTCATGTCTGTCATGTACTTTTTGGCAAATTGTAACAGAAATTTCAGGTTTTTTTAAATGAAAATCTCTTGAGATTCCTGCATGAGGTTGCATCCTTGGTGGTGCTACATATAATAGCTGCACTATGCTCAATATCTTCAGTCTGAACCATAGAAGTGTATAACTTTGTTCTGAGTTTTCTGAGTGTCTTGGTGGCTTCCCTCACTGGCCTCCTTCTTGCATAGTCACTGTTTTGAAAACTGCCTACTCTAGATAGATTTATGACAGAGTACCATATATTTTGATAGTGCAAACTATTCATTTTTGAAATCCTTATTGTGCAAGAAAAAAATCCAAGAAAAAGTAATGTGGTGTAATATACAATAAGAGTGGAGCAATTTTATATATTGACTCCTGTGTAATCCTGAATTGGTTGGGAGCAGTGGTGGGCACAGTTCCACTAATCTTGTAAGGATTAATTAGCTTCAGCTAAATTTAGTTCCGCTAACTTTAAGTCCACTAACATTTCTTTGCTGGCATATTGAGTAAGACCGAACGCTCAAAAACATTTGTAAATCTTAAAACCAAACATTCCTGTCTGTTGCGTGTTTTGCAACAACCAGGCTGCCGTAAGGAACTCAGCCCTCCCCCAGCAGAAGGGGGAGGGCCAGCTGCCAGCTTCTGGAAAAAAACAAACAAAAAACATTTACTTTCAGCATACAGCAGATTATACAGTTGCAGAAGAGGTAAATCACAACATTGTTTTCACTCATGGGCACAACATACCTCTTCACCAAACTAACTACATTCCTTGAACTATAAAAAACACAACAAATCTATAACCCTGAACTCCCATAATGCACTGCTGCAGTGCATTATGATCAACATTGTCTGCTTTAAAACAGCATGTACATGCAAACCTCTACTTTTTTAAGTGAAAAGACACTCATTTATGGAGTTAAATTTGTCTCATTCATACCTGCAAATGCACAGAGGGTGATCTACCGTCCTTGATCTGCACACGTGTTTTGTAATCCACAAATACAAATTTCAGATTTGTAACTTGTGTGTTGGTTTTTACAAATAGATGTGTATTTGTAAATACATAATTTTTTTTCTATTTGTAAAAAAAAAAAAAGGTATTTGCAAAACTGAAAATTATGTATAAGTGTGACTCAGCATGTTGGCTGCTTTTCACACTCCCATCCAGTAGATGGCAGTGTTCTATGCATTTTGACTGAGGGGGGGGGGGGGGTGATGAGACAAGGCTGATTTCCCATAATGCCTTTTGGCACTTGTGTCAGTTTAATGCTCAAACCTTCAGAATTAACTTTTCAGTTAGTGGATTAGTGGTTATTGAAGCTAACTTTTCAGTTAGCTGTGCCCACCACTGTTTCGGAGCATGGCAATGCAGCCCAGTCTCACATTTTTTTTTCGTGCTCCTGTGATGAAATAAGTCAAATTTTCGTGATGGCGTTTTTTTAACTCACTATTACTAACCGTACTCCTATCCACGACCCTAACCTTAACCATAACCTAATCTTACTATTTCTCCCACCCTAACCATAACCACCTGACCCCCCACTTCACTTTTAATTTCGTGCAGCCATCACGGAATGAATTAGAATGAATTTGTGCTGCCATGACAAAAATGAGGCACTTTTCGTCACAATATCACAAACCAATAGATTAATGTATATTTTGTGCTGCTGAATCACAACTTGCTGTGAGACCAGGTTGGGCAATGAAAGCAAACAGAAGCTTCCTAGTGTTATGTCACCTGTGCTCCATTCTCCATGTCCATTTGTAATTCCATCAGGAAAACAGTCCATCTTAAATCTTGTGCCTAATCACCATGTGGATTCCTATCAGATCTGCTGTGGCAACCCCACACAAACCCAGAGCAGGCGAAAGACAAAAGTAGGTGCTTATTGACCCCTACCTGGTGATAGCTGCCCCTCTGTGGGAAGGTTATCATACATCTTTGCGTATGACATGGTGTACTGACTGTGTCATTTTTGCCACCTTCAGTGGGAGCGATTAGGTTATAATTGGCTGCAGGCCCATGGACTAAATAGTTTTTGGTGTCAATGAAAAGGAGATGGAGAGAGAGATCATGACCACGGAGCCAAATTGTGGACTTTGCTGCAGTTGTTGCATTATTACACTAAGACGGAGGTCAGCAACCCTGCTCCTAGACAGTGGTGGGCACAGTTCCGATAATCTGATAACCGATAAATGTTTTCATTATTGGATTATCTTTTTAGATAACTTTAAAAACCATTATCAGACTAATTATCTTGCAATAAATTTGTGTCCGATAATTTTTAGACCAATAACGTGGTAAATAAAGTTAATTAGCTACAAATATTTATAAAATTTAAAATCAGTTGAGCACCTATCTGTTAAATGTTTCGTAGCTGTGTAGTTCTACCCTCTGCAAAACAGAGAAGAGCTGCTTTAGAAAGAAACCACTCAATCCTCTGCAGACAAAGGAGAACTGGTTTTAAAGTTTAGTTTTAAAGTAATGTGCTAAGTAATGTGTTAAGGTTTTAGTGTGGATATATGCTGTGCCCAGCAGTGCATTATGAGTAGGATAGGGTAATCTCAGTATGTTCATGACATGAGAAATGCATTTGAAACACTCTGATCAGGCTCTACGGACAACAGCATTAAACTCTAGTGCCTAAAACTCTCGTGAATATATTTTCTGGGTTTATAGATGTTTTTACTGTGTCTGCATTTATTAAATTCCATGCATCTTAAATGTAGCAGACACGGATTATCTGGAAGTTTGTTTTGGCAAGTTTTCAAGGTCTCTGCTGCCATCTACTGGCCAGTAGTGTTCATGGCAGTATTGACCCTGAAGCTGGGCTGCGCATGTTTTCCTTTAATTGAGCCCTCGAATTAATAAAACATGTGCACGTGTTCCTTTCGTTCAAAATGAACTTCATAATATCACCTAAACTGTCATCCTCATGACGGGAAGACGATTCGCCCTCAGCATCCTTTTTAATGTACTTAAACTCCAGATGATGTCATGCTGGGCAGCTGGAGTTCTCTATATGTCCTTGTGCGCCCAAACCATGATGATACACTCTGACCAGATCTATTTCTAATGGGGAAATGTATCACACTGTCTGCTGATTTGTTGGCTAATAGCCAACATTTATGTGTCAAGACAATATTGAGTGCACGTTTTACAAATTGTGGCCATGTTTAAATAGATTGTGCCCTTTACGATGCTTAAAACGAGCGCACAATATAATAAAACGTGTGCACAATATAATAAAACGTGCACACAACATCATAAAACGTGCGCACAATATAATAAAACGTGCGCACAATATCATAAAACGTGCGCACGATATAATAAAATGAGCGCACATTCTCTCCACATGCAAAACATTTTGCCATGACACTTCCAGGGCTCCATAAAAATGCCTGTTTTTATAAATAAAAAAATGGAATATTTTACAAAAGCACATTTATCTGTAAACACCAACACACGACACACGTCACATTAACGTGTTGGTTTACATAATGAATGACTCAACCAATCAGTGTTAGCGGAGGCACATTTTACCCAGAATCCTTTGCGATCTGTCTGTGTTTGGTACAAAACCTCAGAATCAGTGCATTATTTAACATTAAAAGATATGTGTTATATTTTAACTTTGTACAAATGACAGAATTGACATTAATGGAGTTATTCTATCAGTATTCATTTTATTTTTTCATAGTATTTATTTATACACCAAACCATAAGTCAGCATTACTTTATTTTCCAAGTCCTCCGCCTGACCAGAGTGTTGTGATTGGGTAGAGAGCTGGGCTTTGCGGCTGTGCTGGAAGCCATGTAATAAACAGGAGCTTCCAGCAGGGGGCAAGATGTTTGAAGACAGAAGTGTGGTCTCATTGTTTGGGTCTGTTGTCACTTTTGATGCTACCAGGAGCGATTATGGTGTTAAAACTCAATTTCAGTTCATTAGTAGTTGCACATGTACCGGAGACAATACTGGAAGTTATCGGTTATCTGTAACTTCCAATACATTTTTGGGTGGTTTATTGTTTTATCTTTATCAAAGATAACTTTTCAGTTATCTGATTATCTGTTATTGAAGTTAATTTTTTTGTTATCTGTGCCCACCACTGCTCCTGGAGTCACCTGATCTACATGAGTTCCATGTCTATCTGCTTTTATTCACACCTGACTGACTAATTAACTCTGGTGTTTCCCAGCTCTTGATTGGCTGAGCAGCAAATGGCACGGCTGACTGATTTAACAACATTAATTATCTGCAGGTAGATTAGTGAGCGTGGTAAACTCTGTCAACTCTGCACAAGCACGGTTGGAGACACCACCACTTGATCTGGGAGCATGTGATGGTGCCGCAACCACAATAACAGGAAAATGGCGTGGGTCCTGGATGGCAACCACTCAAGCAGACAAAGAATCCATCAACACATGTCTAAAATAACCATTTATCTGATGCTGACAGGTGAAGTGTGGGCGTGTCAGTGGCCTTCACCTACTGGAGCCCTCAACACTCCGACATCTAGTGTATATAATGGATCATGAACAGAGAAATGCACCACATGGACAAAATGTCAAAGCTGACGTTCTCTCACAACAAGCACAAACACAATGGTGGTGGTGACCAATGTTGTAGCAATTTTACATTTTTTGCTGGGGGGTGAACGGGGACAGTCGTGCCCTAACCTGACCACTGGGGTTGCGCTCGTCCTCATTAACACCACATGTCAGACATGGACCATAACATTTAGCTGGAACCGTTACTGGAACAGTTGCCAAAATAAAGCCACAAGTTCTGTTTTGGAATATTTGAAAAGGTACATTACTGTGGCAGTGGAAAACAGCCAGTGGCTTAGTGGTTAGCGCTGCTGCCTCACACCAACAAGGTCCTGGCATCACTTCCCACTTGGTCCAATGTAGATGTCGAGGGTCACCAATGTGGAGACTCCCATCGGGAGCTAATGTGGAAGTTGTGGGTCGCCGATGTGGCGCTTTGGAGCCAGGCTCCTGGCGACCAGCAGCGTGCCGACGAGCAAAGACCTCTACATATCTCAGTGCCGTCGAAGGCAAGCATGAAAGAAAAATGAGTCGACACACTGAGTGAGCTTAGAAGTGAATAGACTAACTTTATTCTCCAGATATATTTAGCTTCTCATGAACTCAGTGAGACAAGCGACAGGCCTCAATCCACATTGATCATTTGTATATGAAAATTCAGTAAGGTATATCTTATATATTATATTCCAATTGTAAGGTGGAACTATGCCAGTATACTAAGGTATATTTAAATATCTAAAAAGGAAGAGTAAAATAGAAGAGTAGAGTAGAGCCACTTAGGTGCCTGGTCTTGAGAACCAGGGATGGTAGGTTGAAAAACTTTTTTATCCCATGGGAACTCTCCCCACCCACCCAAGCGGCTCACGAAAAAAGGTATATATAATAATAAATAACTAGAAGCACTTGGAGAGTGCAAACCTCCGCCAAGGCCATGGGGTCACTGACGCCATAACATCTACACGCCGTGGAATCATTGAACCTAAAAAAGTCTAACAATGATGTTTGCTCAGTAGTAAAAAAAAGTTTCATCTGCTGTGACTGGATAGCATGTGTCCTTAGCGCTTGGCATCACAGTTTATTGCAACTTGCACCTTTTCCAGAAGCTACTGTCATCTGAGCACTGATATTGATATTGCATGTGCTTATAGACAAAAACAAATAAGAGACAAAATTCAATTTATTATTCAACTAAACTGCAAATATATGAATTTTTTAACATTTATGAAACACTTCTCTAAACAAGGCCATAAGGTCACTGACCCTAAAGAGATTCCCTCCTTGGCACAGTGATCTATTTCTTTTTGTCTCTTTCTCTAAAATTGTATATAATAATCATTAGATTATTAATATATAAACAAAAATAAATTTAAGAAATATGAAAACAAATGCACCCGAATGTGATGACAGCTGTAACTGCTTAATGCTAACTTTTAACATTGAAAATGCCATAGACATGCTAACGCATTAGCATCGGGATCCGGATCATGATCCGGATCACCACTAAAATTTAATCACTTGTTCCTCTTGTCATTTCTAGTAATATTTGTCTTGGTTTAAATTCAATATCCATCCATCCATCCATCCATCCATCCATCCATCCATCCATCCATCCATCCATCCATCCATCCATCCATCCATCCATCCATCCATCCATCTATCATATTTAAGTTGCGCGTAAGTTTGGGTCACTATGATGACAAAGTCGTGCATCCGCCTTCATAATTAATATTATTTATGTCCTGTATCTTTCTTTCTTTGTGCAGCCCCTAAGAGTGAGAGGCCACTGGACAAATCCAAGATTTCCGTCAGAACCCCTGGACTACAACGATCTCGTTCTGATGCAGGCAGGGATCATCACGGAGAGAACCGCAAGCCCCCTTCAGGTTTAGTGAAACCCACAGCTGGACCCTCTTTTGGGTACAAGAAACTGCCAACAGCCACCGGTACCGCTACAGTTATGACAGCAGGGGGAGCCACCATATCCAGCGGCTCTGCTACTGTGGGGAAAATCCCCAAGTCATCTGGTATTCCTGTGAAGCCTGTGGGAGGAGGCGTACCTTCAGGGCGCAAGAACAGTTTTGATGCCAGCAGTGAGCAAAGCTTCCTGGGGCCTAACGCCCGAAACAGTATTCAGTACCGCAGCCTGCCTCGACCGGCCAAATCGAGCACGCTCAGCGTGATTGGCCGCCCCGCATCGCGGCCCGTCAGCGGCACCATTGACCCCAGTCTGTTGAGTTTGAAACCTGTACCCATGGCCTCCGCAGGCCCCAGGGTTAAAGAGCCCAGTAGCTGTAGCAGTAAGATGAATCGAACAAGCACGGGCCCTGTGAACCAGACCGACAGAGAGAAGGAGAAGGAACGAGCCAAGGCCAAAGCTGTGGTAGCAGACATGGACTGTGGCTCTCTGAAAGGAGAGCCGATTCAGTCTGAGTCCACTGGAGAAGCTGCTGTGAAACTGCACAGCCTGAGACAAACCAGCAACAGCAAATACCTAGAGCTGTCATCACCCACAACTCCAAGGTGTCTCATTTGTTAAAGTGTTACTACACAATGAACCTGAATAAAATCAGTATTGCACAAATCTACACATTTAACCTACTAACCTCCCTGGAAGTCTAAACCCAATCATGTTTTCACTCCTTCACTGCTGAAACCACCCTGTTTTCTCTAAGTTGACCTGACCTTTCTTATTCCTGACTCACAGGATGCTGAACAGTAAGTGTCTGGGTCGTCCACCCAGCTTGGCTCACCTGGACAAGGTCAACTCCAACAGCCTTGACTCCTGTGTGACCATCCAGGACCTCCCACCTAAAGTTCCTCCATATTGTAAGCTGCAGGATTTGGCAGGGTCCCACGTGTCTGGTCGTCTCACCCCCAGCCCGGCACCTATCCTCCACATTGACTCTCCTGGCTCCTATACCAGTGAAAGCCTGAGCCATACCGGATCACCGCTGCTTTACCCGAAGCTGTCTGGAATGCACCGTAGTCTGGAGTCGCTTCCTCTTCAGATGAGTGTGCCTTCCAGTGCCAGGTTCATCACCACAGACACCCAGGACAAGGAGGAAAGGAGCAGCGGTACATGGGGAGCTGGGAGCAGGACGTCCCTCAACCTCTCAGACAGGTACGGTTCAAACTTCCACTGAATTAGTTCATTTCTGACAAGATTTCTCTAAAATGGTAAACCCTGTGTGCACACTTTGTTTTGGCTCTGAAAAGGAAAACTTTTTTCCGAGGCTGTATATTTTAGATCTGTCACAGTGAGGCAATGATGAGTTCAATCTCACACAGATAGTGTAAAAATAACGTTTGTTGGCACAGTTTTGCATTTGAATGGTTAAGATGTTTTACTTTAGAACAATTCCATGTGACTGTCACATCCATTACCACATTCAGTGGTCCTCCTGTGATCTGGCCGTCTTGGAAAATTGTGGTTTGCCTTTTATTTCTTCATCCTATTGAGAATACGAAGTCTATGGGATGCTAAATCACAGCAGGGTCATTGAAAGCAGTAAAAGGATGTGACAGTCCCATGGAATTATCCTTAATAGCTACAAAGTCACTCATTGGAGTGTATACCGTTACTAAGATCTTACTGTATCTATGAATGCTTTTTTAAAAAAAAGAATCTTCCAAAAATAGGTACTGCAGGCCAGGCCCAGCTAATAATGATGAAGGATACATTAGTAAGGCTCCTTACTGTGTGATATTAAAGGATTATTAACTGAGCGCGAGGTCTGTACCTCACACGGACCTTGCTAACACTTGATCTGTACTGTCAACACCTTGGTCTAACTTGCGGTATTGCCTGAATATGAAAGCTGCTGACGGTTTTGGGCTTGTAGTCATGATACGATATGATACAATACGATACGATACATTATCATATACCTGTAAATGATACGCTATTATGATTGGATAAAACACTAAAGAATAAATAGCAATACACCGTTTTTGCGGACGGGTAATATTTTTCATACCACCCAAGTAATCAGCCAATCCGGACAGCGGAGCGATGCCATGACGAAGAGGCGCGGTCAGAGGAACTGTGAAATACTAGTGAGTCACTATTAATAATTTCTTACGTGTCCAACCTCGTAGGTTGATCATTAAAATTAAATTTGTTAGTTCTAAAAGCCATCATAATTATTTATAGGAAAATTTTCTATTTTTTTTCTACTAAGGTTTGAAGTTTGAGTGTTTACACAGGAGAGAAAAGTGAGAAAATGTTAATGCCTGTTTGAGAAAAGTGAATAAAGTGTGTAGTGAGGGGTTTTACAGCCTTAAAACATCTATAATAATTGTAAAAAATAACACTGACTACTTCGCAGATTTCGCCTATCGTGGGTTATTTTAGAACGTAACTCCCACGATAAACGAGGGACCACTGTATATGATAAAATCGTTATCAAGTTGTTTACCAATGAATATGGCTTTTTACACCCTTCAGAAAACCATACAACATTTATCATTTATAGGTATATGATAAAATCGTTATCAAGTTGTTTACCAGTTCATAAAACCATACACCCTCCGGCCTTCGGCCTCAGGGTGTATGGTTTTCTTCAGGGTGTATAAAGCCATATTCATTGGTGAACAACTTGATAACTGATAATACAATACGATACGATACGATGCGATACGATGCGATGGGATGCGATGCGATGCGATACGATACGATACACTTTACTGTCCCCAAAGGGAAATTTGTCTTGGACTTTAAGTGCTCTGGAAACATTTCTGTCTCAAAAATCAATAAATACAACAACAAAACAGTACATTGCTTGAATGGCTATGGAAAATTCATCAGCATATTGCATATTTCCCATAATATAATTTACAATTAAAACAGCATAATAAAACAGATAAAACCAGATTAAAACAGATAAGTTAAACTACACACCTTACTTGCACTTACACACTCGGGCACACATACACTGTGTGTGTGCACATACATACCTGTTTGCTTTCTTCACCTCCATGAAGAACTTGGTAACAGATGGTCCGGTTGTTAGCTGGTTAGCTTTCAGTCTGTTTTTTTCTTATATGCTGTTTAGATATTTATGGAGTATGTTCATGCCCGACTTGGTTTTTCTGGTCTCAAGCTCAACGCTTATCAACTAGACCATCACCTCCCCTTGGTAATGATCTGATATGGTAAAATATCAGACTGGAAATCAGCCAATCAGAGTGCGCGTAGCATCGCAGCCATATAATAATCATTTTTAAAAGCTGGGTATGGCCATACTCAGTTTTTCAAATGAATTGGTCCTTCTGCCTGTTTATCAGGATCAATCCCAGAAATTTAGTGACAACACCCCTGAGCAGGTCTGTCAAATTAGTTGCAACATCTACCATAACACAATGACATTTATTGTAATGAAGTACCAACAATTAAGTAATGCAATGAGGTAACTCTGAACTTTTTTCATTCATATTGTTTTACTTGCCTTTTAAAGTTTTATTTATTAATAAACATTGTGTGTGATAAAACTGACATTGTAAAGGACTTTGTAAAATAATTTTTTAAAATAAATATAACCATCAGTGCGGTTATGGTTACTGTTGTCTTTGAAAAAAAAAAAAAATTAAATTATGACATGTATTCCTGTTGATGGTTTAACACATGTTTATGATGTGTCTGTTCCCTTTGTACAGCTTGCAAACAGACAGGAACACGTTGCCGAAGAAAGGCTTGGAGTATGTCACCGCACGACTTATCTGTTCATCTGTTTCGTATTTTACACCGCCGCGTATCTTCATTGTCTGAAACCGGTATGGACTCTTTTGTCTCAGGTGCTACGGCTCAAGCATGACAGAGAGTGAAGGAGGCAAATCAGGACGACGTCACTCCCACACCATAGTCAGCATGACGGACAGTGACACCCCCCCTCAGCTGCCTTCTCCCACTCGTCCACTCCACTTCTCCTCGGGCAAGGCCCCCCTCACCAACGTGGGTTAGTCTCTTTAATCTGATTTTGTTGTGGGTTATAAATGGGTGATTCTTTAACTACGGGCACTATTGGCCTTGTAAATGTAATTTCCACCACACCATTGCCTTACAATATAAAGCGCCTTGGGGCAACTGTTTGTTGTGATTTGGCGCTATATACATGTGCTCTGATGTCACTGTTTATCTCCATAGGAACTACCCAAACAATCTTTCATACAAACTGTTTAAAGGGACATTACAGTGTTGTGGTGGAAATTATGGCAATAGTGTGGGACAACTACATTTTGTTTAAAAAAAAAAATCACAACAGTTGTATGACATTGAATACCCCAATTATGTTTTGATTATTTTACTGATATTTTATTCAGAGATATTTTAAAACATTAGAACAAACGTTTCTTTACCATTCATTTTTATCATTGAAGATCAAAAGTCTGGGTGTGGGACAAGCACAAAATGGCAATATTTGCATATAATGATGCTGAAAAAAGGTGAAAAAGTCATCATAGCCTACTAGAACAAATTTCACGCCTCTACTGGTGGTTGGCTCTCACTGCGGTATTGTATCACTTCCTGTTCCGGAGCACAGCGGTGTTTTTCTGTATCTGTTAGCTGTTTAATCTGCGCAGTTAGATTGATCTACTTATCTAGATTACGATTTGTTTCCCAGTGTAATCTTTACGTGCCTTAACTAAAGCACTCCTTCTGCTGAATCACCTCTAAATTATTTACACATTATTCACTTTGCGTGTTTTTAGGAATCCGCTAGCTTAGCGTAGCTACTAGCTCTTAGCCGATTTAGCATGGCGGCTTCTCCTGTCTCTTCCGCACTTTTCTGCTCTGGGTGTGAAATGTTTAGTTATTCCTCGGCCTCCTTTAGCAGTAACGGTAGTTGTAATAAGTGTAGCTTATTCATAGCTTTGGAGGCCAGGCTGGGCGAATTGGAGACTCGGCTCCGCACCGTGGAAAATTCTACAGCTAGCCAGGCCCCTGTAGTCGGTGCGGACCAAGGTAGCTTAGCCGCCGTTAGTTACCCCCTGGCAGATCCCGAGCAGCTGGGAAAGCAGGCCAACTGGGTGACTGTGAGGAGGAAGCGTAGTCCTAAACAGAAGCCCCGTGTACACCGCCAACCCGTTCACATTTCTAACCGTTTTTCCCCACTCGAGGATCAAACTCTGGTTATTGGCGACTCTGTTTTGAGAAATGTGAAGTTAGCGACACCAGCAACCATAGTCAATTGTCTTCCGGGGGCCAGAGCAGGCGACATTGAAGGAAATTTGAAACTGCTGGCTAAGGCTAAGCGTAAATTTGGTAAGATTGTAATTCACGTCGGCAGTAATGACACCCGGTTACGCCAATCGGAGGTCACTAAAATTAACATTAAATCGGTGTGTAACTTTGCAAAAACAATGTCGGACTCTGTAGTTTTCTCTGGGCCCCTCCCCAATCGGACCGGGAGTGACATGTTTAGCCGCATGTTCTCCTTGAATTGCTGGCTGTCTGAGTGGTGTCCAAAAATGAGGTGGGCTTCATAGATAATTGGCAAAGCTTCTGGGGAAAACCTGGTCTTGTTAGGAGAGACGGCATCCATCCCACTTTGGATGGAGCAGCTCTCATTTCTAGAAATCTGGCCAATTTTCTTAAATCCTCCAAACCGTGACTATCCAGGGTTGGGACCAGGAAGCAGAGTTGTAGTCTTACACACCTCTCTGCAGCTTCTCTCCCCCTGCCATCCCCTCATTACCCCATCCCCGTAGAGACGGTGCCTGTTCCCAGACTACCAATAACCAGCAAAAATCTATTTAAGCATAAAAATTCAAAAAGAAAAAATAATATAGCACCTTCAACTGCACCACAGACTAAAACAGTTAAATGTGGTCTATTAAACATTAGGTCTCTCTCTTCTAAGTCCCTGTTGGTAAATGATATAATAATTGATCAACATATTGATTTATTCTGCCTTACAGAAACCTGGTTACAGCAGGATGAATATGTTAGTTTAAATGAGTCAACACCCCCGAGTCACACTAACTGTCAGAATGCTCGTAGCACGGGCCGGGGTGGAGGATTAGCAGCAATCTTCCATTCCAGCTTATTAATTAATCAAAAACCCAGACAGAGCTTTAATTCATTTGAAAGCTTGTCTCTTAGTCTTGTCCATCCAAATTGGAAGTCCCAAAAACCAGTTTTATTTGTTATTATCTATTATCTATCGTCCACCTGGTCGTTACTGTGAGTTTCTCTGTGAATTTTCAGACCTTTTGTCTGACTTAGTGCTTAGCTCAGATAAGATAATTATAGTGGGCGATTTTAACATCCACACAGATGCTGAGAATGACAGCCTCAACACTGCATTTAATCTATTATGAGACTCTATTGGCTTTGCTCAGAAAGTAAATGAGTCCACCCACCACTTTAATCATATCTTAGATCTTGTTCTGACTTATGGTATGGAAATAGAAGACTTAACAGTATTCCCTGAAAACTCCCTTCTGTCTGATCATTTCTTAATAACATTTACATTTACTCTGATGGACTACCCAGCAGTGGGGAATAAGTTTCATTACACTAGAAGTCTTTCAGAAAGCGCTGTAACTAGGTTTAAGGATATGATTCCTTCTTTATCAATCAATCAATCAACGTTTTTCTTATATAGCGCCAAATCACAACAAACAGTTGCCCCAAGGCGCTCCACATTGTAAGGCAAGGCCATACAATAATTATGAAAAACCCCAACGGTCAAAACGACCCCCTATGAGCAAGCACTTGGCCACAGTGGGAAGGAAAAACTCCCTTTTAACAGGAAGAAACCTCCAGCAGAACCAGGCTCAGGGAGGGGCAGTCTTCTGCTGAGACTGGTTGGGGCTGAGGGAAAGAACCAGGAAAAAGACATGCCGAGAAGGGGGGCAGAGATCGATCACTAATGATAAATGCAGAGTGATGCATACGGAGCAAAAAGAGAAAGAAACAGTGCATCATGGGAACCCCCCACAGTCTACGTCTAAAGCAACATAACCAAGGGATGGTCCAGGGTCACCCGATCCAGCCCTAACTATAAGCCTTAGCGAAAAGGAAAGTTTTAAGCTTAATCTTAAAAGTAGAGAGGGTATCTGTCTCCCTGATCTGAATTGGGAGCTGGTTCCACAGGAGAGGAGCCTGAAAGCTGAAGGCTCTGCCTCCCATTCTACTCTTACAAACCCTAGGAACCACAAGTAAGCCCGCAGTCTGAGAGCGAAGCGCTCTAATGTTCTCTAATGTTTTATGTTCTCTAATGCCATATACCAACACAGTGCAGAGTAGCTACCTAAACTCTGTAAGTGAGATAGAGTATCTCGTCAATAGTTTTACATCCTCATTGAAGACAACTTTGGATGCTGTAGCTCCTCTGAAAAAGAGAGCTTTAAATCAGAAGTGCCTGACTCCGTGGTATAACTCACAAACTCGTAGCTTAAAGCAGATAACCCGTAAGTTGGAGAGGAAATGGCATCTCACTAATTTAGAAGATCTTCACTTAGCCTGGAAAAAGAGTCTGTTGCTCTATAAAAAAGCCCTCCGTAAAGCTAGGACATCTTTCTACTCATCACTAATTGAAGAAAATAAGAACAACCCCAGGTTTCTTTTCAGCACTGTAGCCAGGCTGACAAAGAGTCAGAGCTCTATTGAGCTGAGTATTCCATAACTTTAACTAGTAATGACTTCATGACTTTCTTTGCTAACAAAATTTTAACTATTAGAGAAAAAATTACTCATAACCATCCCAAAGACGTATCGTTATCTTGGCTGCTTTCAGTGATGCCGGTATTTGGTTAGACTCTTTCTCTCTGATTGTTCTGTCTGAGTTATTTTCATTAGTGACTTCATCCAAACCATCAACATGTTTATTAGACCCCATTCGTACCAGGCTGCTCAAGGAAGCCCTACCATTATTTAATGCTTCGATCTTAAATATGATCAATCTATCTTTGTTAGTTGGCTATGTACCACAGGCTTTTAAGGTGGCAGTAATTAAACCATTACTTAAAAAGCCATCACTTGACCCAGCTATCTTAACTAATTATAGGCCAATCTCCAACCTTCCTTTTCTCTCAAAAATTCTTGAAAGGGTAGTTGTAAAACAGCTAACTGATCATCTGCAGAGGAATGGTCTATTTGAAGAGTTTCAGTCAGGTTTTAGAATTCATCATAGTACAGAAACAGCATTAGTGAAGGTTACAAATGATCTTCTTATGGCCTCGGACAGTGGACTCATCTCTGTGCTTGTTCTGTTAGACCTCAGTGCTGCTTTTGATACTGTTGACCATAAAATTTTATTACAGAGATTAGAGCATGCCATAGGTATTAAAGGCACTGCGCTGCGGTGGGTTTGAATCATATTTGTCTAATAGATTACAATTTGTTCATGTAAATGGGGAATCTTCTTCACAGACGAAAGTTAATTATGGAGTTCCACAAGGTTCTGTGCTAGGACCAATTTTATTCACTTTATACATGCTTCCCTTAGGTAGTATTATTAGACGGTATTGCTTAAATTTTCATTGTTACGCAGATGATACCCAGCTTTATCTATCCATGAAGCCAGAGGACACACACCAATGAGCTAAACTGCAGGATTGTCTTACAGACATAAAGACATGGATGACCTCTAATTTCCTGCTTTTAAACTCAGATAAAACTGAAGTTATTGTACTTGGCCCCACAAATCTTAGAAACATGGTGTCTAACCAGATCCTTACTCTGGATGGCATTACCCTGACCTCTAGTAATACTGTGAGAAATCTTGGAGTCATTTTTGATCAGGATATGTCATTCAAAGCGCATATTAAACAAATATGTAGGACTGCTTTTTTGCATTTACGCAATATCTCTAAAATCAGAAATGTCTTGTCTCAGAGTGATGCTGAAAAACTAATTCATGCATTTATTTCCTCTAGGCTGGACTATTGTAATTCATTATTATCAGGTTGTCCTAAAAGTTCCCTAAAAAGCCTTCAGTTAATTCAAAATGCTGCAGCTAGAGTACTGACGGGGACTAGAAGGAGAGAGCATATCTCACCCATATTGGCCTCTCTTCATTGGCTTCCTGTTAATTCTAGAATAGAATTTAAAATTCTTCTTCTTACTTATAAGGTTTTGAATAATCAGGTCCCGTCTTATCTTAGGGACCTCGTAGTACCATATCACCCCAATAGAGCGCTTCGCTCTCAGACTGCTGGCTTACTTGTAGTTCCTAGGGTTTGTAAGAGTAGAATGGGAGGCAGAGCCTTCAGCTTTCAGGCTCCTCTCCTGTGGAACCAGCTCCCAATTCAGATCAGGGAGACAGACACCCTCTCTACTTTTAAGATTAGGCTTAAAACTTTCCTTTTTGCTAAAGCTTATAGTTAGGGCTGGATCAGGTGACCCTGAACCATCCCTTAGTTATGCTGCTATAGACGTAGACTGCTGGGGGGTTCCCATGATGCACTGTTTCTTTCTCTTTTTGCTCTGTATGCACCACTCTGCATTTAATCATTAGTGATTGATCTCTGCTCCCCTCCACAGCATGTCTTTTTCCTGGTTCTCTCCCTCAGCCCCAACCAGTCCCAGCAGAAGACTGACCCTCCCTGAGCCTGGTTCTGCTGGAGGTTTCTTCCTGTTAAAAGGGAGGTTTTCCTTCCCACTGTAGCCAAGTGCTTGCTCACAGGGGGTCGTTTTGACCGTTGGGGTTTTACATAATTATTGTATGGCCTTGCCTTACAATATAAAGCGCCTTGGGGCAACTGTTTGTTGTGATTTGGCGCTATATAAAAAAAATTGATTGATTGATTGATTGACTTTCATTGAAAAGATAACTATAAAAGTGTGAAATTTCCCCTTTTTTCTGTTTTTCATACAATATGATCAAAGGACATAATAAGTGCCCGTAGTCTAAGAATCACCCAAATGCATTCACTGGTTGAGTTTGAGATCCAAATCAAACCGATTTCCTCCGTAGCCTTGACATTCATGTTGCTGATGGTAGACCAGCTGTATGTGAGTGATGGTGAAGCTTTGGAGCCTCCACGAAAACTCATATTAACATTTATTTAGAACTGCAGTCATAAAGTAAGCAGTCCAGTCAGTGTTACTGTTTTAGTTGGCGTCATTGGGCTCCATACCAAGCTGTAGACCTGCTGTTGGACAGGAAGTGTCACCACTTCCTTCACTTTTATCTGGACCAATCACTGCCTCACCAAATGTTTCTCCTTGTGTTAGTTGCCCCAATTTCCAGTGGCACCCCGAGGATATCGCGATCCAACAGCATTGGGCCCCCCAGTGACTCGGCTTGTGAGCTCTATGGATCTTCCCCCCTGGGCAGCAGCATGTCCGTGGCCGACCGGCCAAAAAGCATGATGCGGTCTGGATCTTTCCGTGAACCGGGCGATGACGGTGAGCCAACACTGCCAGCCTTCCTGCAGGGGAATCACTTAATGGTGACCTCAAATAAAACAAGGCTGCTCACACAGCATGTCAGGAAGTCATTAAATGTCACAGAGTGGGTTAGAGCAGGGGGGAATTTCCACATCTTCACAGGTACAAAGTCTTGGTAGTGTTCTGAAAGTTTTAAAAGACGGAGTGTAGACCCAAAATGATCCCAATATGCAGAAGCTCCAAAGCACTTCTTATCTTTAGCTGATTATTAGAGTGTTGACAATCGGACCAGAGGGCAGTTTCACTTGAATCCACCCACATTTGACAGATTTTACATACAGACCCGAGATGTCAAACTCGTTTTGGATTAAATTTGGGCTTGTTGGGCCCAGACGAGATTTTGGTTTACAGGGACCGAGTGGGTCTGTGAAAAAAAATTACTTGGTGTATTTCCATTCTACTGTAGATTAGAAGTAAGTATTCAGATCTAATCCAAATGTACAGCCAACGGTAGCCTTTCCATTGACAGTTCTAACTGGATTCCACAAAATGTTTAATTGTTGGTCTTTGTATACACAATCTAAATTTGAAATTAATGTTTTCTGATCCTGTGGCAAAAGTTTATTTACAACAGTAGCCTTCCTTAAGACACAAGAGGAAAAAGAATACTACTGCTGCTAATAATTATTATTCCTAGTGCAGTACCCGTAGGAAGTTTGTATTCCTATAGAAAACTGTAAGCATATGTAGATTTTTCATGGATGTTCGTATGAGGCTGTTTGAAAATGGGATGGGATGTACAAAGAGGTGTACTTATATTATTATTTGAATATATTGTTTCATATTGTTTTAAAAAATCAGTTTTATTATCAATTAGATGAAAATAAAAGGATTCCTGTTAAACAGGTTATTGTAAGAGACTCAGACAAAAATACAGAACATTTAGAATATTTTAAACAGCAAATCCTCAGTACACCAACTCCTGAACACAGTTTAATTAACCTTGAACTTACAACAAATATAAGATTTTATTCAGCTTATGTACTTACAGAAACATTGTACAAATAGTGTGAAAATATATTTTATTCATCTCATGTACTTACTGAAACATTGTACAAATAGTGGGAAATTTAATGTCTCCCCAGTGTTGTCAAGTTAAACTCGTCGTAAGGAGTACTGACATTGTGTGTTTCACAGTAAAAGTATTTGGTGGGATGCTGGCATTAAACGTTTTGTTATGAAATGGCGCAAGCAACATGAACTATCTGATGTTGTTTAACTTTGCTACCAGTAACATCAGTGAGCCACACCATCTCGAAAGTATGAATGTTACAATGTTAATCAAAATAAAGGTTTCAAAATAAAGGTTTTGAAAATGAATTCCCAAACTTTTCATAATAAAGGATGCATATCATCGTGCTGTGGGCAAGCCATATCCGAAAGCTGATGCTGATCTAAAAAATGATCAGAGAGAAACGTGAACCACGTGCTCACACTCGCACAGACGCACACCTCTTGCTTTATAGATAGATTATTTCTACCATACATATTTATCTTATGCTCTACTTTGACTGTTATTTGCAAATTAAAATTCTCTTTAATGAATCTTGACTGTGTTTCATATTTCAGTGCACGGCTCTGCACTCTCTTTGGTGTCCAACACTTCATCCAACTATTCATCGGTGAGTGCACACAGTCACTTTGTTTACGTTTCTGCTTTTGGGTTTGTTGGAATTTTATGCTTTTCCCTTCCTCTTTCTTTGATTAACTTTACTGTCCCTGTAAATCCTTAATAATTTCTTAATTTTTTGAGGGAGAGGTGTTTTGATTTTTTTTTTTTTTTTTTTTTTTTTTTTTTGCTATTTAACCTTTATTTAACCAGGTAAGTTCAGAAAAAAACATTCTTATTTACAAGTGTGTGTGTGTGTGTGTGTGTGTGTAAGTGTGTGTGTGTGTGTGTGTGTGTGTAAGTGTGTGTGTGTGTGTGTGTGTGTGTGTGTGTGTGTGTGGGGGGGGGTGGGGGTGGGGGGTGGGGGGGGTCTCGTACCTGTTCCAAAAGTTAACGCAGTGCACTATTCCTCTTTATTGCTTTGTTTGTGCATTCTTCAGACTGAGGAAAGGATACAGGGAGAGGTAAGGCCAATGTGTCCTCATGCTTCACCTCACATTCCTTCTGTATCGCATGTTGTCTAATTCCTGCTGAAACAGGTCCACTTATCACATGATGTCATCAGTATTCAGAAACATCTGTTTTCAGTTCATCATTTACTTCGCTTTCTTTTTTATCTCTCGTGTCTGTTGTTTGTTTGTACCTGCTGCTTCCATTTAATCTAAAACACATTGTCATAGAAAAGTCTGCATCTGCAAAAATCACTGCATTAAAAATAACCAGCATTTTCTTTATTTGTAACATTTTACGCTGCTTTCTGCGGTGGTGGGAAGTGCATTCCAAATTTACAAGTTAGAATTTTTTTTTACAAAAGTAAAAACAAATTTACAACCTGAGAAACACATTCACAAACATAAAAACAAATTTTGAAAGAGTTGAGAAACACATTTACAAAACTAAAAACAAATTTATATTTAGAAAATAAAATTAGAAAATAAAATAATAATAAAATAATAATAAAATCATGAAAGTAAAAATAAAGTTCAATTTTTAAAACAAATGTATATTTATAAAACAAATTTACAAGTTAAGAAACAAGTTTACATTGGGAAGACACAATTACAAAAGTAAAAATAAATTTACAAGTTTAGAAACACAAAAGTAAACATAGTTACATTTGGAAAACAAATTTACAAGTTGAGAAACAAGTTTACATTTGGAAGACACAATTACAAAAGTAAAATAAATTTGTAAGTTTATAAACACTTTTACAAAAGTTAGGGCCCCTTCACACATAATGTGTGTAACTCAGGGCGACTCGGAACAGCTCGTATGAGCGAACCATGCAAACATCGTGCCGACGGTTCGTGCATGCAGGAAGACAGTGCCAGCAGCTGCATGATCATCGTGAAGAAAAAAAAAATACATGCTGTGATGGTTTTGTGCATGCAGGAACACAGCAGCTTTTCACAGCAGCTGCTGTGAAAATAATAACAAAAAAAAATTACATGCCACTCATGGGAATCAAACCTGCACTTTCCAAAAGCTCTGATTGCCAGTTAGAATCTTTACCACTGAACTACCATCCCTGTCCTGTGAAAAGTGCAGGGCACTGCCTCATATCAGGAAGGACATGGACATATTTAAAAAAAATAAAACCACACACCATATAAAAACACCGAATTGTACTGAATCCCTCTTTTCAAGAGGACAATAGAAATATCTGTCTGTTCCTCTGTAGATGACTCATGGTCACAGACAGACAGACATACAGTCATGAAATGACATGAATGAGAAGCAGGGTGCTCTCATCATGTCCACATCTACTGGTCCGGTGTGTCCAGCTGGCCCCGCGTGTCTTGTGGACAGCGCACCACAGGACTGACACTGCATCATGTGGAACAGAGCTCACGTGGGTGACGTGACAGTCAGATCCTCCGCTGCGTGTTATCATTTGATGGTCCATTTCAAGCTGGAGGCAGCCTGTCAGTGTCCATGCTGTGCTCACACTTACTCACTGCTGCCTGTCGCCACAGCAATATATGTTTTTATTTATGTCTATGTTTGGACAGCAAGCAGACACACGTGTGTCACAGTGGGCAGTTATTAGTCCATGTCCGTCCAAACACAGTATGTGTTCCCTAGCCCTGACGTCCAGATCCACAGATCTCCACAGCCGCTTCTGTTGGCGTACACACGCCCTGTCAGTTCAGCGCACACACTGTGTCACTGTGTCTGTTTGCAAAGCCACAGTCCTGGGGCCCTTAGACAAATTTCACATCCAACTTGACAGTGATTGTCTGCTGACTGTTGTGTTAATAGCACGAATGGCTACACATTTTCTAAGTGCCATGTGAGTGGTCTTAGATGTTCATGTGTGTCACCTGGAATTTGTCCGACACCTGCTGCAACAGGTGTACAAGGCGTTAGAGGCAGCTACGATTTTACATGTTTTGCATACGACTCCTGCTTCATGCACACTTGATGCACAATTTACTTTTGTTTATTTGCTTCTCAATTTGTTTTTGTCAGTATAATTTTTTTTTATTTTGTACTTCCAAGCCACTGCAGAGTTTCAGTAGCATTTTACTTCTGTTCATGTTCAGAAAGTGTTTAGTTGTGTACAGAGGTTTAACCGTTGTCTGTCTTTTCATCATACAGTTTGAAACATTTCTAAACAATGAATCTTTTTCAGAAAAAATGGTTGATTCAGTGTTTCAGAACAGCACATCATTTCCTGAAGTCATGGTTACTGTTTCAAGTGTTTGAAGCTCATTGAAGCAAATGGTTCATTAAGTTTTTCCAAGCATTTTTATCCGAGGCCAAAATATAGCCATCAGGTATTGCAAGGGCCTTGTGTCAGTCCGTCTGTCTATGCTAGACATAACTCTTGTCCTATTACTGTCAGGGTCTTCAAATTCACAGGGAGCATTCTTGGGACAGAGACCTTGGACAAGTTCAAAGATGGCTAACCTTGACCTATTTGAAGTGGTCAAAAGGTCACATTCTTTTTCCTATAGTTATGCTCATACGATCAAGGGTATTTCAGCATTGCGTTATATTTTTAACAGTAATCATAGTCTGAAGTAATTGTATCATTTCGGTTGTTTGAGCATTTTGAAATGAAGAAAACTTTGCCAACTTGACCAGGCAGCTTTTGGAAACACTGGAATCCCCATTGTTGTGTGGTGTTTTGTGTTTTGAACATTTCAGAATAATCCTTTTTTGATGCCAGTGTTTAACTTTATGCTTTGAGCATTTAAAAACCATTCACTCACTAACTATCCAAAGCGACCTTCTTTTAGTGTTTGGAGGTTTTAAAATTAGTAAATACATTTCTGAAGCAGTTGGGTCAGTGAGCGTTTGGGGCATTTTGAAAAAGTTTTAAGCAACTAATTCCTTTGTTTCTGAAGCACTCAGTTCTTGAAAATACTTGTTTAATTCATTTGTTCATTTTGTGTGTTCAGTGTTCCATAACTGAATCATTATCTGAAGGAATTATTGAATTTGTTTGAGTATTAAGAAGTATCGGCTGCAGGTGTGAAGTATTTTCTGAGGGTTTTAACACCTGAAACCATCTCATTAGCTCCACCTATGATTGCATACGTGATCTTTTTGAATTAACCCAAAGAAATTAATTCCATTGCTGTATTCAATGAAACCCGTTGGAACTATTGGAGTCACTGTGAAATTTTTCCACAGCAAATCCGGAAGTTAAGACGAGAGCTGGAATCCTCCCAGGAAAAAGTCGCCAACTTGACCCTGCAGCTTTCTGCCAATGTACGTATACTTTCTTTTTTTATGACTGTCTTTAAAGTTTGTCCTATTACTTTGAAAGTATTTGGTCAATGTGTATATTTTATAACATGGAGATGACACTCATAAATATGTCTGTTTGAGCAAATAAATAAATAAATACGTAAATGAAATTTCTTGCATGGAGACATCAGCAACAGTTCAGCTATTGGTTGTATCATCTGATAGAGGTGAATTCCTTCACATTCAGACATACAGTTATTGATCAAGTGGGGATTTGGCACCAATTGGCAACTCCTGCTGAATGTTCCAAAAAAACTTTGGACACAGCCCAGTCTCATGTGTTTTCTTTCATGCTCCCGTCACGAAATGAGTCAAATTTTTGTGACAGGGTTTTTTTTTCCGTGCTCACTATTACTAACCCTACTCCTTCCCCCAACCCTAACCAACGCAATTTAACGTTTCCTGTTTTGGGTTTCACCTTAAAATTATTAATCCTGAACTAGTTAGAGCCAAATGAAATACTGGTTAGTAACATTCCATGTAAGACTGTGTGTCATAACAATATGTTTTGGATGTCTGTTGACATTGTATATATTTTACTTAATATATCTCCTGTTACATATAACTCGATATGCTATGCTGGGCGCAGTGTTTAGCCTAACTCAAGCGAGCTAACAATTTCCAACATTATTCTCTGACATTTATAATGTTCATAGCACAATATTTGCCTCCTTTGGTTGGAAACGGGGAGACCACACCAACGTTTTAGTTTAAATGCTTGCTGCTAATAAATATCTGTCCGCTATTCAAAGGCGTGCATGATTTTCAGAGCACAAATTACTAACTGATTAGTATTATTTCAAATAAAAGTTTTATTCTGGAACAATTATAAAAATATGTATCTTTTAATATTTTTTGTTCCTGGTGATACATCAGTTGCTTGTGGTTTTAATTTTTTGTTCCTGAACTGGTTCAGACTGGTAGAAACTTCCAAATTTAGGCCTGAAATGCTTATTTTAGACTTCAATCTGTGTTTTGTTTTTTGTGAACCCCCCGTGTACAGTAAGCATGCCTCCTATTGACCGCAACAAGCACTAAAACAGGCCATTCATTAGAGACCAAATATATATATATATATTTAATGCATCACCTTGGGATACTTTCTCCAAATGTTGCTGTTTGTGATTAACACACTTTGCGACCTTGATTGAAAACATGTACTGTATGGTATGACCTGTTTGACCTAAAGTGGTAATTGATCCAGCAGACAACCAATAAAATTTCCAGTTGCATGTTGCACACGTGACTCACCACCTTTATGCACTAACACATGCAGTAGCTTGTGTTGCCTTCCCTCTGTGTTTGCATGTTTATTTCTGCATATGTTTCTGAAAGGAGTGCAATCCCAAACCTAATGCTACTGTCCCTGTCTTCTAAATTCTTGGCTGTATTGACTGCTGGACTCACTGTCGCCCCCTGCCTGCTTCCCGCTGACGCTGCACTTTGGATGTTGGTGTAGCAGCAAGGCCAGGTTTGTTGGACTGTTGCTTCCATAGCCCTCTTGCTTTTGTGTGATATTAAGTGGATGTGACATCTGCAAGTCACATTTGTTTAGTGTTTTGCCCACAGGAAGTAGTTCCTAAGTAGCAGAACTATACCCAGTTCCAGGGCGGAGGCCCTGATGGCGTGGGTTTTTGCTTGTTGTTTCAATTAAAGTTAACAAAGATTTGTTATTTTTGTTCCTTTTAAAACCTGTGCTAGTTTTTAGACACGCAGATACACACGTGCATGTGCACATGCACGCACACATACACTTTCATTAAATATGGTGAACTTAAGTTGTGGTGTGGTTCCAATAAACTTAATCAAAAATTATACATTCAATTGAACTGTTGGGATTAATAACACTGAAGGGATTCTGAGTAGAACCACTGCTCCTTTGCAACTAATGGAGCCAGCTGAGGGAGTTTGTGCATGTGGTGATGTTGGCTCCTGGTCATCTCCCAGGAAGGCCCTCCTGAAACATCCAACTGGGAGGAGGTCCAAGGGAAGACCCAGCTAGGACACACTGGAGGGATTGTGTCTCTCAGCTGGCTTGTAAATGCCTAGGGATCTGTCAGGAGGTGGTGGAGGCCCGAATAATATACTATTGGCCAATAATATCTGCCAATTTGAGGCTTTCACGGACATTTTCATATCTGTGTTACTTTTGCCAATGTGAAAACTTTTATTTTAATTAATAAACAATCCAAAAGAAAAAAACTAGAAGCACTCGGAGAGTGCAAACCTCCGCCAAGGCCACAGGGTCATTGACATCACATGGAATACCCTTTGGCAAAGAGACTTATTCCATGTCGTTTCATGCATCTACCGTCATGTTTCAGATTCAGTGGTTAACCCTCTGGGGTCCGAGGGCATTTTTTGGACAGTTCACTCGCCTGGCATAAATGTTTTATGATTGCTGTTAACAGCTCTCCCTGCTTCCCAGAATCAAGTTTTATGTCTCTTTGTTTCCAGGACAATCTGTACTTTCAAAATATATATGCTATAGTTGTGTTTTGTAAGTGTAATAAAGGTTTACAATCAGAAATAAGAAAGGAAAAGTAAAGCAGAAATAATTTTCCACACACATTTATTCAAAACACACAGCAAACTATAATAAACTAGTAACACATCACTCCTAAAAACAATCTTTGGTGTGTCACGTGAGGTGAATCTGCCCTACGATTGGATTTTGGAAAACCATGTGACAGTGAACCAATTCCGATTGGACACTTACATTGCTCACATCATCACACAGCTTCTACAAGGAGTACAAAGATGGTGGATGGTGGCTCGAAAGTCAGCGGAGTTAACTTTTCAGCCCAAAAAAAAAAGTGCATTTCTATTTCATATCATTAAAAAGTTATTTATAATTTAGTAAAGCTTGGTCTCCGCCGTTGTATACGACGGCGTCGGCCCCAGAGGGTTAAACCCTTAGATCTTCAGCAAATGTATTTAGAAAGAGAAACTGCATGAACTACACAAGTTTTTTTTTATTATTTTCTAATAACAAGTTTATTCAATGAGGAGAAGCAAATGCTAAATTATTGTTGTGTCGTAACTTAATTTTTGTTCAGCCTTTGTGACCCGTCTTCATGAAGTTAGATGCAAAAATGTTGAAATTGGCCCTATCCTGCAATGATAAAGAATCCTTAAAAAAATTACTGGATCCGGATCGGAGAAATATCACAGCTGTAAAAAAACAACAAAAGCAAACAATAAAACCCACATCTCTCCAAAATGAGGCAGGTGGGTGTCCCTACCTTGTTGCATTGTAACAGATATGGGCACTGACTAAGCATAACAATGTGATGAGTTTGGAGTGACTGCGTTCATTGGATATGGTGTCATTACATAGTACAGCATTGCTTACAGATTTGTCAAGCATTGCTGGGACCTTCATCACCCCCTTGGTCATATTAGCTACAAGAGACAGAAGCAAAGCGACCAGCTGCCATTTGTTTTTGGTGACAGAGTGGGTACTTTACAGTGACAAGAGACAAGGTGATGTCACCAGCTAGGCAGGGCCAAAAGAGATGGGAAGTCCGTTTTATGCAAATACTGAGCTATACAACATGATGACTGTCAGTCCAAGTGAAGGCAATATGATGGCAGTGTGACACACATTGGTTGATTCTTGGGTATATTTATAGTTCGTTCATATTTAAACTGTAAAACATCAGGTCTCAATTACATTACTTTGTGACAAGGGGTTGATAATGAATTTTTTATGTATATATCAGCAGGTATGTCAGTGTTGTAAATTTTTTACTCCCGCAATATTGTATTGACATCCCAGAAATCTATATCAGTTGGGCTCAAATTTTAAATATTTTATGTTTTCTCTTTTTTCCACTGTGAAATATTGGCTGTTAAGATGTAATCTCTCTGAGTCTCCTACTGTTTTGTTTCTGCACAGTGTCCACTGGATTCTGAAGAATAACTGACAGCAAGGATTTGATATTTTTGTGGATGTAGGACAAAATCACAAGTTGATACCTTGATGTTTCTTGTATAACTGCAGCAGGAACTAACATGGAGCCTATCCTTGCATTTTTTTAACATAACTTTGAGATCTGCCCAACATATGATCACGGGTTTCTTGTCCTACTGTGTGTCTCTCCTTGAAGGATCTATGAATAGTGCTGCAATAGATTTGCAGTGACTTAGGGAGACTCAGATATTGAGCATCATTTGCATTATGAGGGTACATCAGCTAGGACAGTACAACCATGTGGTCCACTTCTCTGGGCATGATCCAGTAGGGCAGGGGTGGCCAAGTTCGGCTCTCGAGGACCGAACTTGGCCACCCCTGCAGTAGGGGAAACCGGGGCACAGTGAATCACAGGGCACAGTGAATCAGTAGTTATATCTGCAAAATTGCATATATATTTCCAGCAGTTATGCCATATTTTTATGCATAAAGACATCCCCCTTATAAATTAGTGTTTTGTTTTTGGATACATTAAGAGCAACTGAAGTCAGTTTTTTTCTATCAAAAGTAAATTTTGTGGATGTCAGTGTCTTTGTATTTATTTCTCACAGCAGAGGAAAGGTGGCCCAAAAAAATTGTTCTTAGTTAGAAGACTACCCCGTCCAACTGATGAGCATGTGTTATGTCTTCTCCAGACTATCAGCTATTTGATAACATGACTCATGTGTGTCACATGCACCCGGGCCACAGTGAATCAGTCTAGAAAGTGGTTTACTAAGCCCCAGTATCAAGTGGATGACAAATATTACTTGTTGAAGCTTATACATTTATTTTCCATGAATTATTTCTGGGCGGCGCAGTGACTCAGTGGTTAGCAGAGGGTTGTGGGTTCAATTCCCATGGCCTTTCTGTGTGGAGTTTGCATGTTCTCTCCGTGTTTGCGTGGGTTTCCTCCGGGTGCTCCGGTTTCCTCCCACATCCAAAGACATGCTGGTTAGGTGGATTGGAATCTTTAAATTGTCCGTGTGTGTGTGGGTGTGTCTGTGTTTGTTTGTCTGTTTGTGGCCCTGCGACAGGCTGGCGTCCTGTCCTGGGTGTACCCCGCCTCACGCCCTATGACTGCTGGGATAGGCTCCAGCCCCCTGCAGCCCTTACTTGGACTAAGCGGAAGAAGATGAATGAATGAAAGAATGAATTATTTCTATAATTTCTAAACAAGTGTTTTCACATTTGAACAGAAATTCTGACAGTTGTATTTATAATATTTTCTAAAGTTCATCATCAGTCTGATGGAATCTTTCAACTTGATCCAACACGTGTCTGGCCCCACACACAGCAAAGGTCATGTTTTAGATCTTGTTTTTACTCTGGGTCTTAATATTGAGTCTATTTATTCTGAGGATATTTTTATTTCTGATCATGTTTGTATTCTTTTTAATTTGTCTCTTAATCTGGATTGTCCGTCTGCTCCTCCTCTGATCTGCTCTCACATTTTTAATCATTTTACTGCAGATGTATTTTCTGCTGCTTTTAACCTTGATGAGTTGTTTAGTTCAGATGATGTTGATATTTTAGTTAATTCTTTTAATCATCATTGTCTCTCAATTTTGGACAGAGTGGCTCCTTTTAAAACCAGACACGCCCCTCTGAATAACTCCTCCCCCTGGATGAATGACAGTATTCGTAGTGTTAAGAGATCATGTCAGAAAGTGGAGCGGTTGTGGAAATCTACAAAGCTCCAGGTCCACCTCCTTCATTTAAAGGAGCTTTTAATCTCTTTTAATAATATGGTGAAAGATGCGAGGGCTGCTTATTTTTCCACTTTAATTTCTAACAGCCGACGGAATCCAAACATTTTGTTTGACACAATCAGAGACATTGTTACACCTGCATCTCCTGCTGCTATCATTCAGTCAAATGAAGACTGTGACAATTTTTTGTCCTTTTTTATCGGCAAAATTCGTGATATCAGGGCAAATATTAATCCCTCTCTTTCTTCTTCTGTTCCCTATCTTACCCGGCCATCAGTTCTGGATAGTTTTAAACCTATATCACTGAAAGAGCTCACTGGTCTGGTGGACAGATTGAAACCTTCCTCCTGCCCACTTGATATCGTCCCTACCTCCTTTTTTAAAAAGGTCTTCCATTCTATTGGCCCGGTTGTCTTATTGATAATAAATAGATCACTGCTTTCCGGCTATGTCCCTCAGTATTTTAAACAGGCAGTTATTCACCCTCTTTTAAAAAAGCCTAATGTTGATCCTTCACTCCTTCAAAATTTTAGACTAATTTCAAAGTTGCCTTTTATTTCCAAAGTCTTGGAGAAAGTGGTGGCCAAACAGCTTAATGAGGTTTTAGTTGAACATAATATTCTTGATAAATTCCAGTCTGGGTTCCGCCACTTGCACTCTACAGAAACTGCCCTTCTCAGAGTTTCAAATGATATTTTAATGCGCAGAGATGCAGGTGAATATTCTGTGCTTGTCCTTTTGGATCTCTCTGGAGCTTTTGACACGGTGGATCATGGAGTCTTAGTTGAGAGACTAAGGACTTGGGTGGGCATTTTTGGGTCTGCTCTGGACTGGTTTTTGTCTTATCTTTTCACACAGGACTTTCGCTGTTGCTGCTGGTAAATTTATGTCCTCCTCTGCCATGCTATCCTGTGGTGTGCCTCAGGGTTCTGTTCTGGGACCTATATTGTTTGTGCTATATTTGCTCCCACTTGGTCATGTCTTGAGTAGTTTTAAAGATGTCTCCTACCACTGTTATGCGGATGACATCCAGCTGTACATCTCATTCACTCCTCAAACGGTCTCTAGGGTATCTGCTCTTCAGAACTGTGTTGAGGTTATTGGTGACTGGATGGCGGCCAACTATTTGTCCTTAAATATAGCAAAGACTGAGGTCCTTGTTTGTGCCCCTGACGAGTTTGTTCCCACTGTGGTTGGGAATATTGGTTCTCTGGCCCCTTTTGTTCGCTCAGCAGTGAGAAACTTGGGTGTTACGTTCGATCACTCCCTCAATTTTGACGCGTATGTTACCCGCCTGGCACAGTCTTGTTTTTTCCATTTGTGCAATATTGCCCGTCTGCGCAGCATTGTGTCTCGGGCGAAGATGGAGATGATCATTCATGCATTTGTGTCATCACGTTTGGATTACTGTAACTCTCTATTTTTTAGCCTTAGCAAGTCCTCTTTGGGCCGCTTACAAACGGTTCAGAATGCGGCTGCGAGGCTGCTGACTAGGTCATCAAAGAGGTCACATATAACCCCAATCCTCTCCTCCTTGCACTGGCTCCCCATCCATTTCAGATTCCAATTTAAAATTCTAGTACTGACTTTTAGAGCTCTGCATGGTCAAATGCCATCTTATATCACCGAGCTATTACATCCATATGTGACAAGTAGGTCTCTGAGGTCTTCGGACCTGGGCCTATTGGTTGTGCCTAGGACAAGACTGAAGACCAGGGGAGACTGTGCTTTCGAGGTGGTGGCACCTAAAATGTGGAATGCATTGCCTTTGGACCTACGCTCCGTGGACTCTGTTGAAACATTTAAAGTGAAGCTAATGACCCTTTTGTATAGGCTGGCTTTTACCTAGTTTTTATGGTTTTATGTTTCTGCTGTTTTTAATTTCTCTGTTCTTATGTGAAGCACTTTGTGATTTCTATCTTGAAAGGTGCTATATAAATAAACCTTACTTACTTACTTACTAAAGGACTCATATCACTATATAAGACACTCACACATTACATAGCTGGTTTGCTGGATTATAGTTTGTATATGCATCAGCATATATTTAATAATTTTGAAGAAATCTTTATAATCCTGTGTTTTTCATTATATTCTAAGTTGGTTCACTATGCCCTGCCTTCCCCTACACAGCTCTTTCAGTGTTGAGGACTCCAACAACTGGATAAGGTCAATGGGACACCCATATTTCACCTGGCTGTGGCAGATAAATGGTTACTTTGGGGAAGTGGGGATGGACCTGTTGTATCTGGGCAATTACAATCACAACCTAGTGTGGTTCTAAACTATGGTACTAGATGCAGTGACACACGGCACCAGCTACTTGACTTGAGCCGCCTTCCTCACTGTTTATTCTGTCACATGATTCCAGATGTTATTTTGTAAAACAATGTTATTGGACACATTCTAATTTCAACATGTTAAATATGGTTGAAGAAATTTGTATTCGCCAACGTGGCACCATTATTCCATCACCGTCTTTCATATCTGACATCACCCAGAGCTGTCCACGACTCAGGGCCCTCATCACCTCCATCTGCTCCCAGCCGTCTGAGAAAAACATTTTTGTTTGATGTGTTGTGAATGTGTGAGACTGCAGATGATTTGATGCAGCCTATGACTCATACTGGTCTGCGATTTCATCCTCCTCTCACTCTATCGCTCCATCTCTCACACTGTCTTTCTCCAAAGGCTAATCTGGTCGCAGCATTTGAGCAGAGTCTGGCGTTGATGACGGCACGTCTGCAGACCCTGTCGGTCTCCTCGGAACAAAAGGTGATGCGCTGATCTTGAAGAAAATTATTCCACCTGTACACTGTCCTTTTTATTTAATTAAGAATATCAAGTTATTTTGGATAAATTTGGAGAAATGTCCACAACAGTAAAAATATCTTTGCTGTCATAAGCAGTACCCCTTCTTTAGTTGAAAGTGTGAGATGTCTGAATTGGAACAACTAAAAATGCCCATGTGTCAGAATGGTGCCAATCAATATTAAACATTTTTCAACTTTAAACTGTGCAACTAAAAAACAAGAGATGTTCATTCTTCAGGTAAGTGTACCGTGTTTGATGATGAAAAGGAAAAGGAAGGAGAGAGCATATCTCACCCATATTGGCCTCTCTTCATTGGCTTCCTGTTAATTCTAGAATAGAATTTAAAATTCTTCTTCTTACTTATAAGGTTTTGAATAATCAGGTCCCATCTTATCTTAGGGACCTCATAGTACCATATCACCCCAATAGAGCGCTTCGCTCTCAGACTGCAGGCTTACTTGTAGTTCCTAGGATTTGTAAGAGTAGAATGGGAGGCAGAGCCTTCAGCTTTCAGGCTCCTCTCCTGTGGAACAGCTCCCAATTCAGATCAGGGAGACAGACACCCTCTCTACTTTTAAGATTAGGCTTAAAACTTTCCTTTTTGCTAAAGCTTATAGTTAGGGCTGGATCAGGTGACCCTGAACCATCCCTTAGTTATGCTGCTATAGACGTAGACTGCTGGGGGGTTCCCATGATGCACTGAGTGTTTCTTTCTCTTTTTGCTCTGTATGCACCACTCTGCATTTAATCATTAGTGATCGATCTCTGCTCCCCTCCACAGCATGTCTTTTTCCTGGTTCTCTCCCTCAGCCCCAACCAGTCCCAGCAGAAGACTGCCCCTCCCTGAGCCTGGTTCTGCTGGAGGTTTCTTCCTGTTAAAAGGGAGTTTTTCCTTCCCACTGTAGCCAAGTGCTTGCTCACAGGGGGTCGTTTTGACCGTTGGGGTTTTACATAATTATTGTATGGCCTTGCCTTACAATATAAAGCGCCTTGGGGCAACTGTTTGTTGTGATTTGGCGCAATATAAAAAAATTGATTGATTGATTGATTGATTGAAAGAAAATATCAAGGTATGGCCAAAATCAACAGGCTTGTGTAGATACCTAGCCATCAAATGGCCATCAACCGCCATCTTTGTGGAGAACTGATGGCCTTCAATTTCAGTTTATTTCAATTTTTTTTTTCATTTATACAGCGCCAAATCACAACAAAGTTACCTCAAGGTGCTTCACACAAGCAAGGTCTAATCTTACCGACCCCCAGAACAAGAACACAGGTGACAGCAGTAAGAAAAAAACTCCCTCTGACGATTTGAGGAAGAAACCTCAAGCAGACCAGACTCAAAGGGGCGATCCTCTGCTTGGGCCATGCAACCGACACAACAGACAATACAGGAAATTTTGAGAGATTGGCCTTGGTGTTCAATAGGCATGGTAGGTCTACTAAAGACCTTCCATAAAAATTTCAGATTCATTCCTCAAGCACTTTAGATACAACTTGGTAGTGAAATTCAAAATGACTGTTGGTTGAGTTCTGAATTTCAATAGGTGTTTCCCTCGACCAAACCTAGACCCATCATTCAAGTTTCAGGTCAATATCTTCAGCAGTTCTTCAGTTATCAAACGTAAAAAAAAAAATGTTGGTAGTCATTTAGTCAACAATTCAACATGGTAACCATTTTGGAGCAATTTTTCCAAAATGCCTACCATATTGATTTGTATTAATTACTTCAGGTAATGGTATCAATGTGATAGGATATCCACAAAGGTCTATCAGTGATCTGTTGTTCATGGTATCAAGACCACTTGTTTGAAATAATGTACATTGTATGTTTAGAAACTTTGGATACTGTGTTATTTACAGTGGCTTGCAAAAGTGTTTAAGGAACATAATTTTCCAAATTTTTGTATTGAGAAACCTGATTTGAAATGGCATTCATAAATGAAAATGCATGAAATACCAAGGGGCCAAATACTTTTGCAAGCCACTGTATGCATATTTTACAAAATTGGTCCATTTGCATTCATTTATGAACATATTTTAAATTCTAAACTTAAAATCTAACTGAAACTGTAGCACTGCTACCTATGTGTCTTTTGACTCAGGGGCGCATCGTTTATCAACATGTTGGATTCACTGGCAAGGACAATGATATATATCCTTTATTTGTCTCAATGTGAAAATAAATCTGTAGTGAGCATTTTCTTTTTCCAATGAAAAGCCTGATAGCCCCCCCCCCGCCCCCCATGCTTGTCAGAAAGACACGGGTCAAAGGTTTTCAGTCAAGGATTCCTGTGTTGTCACCAGCCTTTGACACTTCCTGTCATCCCAGCTTGACGTGCCGAAAACAATTCTTGGTTCAGTTCACAGCCTGTTCCCCAGCGAACATGAACCCATATCAATGTTTCCCCCGGCAGGACTCTGAACTCACCGAACTGAAGGAGACCATCGAGGTTCTGAAGACCAAAAATACAGAAGCCCAGGAAATCATCCAGGGTGCTCTGAGTAATCCAGATATCACACCCAAAGGTCCTTTAACACCTGGAATTTATAATTTCATCAATGTAAATCACATATAGAGATGAGTTTCACAAACTAACCTCTGGTGGCTTTTCTTTTTTCTCATGTAGAACTGCTGATTGACCGCCAGAACTCGTCAGAAAGCATCTCCAGCCTCACCAGTACCACCAGTCACTCCAGTGTGGGTAGTCTGAAGGAGCAGGAGGCCAAGAAGAAGAAGAAGAAGAACTGGGTGAGTGCTGGGATGCGTTCACACTGATTTAAACTGAGCCTGTTTCCAGATATTCACATCAGAACACTCTAATAATAATAATAATAATAATAATAATTTACAGTTTTTTATTTACGGTATTTATACTGTTTGGGTATTTTTGGCCTGGTTTCCATTTGTACTGATAGTACCATCATATATATATATATATATATATTGTATTTGGTGTAAAACGTGTGCCAAATCAACACGCAGATACGTACAAGGTCTGTTAGAAAAGTATCCGACCTTTTTATTTTTTCAAAAACCTGATGGATTTGAATCACGTGTGCTTGCATGAGCCAACCTTGAACCTTCGTGCACATGCGTGAATTTTTTCACACCTGTTGATTGCGTCAGTTGCTGGCAAGCAGCCTTTGTGTGAGGATGTGTGTAGCTCTCTCGGTGGATTTTAATTGCAAGGAAAATGTGGGAACGACTGGAGCAGCGCTACTGCATCTAATTTTGCCAGAAACTGGGCGACAGCCAGGTGGAAACCATTCGGAAGATTCAGACGGCTTTCTGTGACTTTTCAGTCGTGTGACTATCCGAGAAATTGTGGACGAGGTGGGCATGTCACAACATGTCCTGTGAGACTTCAGCACGGAGGTGCTTTTGCTCCGTCAGCAGCTTTGTGCCGATGAATTTCGCTGCAACTCTATTCATGGCCAAATCTTCTGTCACAGTGGAATGTGCCAAAAAAGTGCTGATGTCCACCTCTTCCGCAATTTTTCGGACAGTCACACGACAGTCCCACATCACCACAGCGTTCACTTTGGAAATGATCTGGTCATTTCAGCATGTTGATGGCCGACCGGAGCATGGCTCGCTCTCCACCGTGGGGCGGACGTCTTTAAATCGGTTGTACTGCTCCTTAATCTGTGTGATGCCCATAGGATCGTCACCAAAAGCTGTCTGAATAATCCGAATGGTTTCCACCTGGCTGTCGCCCAGTTTCTGGCAAAATTTGATGCAGCGCTGCTCCAGTCGTTCCGTCTTTTTCCTTGCAATGAAAATCCACCGAGAGACTCCACCCATCCTCACACAAAGGCTGCTTACAAGCAAATGACGCAACCGACAGGCGTGAAAAAATTCACGCATGCGCACGAAGGTTCAAGGTTGGCTCATGCAAGCACACGTGATTCAAATCCACCAGGTTTTTGCAAAAAACTAAAAAGGTCTGATACTTTTCTAACAGACCTCGTATCAGATCTGAAGGGAAACTGGGAGAAAGTTTTTATAATAATAAATACAGTTGTTTCTAATTAACAATCATGATGATGATAATAACAATATTATTATTATTTATAAAGCACTTTCAAGTTGAGAATTACAAAGTGCTGTACAATGTAGCAAAGTTAAGAAATTCTAAAATTTCAACAAATATTTGAAAAAATTAAAAAATTGTAATCAAGCAACACACATAATAACAAATTGATTTTTAAATCAATTTAAAATATACCCTAATTGCAAAACATTCCAAATAGTAGAATGTTTGTCAGTTTCACGATGGAACTTAAATTTGTGAATCTGGTATTTTCATCACATAACAGCACATGATTGTAATTGACTGTAATTTGATCAATCTGATGTTGGCCTCATGAAACTTGATCGGTGTGAGCCTTAAGCCTGGTTCACACGACAGGATTTTAAAATTATCTTTAGGTTTCCAAAACCTGAGAGACCACACACGTGAAGATAAAAAATCATGGCTCTAAGGTTTGATGGTACAGTGTGTGGTGTTCAGCCACACGGTGAGGACAACAACACCACACACGAACAGATTTCATGACGGACATTCACTGCTCAGACAGGAAATCTCGTAAAATCTCTCACGATTAAACGTGACCTCAGAGTAAACAAACAGAGGTACTTTGTGGACTAATTAAAACAGAGGGGAAAAAACGATACAAAAAGAAAAAGAAAAGGTGTTCTTTAAAGGAGTGGCGACAGCGCGACCACCGGACTTTCTGGTAAGTCAGAACAGCTGTTTTGATTTTATTTTCTGCTCCGTACGTCCATCACCTCGCTTTCTGATTGGCTGAACGTGGCCTCGCTAAGGCAAGCTTGAAAGAAGTGAGCGTTCATTTTAAAGTGCCTTTTGGGAGAACCGAGTGTCGCTCTTTTGTTATGGATGCCGTAGGAAAGCAGTGGCAGCAAATGTGGGATGCTGAAATTAGGGGGAGAAAGTCCTATGGTATTGTTCCTTCAGTTAATGGCACCATTGTAAGATCTGGCCTCTCTCGGCAGGATGATGTCAAGCTGACACGTCTCCGGTTGGGCCATTGTGGGTTGGCTAGTGGATTGTTTCTCAGTGGAAAACACGAAGATGGCCTCTGTGAATTTTGTGATGTCCCTGAAACCATGGCTCATTTTATTTTGCATTGTTCTGCTTATGCAGGGCAAAGAACAGTTTTGTTCTGTGTGCTTACATCATTGGGACTTAACACCTTTTCCCTGAGGACCATTCTAGGTCATGGAGCTTTCCCTAAAGAGAGGGCGATGGCAGTCATAAACTTTCTGAGGAGCACAGGGTGTTACAATAAAGTGTAGGGCAGCTAATTCATTGTGCTTTCTAGGTGTACATTCTGACAAGTAGGGGGCAGCAATGCACTAGCCATGCCCAGTCTGACGGAAATACAAAGAGGAAGATTGGCTGAATGTCACATTCAGCAGGATGCCTGCTCGTTTTGGTCGGAGGACACAACACGCTGCGATATCAGGCCAAAAAAATCCAACATGTTGAATATCCCCGATTTGCGATCGGAGCGCTCCTGACGCCCTTCCGAGCAGATCAGAGTCCTCTTAACACACCACACATGGGAGGAATATCTGTTAAGATTATCTTTAGCGTCATCACGATTGTCGGAAGGGGAAGATCGGGTCCGATATCGGCCTAATTATCCTGCCGTGTGAACCCGGTGTTCTGTCACCTGTTTTTGTTTGTCTGTTTTGTCTGAGAAATAAATTCAGTAGAAGCCACTTTCTTGTGTGTGTGTGTGTGTGTGAGAGTCTCCTTTTCTACTCAAAAGTGACTGGTCTCTGTCTCTCTCTCGCTGCCCTGATTAAATTTTAGGTCTTTGAGGTGAGTGACCTTACTGTTCCCTCTCAGCCTGCATGCATTTTGAGCCCTTCTTTTGAAACATGGAAACTGCTTCTTCAATCAGTGTCTGACTAGTCTTGATATGCAAAGATATTTTATTTATCATATAGAAAAAAAATGAATGGCTTTTATTTTCTGTTGAAGCTGCTTTGATTTCAATCATCCATTTCATTTCTCTCTTCAGTTCATTTTAATTTCTGCAGATATTTAACGTGAAGTTCCACATTTTAGCTTTAGGCAATAATGTCTGCCTTGGATTTTGGTTTGAAGACCAACTATTTTCAATTCTTTGCAAATATAAAAATGTAGACTGTTTTTATTCAGATTCTAATGATATTATATATATATATATATATATATATATATATATATATATATATATATATATATATATATATATATATATATATATATATATATATATATATATATATATATATACACAGTGGTGGGCACAGATAACCAAAAAATTAACTTTGATAACAGATAATCAGATAACTGAAAAGTTATCTTTGATAAAGATAAAATGATAAACCACCCAAAAAATGTATCAGAAGTTACAGATAACTGATAAATTCCAATATTGTCTCTGGTACATTTGCAACTACTAATAAACTGAATTTGAGTTTTAACACCACAATAGCTTCTAGTAATATTAAAAGTGATAACAGACCCAAACAATGAGGCCACACGTTTGTCTTTGAGCATCCTGCCCCCTGCTGGAAGCTCTTGTTTACTACACAGCTTCCAGCACAGAGGCAGCCATTTTTTTATATACAGCTACAACCCCTGGCAAAAATTATGGAATCACCGGCCTCGGAGGATGTTCATTCAATAGTTTAATTTTGTAGAAAAAAAGCAGATCACAGACATGACACAAAACTAAAGTCATTTCAAATGGCAACTTTCTGGCTTTAAGAAATGCTATAAGAAATCAGGAAAAATAATTGTGGCAGTCAGTAACGGTTACTTTTTTAGACCAAGCAGAGGGAAAAAAAAATATGGAATCACTCATTTCTGAGGAATAAATTATGAAATCACCCTGTAAATTTTCATCCCCAAAACTAACACCTGCATCAAATCAGATCTGCTCATTAGTCTGCATCTAAAAAGGAGTGATCACACCTTGGAGAGCTGTTGCACCAAGTGGACTGACACGAATCATGGCTCTAACATGAGAGATGTCAATTGAAACAAAGGAGAGGATTATCAAACTCTTAAAAGAGGGTAAATCATCACACAATGTTGCAAAAGATGTTGGTTGTTCACAGTCAGCTGTGTCTAAACTCTGGACCAAATACAAACAACATGGGAAGGTTGTTAAAGGCAAACATACTGGTAGACCAAGGAAGACATCAAAGCGTCAAGACAGAAAACTTAAAGCAATATGTCTCAAAAATCGAAAAATGCACAACAAAACAAATGAGGAACGAATGGGAGGAAACTGGAGTCAACATCTGTGACCGAAATGTAAGAAACCGCCTAAAGGAAATGGGATTTACATACAGAAAAGCTAAACGAAAGCCATCATTAACACCTAAACAGAAAAAAACTGTTATGTGTCGACGCGGGTTGAGGAGCGGACCTGCGTCAGACAGGACCCAGCGCTAAAAATAACCAGAGAGCGGTTCCAAACAGAAACTATTTATTATTCACCTGTGCTTAAAAGTGTAAAAACATAAAAACAACGTCCCTCTGGTGGAGTGATTCGTGGCTCGCTCTCCAGCGCCCGCAAGGATTAAAGCCGGCACTCCTGGACTTCCTACCACCGCCAAACACCCCCCAGGTGGACACGACAAACTGATTCTCTGTGAAGCAAAGAGAAGGTGAGGTAAGGCAACAGATACAACTATATCTTCCAATAAACACACGCTATCAGCAACACACTCAGGTCAGTGTCCTTTTTTTACTTTATGCAAATGAGCAGCTTCTCACAACAAGTGGAGGATCACTTATCCTTCACGCCACAGCAGTGAGAAGCAAACTGCACAATTCTCTTTACAATTCCAGTATACTGTGCAACAAAACACCAAGCCACTATCAACAACTACTCAAACACTCCATTACCTTTCGTGTGTGCTGACAGCATGTGTCCTCACCCCTCCCCGCTTCACGGGCTCGATGTGTCAAAACCCAGGCGCGGTCCTCAGCGTCTCACAAACGAACGTCACAAGGTCGAGTTCCCGGCAGTTCTGCTTGAATCACACATGACTTAAATGCAGAACGCCATCCAATTATCTGCTTCAGCTGCAAGTCGTCCAGGTTGCACGTGAGCACCACTCACAGGTGCTTTCCATGATGTTAATGAGGGTGAAGACTCTTCAGCCAGCACCTTCTTCACAGACAAATCAGCCCTCATGCCACCTGGAGAGCAAAGAAAAGAAAAGAACACCAAAACATCCAGCCACGCCCCCCCCAACACACAACAAAAACAAGGTTACAATGGGCTAAGGAAAAGCAATCGTGGACTGTGGATGACTGGATGAAAGTCATATTCAGTGATGAATCTCAAATCTGCATTGGGCAAGGTGATGATGCTGGAACTTTTGTTTGGTGCCGTTCCAATGAGATTTATAAAGATGACTGCCTGAAGAGAACATGTAAATTTCCACAGTCATTGATGATATGGGGCTGCATGTCAGGTAAAGGCACTGGGGAGATGGCTGTCATTACATCATCAATAAATGCACAAGTTTACGTTGATATTTTGGACACTTTTCTTATCCCATCAATTGAAAGGATGTTTGGGGATGATGAAATCATTTTTCAAGATGATAATGCATCTTGCCATAGAGCAAAAACTGTGAAAACATTCCTTGCAAAAAGACACATAGGGTCAATGTCATGGCCTGCAAATAGTCTGGATCTTAATCCAATTGAAAATCTTTGGTGGAAGTTGAAGAAAATGGTCCATGACAAGGCTCCAACCTGCAAAGCTGATCTGGCAACAGCAATCAGAGAAAGTTGGAGCCAGATTGATGAAGAATACTGTTTGTCACTCATTAAGTCCATGCCTCAGAGACTGCAAGCTGTTATAAAAGCCAGAGGTGGTGCAACAAAATACTAGTGATGTGTTGGAGCGTTCTTTTGTTTTTCATGATTCCATAATTTTTTCCTCAGAATTGAGTGAGTCCATAGCTTTTTCCCTCTGCTTGGTCTAAAAAAGTAACCGCTACTGACTGCCACAATTTTTTTTCCTGATTTCTTATAGTGTTTCTCAAAGCCAGAAAGTTGCAATTTGAAATGACTTTAGTTTTGTGTCATGTCTGTGATCTGCTTTTTTTTTACAAAATTAAACAACTGAATGAACATCCTCCGAGGCCGGTGATTCCATAATTTTTGCCAGGGGTTGTATATAAATTCAGGCATTGAGGGGTTGTTGAATAATGCACTAATTCTGAGGTTTTGTAACAAACATAGACAGATCACAAAGGATTCTGGGTAAAAGGACCTCTGCTATTGGTTCAGTCATTCATTATGTAAACCAACATGTTAATGTGACGTGTGTCATGTGTTGGTGTTTACAGATAAATGTGCTTTTGTAAAATATTCCATTTTTATTTGTAAAAACAGGCGTTTTTACGGAGCCCTGGAAGTATCATCGCAAAATGTTTTGCATGTGGAGAGAATGTGCGCTCATTTTATTAGTGCCGTGTGCACGTTTGATGATGTTGTAAAACGTGCACTCAATTTTGTCTTGACACATAAATATTGGCTTTACACTGTGCGAGTTTTGGCCCTTTTTCAGATGATTTTTCATTCGTGCGAGAATTTTTTAAAACCGAGTTTCAGGTTAATCACGTGTCCTGCATCATGTAGTGTACATGGAGTAACAGGCTGCCTTTAACATCTCACGACCACCTCCTGATCACCGATCGTATGGTTTGATATTATTCTGGTCGGCTGTCGTGAGGTTATCCTGCTGCTGAAGAGCTACAAGCATCCAACCGCTCGCACTGTACCTGTGCAAACACAGCAGAGCTGTCTTGCAATGTTTTTTTTTTGTTGTTGTTTTGTTTTTAAACTTAATTTGTAAAAAAAAAAAAAAAAGCCATTTGCAAAGCCAAAAAGTTGATTTGACAACCGTCTGATATAACCGGGGTCAAAATAAATAGAACACTGCCACCTACTAGTGCCCAGACGCTTAGTACTTAGGGCAAATACTGCCATGAACACTACTGGCCAGTAGATGGCAGTAGAGGCCTGAAAAACTTGCCAAAACAAAATCCCAGATAATCCGTGTCTGCTACATTTAAGATGTGTGGAATTTAATAAACGCAAATACAATAACGTCTATAAACCCAGAAAATATATTCATGAGAGTTTTAGGCACTAGAGTGTAATGCTGCTGTCCGTGGAGCCTGAACAGAGTGTCTGAAATGCATTTGTCCTGTCGTAAACATACTGAAATTAGACTATCCTACCCATAATGCACTGCTGGGCACAGCATGTGCTCACTAAATCCTTAAAATTAGCACATTACTTTAAAACTAAAACATATATCTGATATTTTCACTTTATAAAATGTCAGACATGACAGTCATTTTAAATAACTTGTCCAAAATTAGTTTGGTTAAAATTTGAACCATAATTTAAAAATGTATGCCTCTGGGTGACTTAGGTGATATTGTCAGCGTATCAGTAAGGTGATAAAGGAAATTATTATTATTATTTTTTTTTTATGAGACCAGGTTTTTTTTTTACCTGCAGAGGATAGAGCAGTTTCTTATGGAAGCAACTCTCTTCTGTTTGCAGAGAGTAGAACTATCCATCTGTTAGGAAACTTTTAGCAGGTAGGTGCTCAACTGGTTTTAAATTTTAAAAGTGTTTGTTACTGTTCATCTTTGTTTACTATGTTATTGGTCTAGACGTTATCGGACAAAAGTGTATCGGAAGATAATTAGTCCGATAATAGTTTTTAAAGTTATCTAAAAAGATAATCCAATAATGAAAACATTGTCTTCGATAATTATGTTATCGGAACTGTGCCCACCACTATATATATATATATATATATATATATATATATATATATATATATATGAAAAACACCTCCGTTGGAAGCCTTAAGGACAAGTTGGAACATGCCCTGCTGTTATCAGATACTCACTCAACTGAAAGCCACCAAAAGCCGCCTGGATTTTAGAAATGGTTATCAACACGGAGGTGTTTTTCCTGTGGCGGGCGCGCCATGCCAGCTGCGAGCCGACGCACCAATCTGTCTGCACGTCTTTCATTAAAAAAATCTCCTTTAACAGTGGAATGTCCGGATAAACTGCTGATTCCGACCTCTTCTGAAAGTTCTCTGTTCTCTAACGACGTCCTGGGTCAACAGAGGCTTAAATTTGGAGGTTTTCAGCTTGAAACAGGATGACGACGCTGCGTGATGTCCCGCCTGTGGAAAGTCCTTACAGCGATAGAAACAATCCAAAATCTCTCATCAGCCGTTAAAATTTTCACCGAAAATCAGCTGAATTTCTTGAATGGTGTCCACTCGGATGTGCCTCACAGTTTTTGAAAAAATTTTGATCAAGCACAGCGCCAGTCTCTCAGCAACTTCTCAGACAAAGGAATTCCGACGAGGGGGCTGGACCACTCCTTCCACAAGGAGTGCTCACAGGCGAATGACGTCACCGACAGGCGTGAAAAAAACTCACGCATGCGCACGAGGGTTCAAGCATGTCTGATGTAATCACACATGATTCAAATCCATATAGTTTTTTTTTTTTTAAATAAAACTGTCGGTTTCTTTTCTAATAGACCTTGTATATATATATATATATATATATATATATATACTTTTTATTTTTTTCAAAAACTATATGGAGTTCATTCATATGTTTTTACGTCAGACATGCTTGAACCCTCGTGCGCATGCGTGAGTTTTTCCACGCCTGTCGGTGACGTCATTCGCCTGTGAGCACTCCTTGTGGGAGGAGTCGTCCAGCCCCTCGTCGGAATTCCTTTGTCTGAGAAGTTGCTGAGAGACTGGCGCTTTGTTTGATCAAAATTTTTTCTAAACCTGTGAGACACATCGAAGTGGACATGGTTCGAAAAATTAAGCTGGTCTTCAGTGAAAATTTTAACAGCTGATGAGAGATTTTGAGGTGATTCTGTCGCTTTAAGGACTTTTCACGGTGCGAGACGTCGCGCAGCGCTCTCAGGCGGCGTCATCAGCCTGTTTCAAGCTGAAAACCTCCACATTTCAGGCTCTGTTGATCCAGGACTTTGTGAGAGAACAGAGAAGTTTCAGAAGAAGTCGGTTTCAGCATTTTATCCAGATATTCCACTGTTAAAGGAGATTTTTTTAATGAAAGACGTGCGGGCGGATTGCAGCGTCGGCTCGCAGCCGCCGCGACGCTCCGCCACAGGAAAAACACCTCTGTTGGAAGCCTTGAGGACAAGTTGGAACATCTCCAGCTGATAAACAATTTCTCATATACTCACTCCACTGAAAGCCATCAAAAGCCAACTGGATTTTAACAAATGGTTATCAACACGGAGGTGTTTTTCCTGTGCCGCCGCGCCGCGTCGGCTGCGTCCCGACGCGCGGACCTGTCCGCACGTCTTTCATTAAAAAAATATCCTTTAACAGTGGAATATCCGGATAAAATGCTGAAACCGAATTCTTCTGAAACTTCTCTGTTCTCTCACGACGTCCTGGATCAGTAGAGCCTGAAATGTGGAGGTTTTCAGCTTGAAACAGGCTGATGACGCTGCCTGAGAGCGCTGAGCGACGTCTCGCACCGTGGGAAGTCCTTAAAGCGACAGAATCACCTCAAAATCTCTCATCAGCTGTTAAAATTTTCACTGAAAACCAGCTTAATTTTTCGAACCGTGTCCACTTCGATGTGTCTCACAGGTTTAGAAAAAATTTTGATCAAACAAAGCGCCAGTCTCTCAGCAACTTCTCAGACAAAGGAATTCCGACGAGGGGCTGGACGACTCCTCCCACAAGGAGTGCTCACAGGCGAATGACGTCACCGACAGGCTTGGAAAAACTCACGCATGCGCACGAGGGTTCAAGCATGTCTGACGTAAAAACATATGAATGAAATCCATATAGTTTTTGAAAAAAATAAAAAGGACCTATACTTTACGGACAGACCTCGTATATATATATAAAATGTCCTCTGCGATGAAACAAAAATCAAAGTAAATTTAAGGAGTACTGCACTTTTCTGGGTGGGGTTGCATGTTCCACATTGTCGCAATTTTTCCTCATTTAATTCATGTGTGTGTATATATATATATATATATATATATATATATATATATATATATATATATATATATATATATATATATATGTGTGTGTGTGTGCGTGTGTGTGTGTGTATGTCAGTGTTGTCCTTATTTTGCACACTTTTGAAATTTAATACTCTGACCCCCTGAATAGGTTCCAATTGATGAGAAAATCTTGAATTTCTAAGTGAGCGCGAGAAGGATTCCTCCTGGCGCTCACAGAGAAATCCCAGATGGCCTCCACAGGTGATTTTCAAGCTTTAGTTTGTATCGCGTTATATATCAGAAAATAGCAACATTTCAATGCTTTTCAGCCACATCTAAAAATTAATTAATACAAAAAATAAATTTGCACAGCGTGTTTCCTCATCCTTGCAGAGTCACTTAGACTTTATTTACGTCAATCATTAAGAAATTCAAACAGTATGGTACTGTGTGATAAATCTGTCACTCAAAATTTCCTGACCGAGCCGCAAGGAGAGTAATGAGGGAAGCCACCAAGACACCCTCAGGGCTCTCAAAGAACCCTAGGCATGAGAATGTGGGTGAACAAAGTGGTTATGGTGCAACATTTGCCTGTTGCATCCCCCATTGCCAGCTTCATGCTAAAGAGAAGTGGAGAAGGATTAGAAAAGAGAAAAATAAGTGATATTTCAGCTCTGCTTTCCTGTGTACCTTCTGGCAAGCTATACCTTAAACTGAGTGTGTTGTTTTCAAGAACACTTCATCGTGAAGCTGTATGACTGGAGACACAACAGACAAACGTTTCACCATGTTCAGTTTCTGTTCAGCCACAACCACAGATTCCTAAAACTCCTTCAGGGTTGTCTGGGTGTCTTGATGGCTTCCATCACTAGACTCCTACCAGCGTGGCCACACTTTTTTTGAGATGTGCCCACGTGATACATTTGAAATGAAGCTGACCACACAAAACATGAAATATTTTGGGTTCATGCTGTCTGCAGTGAAAGAGAAGTCAAAGTAAGTGTAAAGATCACTGAGGGTTTTTCTTTTCTTTCTTTTGTTTCTGCATTTTTCATATTGACCCATCGTTTCCTAATTTTGTGTTGCACGTGCACATATGTGTAGCACAAGCTCTTGTTAGAACTTTGCATTCGATTTCTTCATTACATGTCATGTTTCTTGTTTCTTCTCAGCTACGCAGCTCCTTCAACAAGGCTTTCAGTAAGAAGGGCTCCAAGGGGTCGGCCCCATACGCTGACATCGAGGAGATTGCCACCCCAGAAACCTCTGCACCTTCCTCACCCAAAGTCCACCAGGATGTTGAAATCTCTCGGCCCATTATGAAGACCTCCGTGTCTGCTTCATCATCTGGGTAAACGTCTCATTTGAGTTTTTTTTTTTTTTTTTTCCACTGAGCAGCCTTTGATTTCACGTGAGTATCATGTTAAACTGCAAGTATGTCTGCAGGCTGTGTGACGGAGAGGAGGCTGGGGATGATAAAGTTGTGTCAGAGCTGCGTTCGGAGCTGTGGGAGAAGGAGCGGAAGCTCACAGATATCCGCCTGGAGGCTTTAAGCTCTGCCCACCAGCTGGAGCAGCTGCAGGAGGCCATGAACAACATGCAGGTGAGTGACTTGTTCCACAAAAAACATCCGCATCGACAAAACCTTCTTGTTAATATCACAGAGAGAAACAATCAAGCGACGTTGATAAGAGGGACGTTAGCGTATGTCAAAAGACAATTATCGTCCCCTTCATGGCCCTCAATTGTTCATGTGATCATCCATTTTTATAGCAACATAATAACGGTTTCTTACTTATAGTGATGTTTTGAAGTTATAAATGTACTGAATCATGGTTAGATTTTATCAGCCAAAAACAATTGAATCAACTATTTGGGTATTTGTGGTGTTTAACAGTCAGCCAAGGTGGGCTGCATGCACCTATATGTTCCCAAGGCCAAAATATGGGCATCAGGTATTGGGAAAGGCCTTGCATCCATCCGTCAGTCTGTCTGTCTGTGCGCAACATAACTCTAGTCCTGTTACTGTCAGGGTCTTCAAATTTACTGGGAGCATTCTTGGGACACAGACCTTGGACAAGTTCAAAGATGGCTAACCTTGACATATTCTAAGAGGTCAAAAGGTCACATTCTGTTTCCTATTTTTATGCACATACGGCCGAGCATATTTTAGCATTGCATTATATTTATTTATTTATGTATGTTGTTGCCTGTAGGTTCTTCTTTTCCTTCCAGTGAGCCTTTTCTGTGTGTTTTAATGGAGCCTTTTTCTTTCTGTACTTGTTTCATAGCAAATTGTTGGTCACAGTCACTGCAAGCATTTTTAAAAATGTATCTATTTGCTTCTGCAGCCACACTGTCAGTGTGTTACTGGCAAGACTGTGGTTTAGTGGTTAGTGTATGCTGCCTGACAGTGAGAAGACCCCAGGTTTGGTTCCGACCTGGTCCATTCTGTGTGGAGTTTGCAGGTTCTCCTTGTGTTTGCATGGGTTCTTTCTGGGTCCTTCCAAAGACATGCAGGTTAGTTACATTTGTGACACTAAATTGACCGTTAGTGTGAATGCTAACTGGTCTGCATTTAGCGCTTTTCCATCTGCACCAGACGCTCAAAGTGCTTTACAATAATGCCTCACATTCACCCTGATGTGAGGCTGCTGCAATACAAGGTGCCCACTACACACTGGGAGCAACTAAGGGATTAATGGCCTTAGTGATTTTCTGGTCAGGTTGGGATGTGAACCGAGGATCCTCTGGTCCATTAGACCATCACCTCCCCTGTGCACAACGTGTTTGTCTATGTGTGCTGGCCACATGATCGAATGGCGGCCTGTTTAGGGTGAACTGCACCCTTCATCCAATGACCTTGGGGGTAGGCTCCAGCCCTGTTGTGACTTTTAACTGGAATAAGCAGGTTTGGAAAATGGCTAAATGTACATTTACATGTGTAACATCTAGCCATTTTCTAGCCACCTCACCGTGCTGGACACAGAAGAAGATAGGTCCTGTATAGGCCCTTTGGCCCATCTTTGGATTCCGTAGTGTGAAGGCATGAAAGTGGAGGAGCGTCTCTGACTCCTCCTATATGAGATACCACTGAACTCTATAGCCAAAGCTGATACCCAGTTAAAGTTACAGTAGGTCAAGTGGGACAATCAATCAACTCAATCAATCAACTTTTTTTTTATATAGCGCCAAATCACAACAAACAGTTGCCCCAAGGCGCTTTATATTGTAAGGCAAGGCCATACAATAATTATGAAAAACCCCAACGGTCAAAACGACCCCCTGTGAGCAAGCACTTGGCAACAGTGGGAAGGAAAAACTCCCTCTTAACAGGAAGAAACCTCCAGCAGAACCAGGCTCAGGGAGGGGCAGTCTTCTGCTGAGACTGGTTGGGGCTGAGGGAAAGAACCAGGAAAAAGACATGCTGTGGAGGGGGGCAGAGATCGATCACTAATGATTAAATGCGGAGTGATGCATACAGAGCAAAAAGAGAAAGAAACAGTGCATCATGGGAACCCCCCCACAGTCTACGTCTAAAGCAGCATAACCAAGGGATAGTCCAGGGTCACCCGATCCAGCCCTAACTATAAGCCTTAGCGAAAAGGAAAGTTTTAAGCCTAATCTTAAAAGTAGAGAGGGTATCTGTCTCCCTGATCTGAATTGGGAGCTGGTTCCACAGGAGAGGAGCCTGAAAGCTGAAGGCTCTGCCTCCCATTCTACTCTTACAAACCCTAGGAACTACAAGTAAGCCTGCAGTCTGAGAGCGAAGCGCTCTATTAGGGTGATATGGTACTACGAGGTCCCTAAGATAAGATGGGACCTGATTATTCAAAACCTTATAAGTAAGAAGAAGAATTTTAAATTCTATTCTAGAATTAACAGGAAGCCAATGAAGAGAGGCCAACACGGGTGAGATATGCTCTCTCCTTCTAGTCCCCGTCAGTACTCTAGCTGCAGCATTTTGAATCAACTGAAGGCTTTTTAGGGAACTTTTAGGACAACCTGATAATAAAGAATTACAATAGTCCAGCCTAGAGGAAATAAATGCATGAATCAGTTTTTCAGCATCACTCTGAGACAAGACCTTTCTGATTTTAGAGATATTGCGTAAATGCAAAAAGGCAGTCCTACATATTTGTTTAATATGCGCTTTGAATGACATATCCTGATCAAAAATGACTCCAAGATTTCTCACAGTATTACTAGAGGTCAGGGAAATGCCATCCAGAGTAAAGATCTGGTTAGACACCATGCTTCTAAGATTTGTGGGGCCAAGTACAATAACTTCAGTTTTATCTGAGTTCAAAAGCAGGAAATTAGAGGTCATCCATGTCTTTATGTCTGTAAGACAATCCTGCAGTTTAGCTAATTGGTGTGTGTCCTCTGGCTTCATGGATAGATAAAGCTGGGTATCATCTGCGTAACAATGAAAATTTAAGCAATACCGTCTAATAATACTGCCTAAGGGAAGCATGTATAAAGTGAATAAAATTGGTCCTAGCACAGAACCTTGTGGAACTCCATAATTAACTTTAGTCTGTGAAGAAGATTCCCCATTTACATGAACAAACTGTAATCTATTAGACAAATATGATTCAAACCACCGCAGCGCAGTGCCTTTAATACCTATGACATGCTCTAATCTCTGTAATAAAATTTTATGGTCAACAGTATCAAAAGCAGCACTGAGGTCCAACAGAACAAGCACAGAGATAAGTCCACTGTCCGAAGCCATAAGAAGATCATTTGTAACCTTCACTAATGCTGTTTCTGTACTATGATGAATTCTAAAACCTGACTGAACCTCTTCAAATAGACCATTCCTCTGCAGGTGATCAGTTAGCTGTTTTACAACTACCCTCTCAAGAATCTTTGAGAGAAAAGGAAGGTTGGAGATTGGCCTATAATTAGCTAAAATAGCTGGGTCAAGTGATGGCTTTTTAAGTAATGGTTTAATTACTGCTACCTTAAAAGCCTGTGGTACATAGCCAACTAACAAAGATAAGTTGATCATATTTAAGATTGAAGCATTAAATAATGGTAGGACTTCCTTGAGCAGCCTGGCAGGAATGGGGTCTAATAAACATGTTGATGGTTTGGATGAAGTAACTAATGAAAATAACTCAGACAGAACAATCGGAGAGAAAGAGTCTAACCAAATACCGGCATCACTGAAAGCAGCCAAAGATAACGATACATCTTTGGGATGGTTATGAATAATTTTTTCTCTAATAGTCAAAATTTTGTTAGCAAAGAAAGTCATGAAGTCATTACTAGTTAAAGTTAATGGAATACTCAGCTCAATAGAGCTCTGACTCTTTGTCAGCCTGGCTACAGTGCTGAAAAGAAACCTGGGGTTGTTCTTATTTTCTTCAATTAGTGATGAGTAGAAAGATGTCCTAGCTTTACGGAGGGCTTTTTTATAGAGCAACAAACTCTTTTTTCCAGGCTAAGTGAAGATCTTCTAAATTAGTGAGACGCCATTTCCTCTCCAACTTACGGGTTATCTGCTTTAAGCTGCGAGTTTGTGAGTTATACCACGGAGTCAGGCACTTCTGCTTTAAAGCTCTCTTTTTCAGAGGAGCTACAGCATCCAAAGTTGTCTTCAATGAGGATGTAAAACTATTGACGAGATACTCTAACTCCCTTACAGAGTTTAGGTAGCTACTCTGCTCTGTGTTGGTATATGACAATAGAGAACATAAAGAAGGAATCATATCCTTAAACCTAGTTACAGCGCTTTCTGAAAGACTTCTAGTGTAATGAAACTTATTCCCCACTGCAGGGTAGTCCATCAGAGTAAATGTAAATGTTATTAAGAAATGATCAGACAGAAGGGAGTTTTCAGGGAATACTGTTAAGTCTTCTATTTCCATACCATAAGTCAAAACAAGATCTAAGATATGATTAAAGTGGTGGGTGGACTCATTTACTTTTTGAGCAAAGCCAATAGAGTCTAATAATAGATTAAATGCAGTGTTGAGGCTGTCATTCTCAGCATCTGTGTGGATGTTAAAATCGCCCACTATAAGTATCTTATCTGAGCTAAGCACTAAGTCAGACAAAAGGTCTGAAAATTCACAGAGAAACTCACAGTAACGACCAGGTGGACGATAGATAATAACAAATAAAACTGGTTTTTGGGACTTCCAATTTGGATGGACAAGACTAAGAGTCAAGCTTTCAAATGAATTAAAGCTCTGTCTAGGTTTTTGATTAATTAATAAGCTGGAATGGAAGATTGCTGCTAATCCTCCGCCCCGGCCCGTACTACGAGCATTCTGACAGTTAGTGTGACTCGGGGGTGTTGACTCATTTAAACTAACATATTCATCCTGCTGTAACCAGGTTTCTGTTAGGCAGAATAAATCAATACGTTGATCAATTATTATATCATTTACCAACAGGGACTTAGAAGAGAGAGACCTAATGTTTAATAGACCACATTTAACTGTTTTAGTCTGTGGTGCAGTTGAAGGTGCTATATTATTTTTTCTTTTTGAATTTTTTTGCTTAAATAGATTTTTGCTGGTTATTGGTGGTCTGGAAGCAGGCGCCGTCTCTACGGGGATGGGGTAATGAGGGGATGGCAATGCAGATTAAGCATCTTAATCAAGGACACAGACAGGTAGCATGAGTGGGATTTGAACCCGGGCCTACATATTGGCTCCTTATCCACTGATCCACCTGCTCTCCACTGAATGCAGAGACACTGGGCTAATGTTTCACATTATGAGGGATGTATTGTGGGCAAACATTAAATTCCCCCAGAGATCTGATCTCCACAGAGCCACAGTCATGAGGAGCAGGAAGAGCAATATAAAAATGTGGTACAAACAAAAAAGTTATTACTTTTATTTCAGTTATTTTAGCATCTGCTGTTGATGCTACAAACTCAAAACTATTATGTTCAAACTGCTTTTTTAGCAATTCAGTGAATCACTAAACTAGTATTTAGTTGTATAACCACAGTTTTTCATGATTTCTTCACATCTGCGAGGCATTCATTTTGTTGGTTTGGAACCAAGATTTTGCTTCTTTACTAGTGTGCTTGAGGTCACTGTCTTGTTGAAACACCCATTTCAAGGGCATGTCTTCTTCAGCATAAGGCAACATGACCTCTTCACGTATTTTGACATATCCAAACTGATCCATGATACCTGGTATGCGATATATAGGCCCAACACCATAGTAGGAGAAACATGCCCATATCATGATGCTTGTACCACCATGCTTCACTGTCTTCACTGTGAACTGTGGCTTGAATTCAGAGTTTGGGGGTCGTCTCAAAAACTGTCTGCGGCCCTTGGACCCAAAAAGAACAATTTTAATCTCATCAGTCCACAAAATATTCCTCCATTTCTCTTTAGGCCAGTTGATGTGTTCTTTGGCAAATTGTAACCTCTTCTGCACATGTCTTTTATTTAACAGAGGGACTTTGCGGGGGATTCTTGCAAATAAATTAGCTTCACACAGGCGTCTTCTAACTGTCACAGCACTTACAGGTAACTCCAGACTGTCTTTGATCATCCTTGAGCTGATCAATGGGTGACACTTTGCCATTCTGGTTATTCTTCTATCCATTTTGATGGTTGTATTCCGTTTTCTTCCACGCGTCTCTGTTTTTTTTGGTCCATTTTAAAGCATTGGAGATCATTGTAGATTAACAGCCTATAATTTTTTGCACCTGCGTATAAGTTTTCCCCTCTCCAATCAACTTTTTAATCAAACTGCGCTGTTCTTCTGAACAATGTCTTGAACGTCCCATTTTCCTCAGGCTTTCAAAGAGAAAAGCATGTTCAACAGGTGCTGGCTTCATCCTTAAATAGGGGACACCTGATTCACACCTGTTTGTTCCACAAAATTGCCGAACTCACTGACTGAATGCCACACTACTATTATTGTGAACACCCCCTTTTCTACTTTTTTTACTAATAGCCCAATTTCATAGCCTTAAGAGTGTGCATATCATGAATGCTTGGTCTTGTTGGATTTGTGAGAATCTACTGAATCTACTGGTAGCTTTGTTATAGGCCAATCTCCAACCTTCCTTTTCTCTCAAAAATTCTTGAAAGGGTAGTTGTAAAACAGCTAACTGATCATCTGCAGAGGAATGGTCTATTTGAAGAGTTTCAGTCAGGTTTTAGAATTCATCATAGTACAGAAACAGCATTAGTGAAGGTTACAAATGATCTTAAAACTTTCTTTTTTGCAAAAGCTTATAGTTAGGGCTGGATCAGGTGACCCTGAACCATCCCTTAGTTATGCTGCTATAGACTTAGACTGCTGGGGGGTTCCCATGATGCACTCAGTGTTTCTTTCTCTTTTTGCTCTGTATGCACCACTCTGCATTTAATCATTAGTGATTGATCTCTGCTCCCCTCCACAGCATGTCTTTTTCCTGGTTCTCTCCCTCAGCCCCAACCAGTCCCAGCAGAGGACTGCCCCTCCCTGAGCCTGGTTCTGCTGGAGGTTTCTTCCTGTTAAAAGGGAGTTTTTCCTTCCCACTGTCGCCAAGTGCTTGCTCACAGGGGGTCGTTTTGACCGTTGGGGTTTTTCCGTAATTATTGTATGGCCTTGCCTTACAATATAAGGTGCCTTGGGGCAACTGTTTGTTGCGATTTGGCGCTATATAAATAAAATTGATTGATTGATTGATTTCCCATGTAACAATAAGAAATATACTCAAAACCTGGATTAATCTTTTTAGTCACATAGCACTACTATTATTCTGAACACTACTGTATGGTGCAAAAGTTTTCTGGTGTCAGACAATATAAAGGTTCCAGTTCTGTGCCGGACCACAAATCACGAGATTAACATTCCCGAATGAGCACAAGTGGATTCACGATTTAGAGGGAATTCACGCTGGACGTAACCATAACTGTGTTGAGTGGACTGAAGCAATTGGATGCTCATCGCGTTGTCCTCTGTTTTTCAAGACGAGTATCTAATCAAAAGCCTGAAAGGAGCCCTTATTCCATAACAACATAATAATCCACAAGAAGGTTTATCAGGAGCAGTTATTCCCACTTTGGAATTCTTGTTGATATGTGGATGCAGCACTAATGGCACATGTCTGATGTGATCATGTGTTTTTCTCTGTAGAGGACCGTGGAGGACCTTAAGACTGAGAATGACCATCTGAAGACAGGTAGTGTGTCCCCTTGTCCATCACCTGGACCCTCCAGCTCCGCATCCCAGTCCTCAGGTCTCACCGCTGTGGGAGCCTCATCGCCACGACAGTCATTCACCATGCACGTGCCCAGAAGCTACAGCAGAGGGCTGAGCGAGGGGATGGGCTCAGGTACACTTCAGGATAATGCACAGAATGTCTTCAGCTGGAGGTCAAACGATGACAAATAACAGGCAGGACTCATTACCGCTTCAAGTGGTCGTGCTGTCCCAGAGACTGCTTATTCTCAACAGGATGAAGAAATAATGAACAAACTGTCTCATGGAATTTCCCAAATAATTATTTACATTATTTAGATTAAAAGCATTTATTGTATAAACACTGGACAATTAAATTACCTCATCACATGAGGTCACGTTTTCACCTTTTGTGCAATTTTTCTGTTGCAAGGACTATTTAAATTAAAAATGAATAAAAATTTTACAAAAATTGCCATCCTTTAAAATTTTTAAAAAAATAAAATTAATTTTTTCTCACTGTTGTTCCATGTTTACCTTAAATGGTTTGTAACATGAGCCATCTTCACTTCCAAATACTTTATTCATGCTTACAGTTTACTGATATTTGCGTGACTTCAGTGGGAAAAAATGTCAGCATTGTTATTTCTTCAGAATCAGCGATATTGCATAAAAAGTAGCAAGAAAAACAATGTTGTTTATATGTCAATCTGGCTGCTGCTGCTCCACACATGCCAAATGACTGTTTTCTGTTTTTGCCGTATCTCCTCAGACGTCCTCTCTGCAGACTCTGTTAGCCTTTCGTCACAGAGAGATGACCACCGTGTTCGGGTGGTGGTTTGTGTTGCAGATGTGAAGGTCTTCAAAGACGTAGGTGCATCGCTAGTCCTCTGCACGCTCTTGAATCCACTGAATGTGATTGTAAATCTGTGCATTGTGTCAGCAGGAGGTGAAACTGCAGGATTTCTTCATCGGCACTGTCAGAGTGAATGGCAGGATGGACTGGCCCATGCTGGATTCAGCTGTCAGCCAAGCCTTCAAGGTGTCATCTGTCAGGAAAAAAAAACTGCACACACGGCTCCAGTCAAAGAAGTTCTTATTTGGAATTTGGCCATCATAATGAATTTAGGCAACTGTTAACATCAGTAATGTAAACGCCTGCAGCATTGAAAGCCAAGTGGGTGCAAAAATAACCAGCTTTCATTATTTTTTAAAATTAAAATGCTTTCTAAGTTTGGACACACGTTCTCATTACACTGAATATAAAAGTCTGTACAATGCATTTTGTAGTGCAATAAATCATGCTCCGTATGTTCATGATGGCCCATTTTTGCAAAGTTTATAGACTGCCTAGTTTATTATACATCAAAAATATTTCTGTAATTGTTTCAAGCATTAATTTGCTCATTGTTTTTGTGTTTCTGAGAGCCTGTGTATGTGTTTTGCAATTTGAGGAGTGATTAAAAAAAAAATAAAAATTATACATGCAATTAATTTAGATTAATTGCAATCCTTAGTCAATTTTGATTTGATCATTTTTGGGAGAGATCGTCAGTGCGGACGATTCTGTATGATGATTTCTTCTTCCTCTTCCGGCTGCTGCAGGTCAGCGATGAGGGCAGACGATTCTATACGGACAATTCCTGACAATTCCTGACAGTTTTTGGATGTTACTTTTTAGATCCTTATTGCTGGTTCAGATTGAGCCGGAAATTCCGGCCCAATTTTGAACCATCAGGAATCATCTGCACTGACAAAGGCCTCATCGCTGACCTGCAGCAGCCTGAGGAGAAAGAAAAAATATTCCGAGCCCACTCCAAATGAAGAAATCATCACCATCCAGGAAGGGATCACGTTTCAAATGGTCAAAATTATTGTAATATGCCAAGGTAAACTAATTTAAAGGTTTTTATGGTGAACTTCATCAATTCACGGTTTAAGATAACTCACCGTCCGATTTTGTGGACCCCGACTCACACAGGTTAACAGGGCTCACATATATACAGTGAGGAAAATAAGTATTTGAACACCCTGCGATTTTGCAAGTTCTCCCACTTAGAAATCATGGAGGGGTCTGAAATTTTCATCTTAGGTGCATGTCCACTGTGAGAGACATAATCTAAAAATTACTTTCATTTAATCTTTACATAAATCTATCTAACATGGTTCTGCCTTTTTCACTCCAGGTGTACATAACCAAGGTGGATCCAACCTCTAGTCTCAGCCTGTCGACCGATTCCATCTACACTTACAGTATGGGCCACATTAAGAGAGTACTGGGTGGAGAGGCTCCTGAGACACAGCCCTCTCGCTGCGTGTCCCGAGGGCCTGGCAGCATCACTGTGGCTCTCAAAGGTCTGTGGACAAAAACTTGCTGTCATGGTAACATATTAACTGCGCTATACTGTGGACATTTGTGCCATTTACAGCAGTACTGTGCATTAATCAACATTTCAAGATGTTGATTTGATGACATTTAGAAGATGGAATACCTACAAGTATAATGATAACTCACAGGCTCAGACATGAGTTCCTGCGGTCACACTTGGAATGGGAATTGAACCTGCACACTGCAAAAAAATCTTGGCGTAATGATTTCCTGTTTCTATGGTCTAAAAACCAAAATCTTGGCGTAATGCTTTCCTGTTTCTATGGTCTAAAAACCAAAATCTTGGCGTAATGATTTCCTGTTTCTATGGTCTAAAAGCCAAAATCTTGGCATACTGATTTCCTGTTTCTATAGTTTAAAAACCAAAATCTTGGCGTAATGATTTCCTGTTTCTATGGTCTAAAAGCCAAAATCTTGGCGTAATGATTTCCTGTTTCTATGGTCTAAAAGCCAAAATCTTGGCGTAATGATTTCCTGTTTCTATGGTCTAAAAACCAAAATCTTGGCGTAATGATTTCCTGTTTCTATGGTCTAAAAGCCAAAATCTTGGCGTAATGATTTCCTGTTTCTATAGTTTAAAAAACAAAATCTTGGCGTAATGATTTCCTGTTTCTATGGTCTAAAAGCCAAAATCTTGGCATACTGATTTCCTGTTTCTATAGTTTAAAAACCAAAATCTTGGCGTAATGATTTCCTGTTTCTATGGTCTAAAAGCCAAAATCTTGGCGTAATGATTTCCTGTTTCTATGGTCTAAAAGCCAAAATCTTGGCGTAATGATTTCCTGTTTCTATGGTCTAAAAACCAAAATCTTGGCGTAATGATTTCCTGTTTCTATGGTCTAAAAGCCAAAATCTTGGCGTAATGATTTCCTGTTTCTACAGTCTAAAAACCAAAATCTTGGCGTAATGATTTCCTGTTTCTATAGTTTAAAAACCAAAATCTTGGCGTAATGATTTCCTGTTTCTATAGTTTAAAAACCAAAATCGTGGCTTAATGATTTCCTGTTTCTATGGTCTAAAAGGCAAAATCTTGGCATAATGATTTCCTGTTTATATGGTCTAAAAGGCAAAATCTTGGCGTAATAATTTCCTGTTTCTACGGTCTAAAAGCCAAAATCTTGGCGTAATGATTTCCTGTTTCTATGGTCTAAAAGGCAAAATCTTGGCTTAATGATTTCCTGTTTCTATGGTCTAAAAGGCAAAATCTTGGCGTAATGATTTCCTGTTTCTACGGTCTAAAAGCCAAAATCTTGGCGTAATGATTTCCTGTTTCTGCGGTCTAAAAGGCAAAATCTTGGTGTAATGATTTCCTGTTTCTGTGGTCTAAAAGGCAAAATCTTGGCTTAATGATTTCCTGTTTCTATGGTCTAAAAGGCAAAATCTTGGCGTAATGATTTCCTGTTTATATGGTCTAAAAGGCAAAATCTTGGCTTAATGATTTCCTGTTTCTATGGTCTAAAAGGCAAAATCTTGGCGTAATGATTTCCTGTTTATATGGTCTAAAAGGCAAAATCTTGGCGTAATGATTTCCTGTTTATATGGTCTAAAAGGCAAAATCTTGGCATAATGATTTCCTGTTTATATGGTCTAAAAGGCAAAATCTTGGCGTAATGATTTCCTGTTTCTACGGTCTAAAAGGCAAAATCTTGGCGTAATGATTTCCTGTTTATATGGTCTAAAAGGCAAAATCTTGGCGTAATGATTTCCTGTTTATATGGTCTAAAAGGCAAAATCTTGGCTTAATGATTTCCTGTTTATATGGTCTAAAAGGCAAAATCTTGGCATAATGATTTCCTGTTTATATGGTCTAAAAGGCAAAATCTTGGCTTAATGATTTCCTGTTTCTATGGTCTAAAAGGCAAAATCTTGGCGTAATGATTTCCTGTTTATATGGTCTAAAAGGCAAAATCTTGGCTTAATGATTTCCTGTTTCTATGGTCTAAAAGGCAAAATCTTGGTGTAATGATTTCCTGTTTCTATGGTCTAAAAGGCAAAATCTTGGTGTAATGATTTCCTGTTTCTGTGGTCTAAAAGGCAAAATCTTGGCTTAATGATTTCCTGTTTCTATGGTCTAAAAGGCAAAATCTTGGCTTAATGATTTCCTGTTTCTACGGTCTAAAAGGCAAAATCTTGGCTTAATGATTTCCTGTTTCTACGGTCTAAAAGGCAAAATCTTGGTGTAATGATTTCCTGTTTCTGTGGTCTAAAAGGCAAAATCTTGGTGTAATGATTTCCTGTTTCTGTGGTCTAAAAGGCAAAATCTTGGCGTAATGATTTCCTGTTTCTATGGTCTTAAAGGCAAAATCTTGGCGTAATGATTTCCTGTTTCTATGGTCTTAAAGGCAAAATCTTGGCGTAATGATTTCCTGTTTCTATGGTCTTAAAGGCAAAATCTTGGCGTAATGATTTCCTGTTTCTGTGGTCTAAAAGGCAAAATCTTGGCTTAATGATTTCCTGTTTCTACGGTCTAAAAGGCACGGCACAAGTGCATTTGGGGCATTTTCAACTCCACTTTGCTATTTACACAGCCCACAGTCTGTTCCATGATAAGGTGCATGGCGTAAAGAAGTTGTATTTGGTGACTTGTTTGTGGGTGTGTTTTGAGCATAACATGCATTACACCAATCACATCGTCATCTGTCATCCCCTTTAAGTGCGGTGCCCACTTGAACCTGGCACATTGGTGTTTAAATGGCGCACTCTACAGATGACAGAAGTGAGAGATCTTCCAGCGAGGAAACAGATCTGTGCACAAAGTGGAAAACAGCTCCGTGAGATGAGACAGCTGAGCATCTCAGTCCTGCAACATGATATGTTGAACCATCCTGTGTTCAGTCCCCATCTTGATGCTCCCCACCAGTGTACCATATTTTCCGGAGTATAAATTGCTCCAGAGTATAACTCACACTTTTTTATGTATTAGCTCTTTGTCAGAAAAATAATAACCATCCTGACGATGACCGGAGGAAGAGGGAGTCAGATGTCTTGCTTCAGTTGAAGTCTTTATTATTATTATTATTATTATTATTATTTATTATTGCAGGAGTGAAACAGTGATTTTGCTACTTCCTTTTCACTGAAGGCACGTTAGCAAAACCCCAGATAATATACAGTCCAACTGATCACATGGGTGGCGTTACCTAGCAACAGTTTCTATAGTTATAACTCTCCCCACCATCTCCAACGCAGCTGCTGGACTTATCTAACCCAAGGTCGACCTCGGCTCTTCCAAAATAATAAGTTTGCATTCTCACACAACATTTTGGCAATAAACAGTGTTAAAACGCAAGCATGAAACACGATATATCAAAAGAACTTACAATCACACCAAAAAATCAAAAGACACACACTTTTCTGATGTTTCTCATAACCCCATAATAATATAAAAACATATTTCTTTCAAATGGGGAGGGACGTCTTCTCTTATGTTTTGCTGTCTGAGAAGGGTTGTCTCTTGACTTCCCACATGAAAACCCTCAGAATTAAGCGGTCACACTTAAATATAAGGGCCCTGTCCCACTGGCGTTTACTAGGATTTGCGTATGGATTGCACACAAAATTGGCCCATATTTGCCAAACATCCGCAATATCCGTGTAACATGCCTGTATGAGTCGGCCGTCATCCGAACATGCCCGTGATCATCTGCAGAGGCATGCATGTCCACATCCAGGATTTTTAAGCTGTTCAAAAATCTGAATGCGGATGACATCCGCCTTACATACTCCATATATACTCAATTCATACACAATACATACTCACTCTATGTGCTGTATATCTGCCGTTAACCGCTGATATCCGCAACTGACGGGGATTTGCGGCTTGACAGTGGACCGGGACAGTGTGTAAAACAGATATATATCGTGCCCATCATTTTTTCACATCACAAACTAAAATATGTTGAGCGAATGCATATAAAGTGGCCATGAATAAAGAGTTTTTATTACATCTGCTTTGCAGCTGATTTGCAGACAATCTGTGAATGCATAACAAACACGTCACGTAAACCCAAAGTACTATATGTGTCAGAAAGCGACATACCTGCCAGTCAGTGCCGCTCCGGCTGTGTAGATCCACAAAGACGTAGCTGCTGCAATCCAAGACTTTTATTTAACACCAACAAAAGGAAGAGTTGCTGTTTAGCCACAACTCACACTGACTTCTGTTTTCTGTGACACTCTAAAAAAAAAAAAAAAAACACCGTCTTACACCCGAGCGGCTTCCCCCCTCCCAAACTCATGAACAGTTAACCCTCGCATAACAAAATGAACATTAACTCTGTGATCAACTTGTCCAAGTCCAGCAAATGCTCCAGAGGCTGTGGTGTTGGTGTGAATAGTGATGCCGACGGCCCGAGTGCACTTATTTTATGGACGCAATGCAGATGCAGTGCACATGCAACATGTGTGCGATGCATTCATAATACACCCGTAATAGTGCTGTGATAATCTCAGTGTGTCGGATCAGTTTCCTCACTACATGCGTTATATAACCGTGATTGTTCATCATATATTTGCTATATATTATTAATATATCCGTAATTCATACTGGGACGTTTGTCATTTTTGGCCATTTTTGTTGCAGACGACAACGAACGCCCGTAATTTGTGTACTCAATTCATGCGCAATTAATCCTCTCCCCAGTGGGACAGGGCCCTAAAGTTAGCACAATATATTCAGCATAGATGACATCAATTAAAACAAAAACGCCACATTCTCCCATCATGATAATAATGAAAAATAATAAATCATTAAAACTTCTTTAATTTAGAATTATTGGTTGTAGTGAACTTATATAGGGGGTCTCAAAAAATGTACCCAAAAGTACTCTGAAATATGAATCCCAGGAAATGGTTTTACTGGGAAATAATGGTGTTTTTCTCATCTCAGGAACCCTAAAGTTTGTTCTGCAAGACATTAAAGTCCAGGAAAAATGCTGAACTTGACCCTAATTCAGAGAGCAAAAATCGTTGAGTTCTGTGCAACGCATCCTAAGGGTTGACTTGCATCTCTTTCCATACAAAATTCAGTCTCAGGGTGAACTAACTCCCCAGCAAATGGCAAGGAGACTTGAATTTGCTCGGTGTTTTTCCGGAAAACTGGCGACGGATGATTTGTTTCTTAGGAAACTCCAGATGAGGAGGTTACATTGATCATGTGATGTAACAGATAAAGGGTTAAAACATCAAAAAGGAAAGACTGAACTAAAACCTGTGCACTGGGGAGGAAAATTACATGCTTTGGCCACATGGTCATGCAGAAAATGTCTGATAATACTGATTGGTTTTTCTGTGCTGGCAAAATATTTTTGGGGACATTTTTTGAGACACCCTATATTCTTGACATTTACGCTTTTGTTATTGGAATTTATTTAGATTCCTGGGAAAGCCCTATACATAGATACTTAGTATTATTATTATTAGCACTAGTAATAAATGCATAATTTGTATTAATTTTTTAAGATAAGTTACACTTCAGTATAAGTTGTATGACCTCCCAAACTTGTAAATCTTCATGGCTTATACTCCTGAAAATACAGCAGCTAGATGCTAGATGCCTGTATTGTTAAACTTTAATATTTTATACTAGTTTTTCCCTTTATTTATTTATTTATTTTTATTTAATTCAGTTTCATTGTAGTTTGATGGAGGTGAAACTAAGTTGTATTATAACTTTAAAGTCTAGTTCTGTGGTAATATAACTGTTTGATTTAATCTTATTTAAAAACTAGTATAAGGCAACAGATTACCATGTGATTTTATTGTAAAAATCAATGTATTTTTGATGCTAGACTATTTTTCCAGTCTGGTCCAAGCAGAATCAGTATTTTAATGTATCCAGTTGTCTGTTTCACCTTAAAATGATCATTCCTGAACCAGTGAGAACTAAAATAATAAAAAAGCTAAAATAATAACATGTAAGACTGGGTGACATGACTATCTACCTTTAAGAATTTATAAATGTATTTATTGATATAGGCTAATTTTTACTCTTTTGCAAACAGAAAATATTTTAGTCTGTAATAATTAGATTTTTGATTAACATTATTTATGTACCAGAATATTAAAGATAATAATTAAAAAAATAAAAAGTTGAAAGTTTCTGGTTTTGTTTTCACTCTGTGCAGGTTATCAGTCATTTCTGGTTTTTGTTCCATGAAACAGTTCAAGTCCTTGCTTAAAGTAGCATAGTAATGTAGTTATCAACACATTTGTGTATTTTATGATTACTTGCAAAATATATTTCTGGTGAAATTATTAGATTTTTACGCAGACTACTTATTGGTATTCTGTGAAGTTTCACTGCCCACTTTAATTGTGAATTGTTAAAGTTTGGGCAAAAAAAAAGCTTCACATTAGCTGGTTTGGCTAATATAAACAGCGTATCACTTCTGTCTTTGCTTACCAGAGATGCCCGCAGTATACTTCAGGTTGTACCTGTGTTATTTATACGTATTACCTGATTTATGCTGGAACTAACTTTAGATTGATATAGGATTGTTATAAACTAGTTTTTAAGAAAAGAAAATACACCTAGCTGGCCATATTGCTACATTACTGTACCAGTGACATGCTAGCAGTTACAAAGTACATTGCTAGCATTATTTCAGTGCTGTTTTTAGCGTACTGTGTAACTCCTGTGGTGGCTGTCCCGTTCACTCTCATTCATTCCTTCATAAACTGATTTTGAACTCTGTATTTTATCACTGGTCGTTCTTATAAACATTAAAGTTCCATGGCAGTAGAGTTATGCTGAGGTGTCATCAATGATGAGAGTGGCGTTCATTTGATAGTCACTTTTCTTAAATCCTCCAAACCGTGACTATCCAGGGTTGGGACCAGGAAGCAGAGTTGTAGTCTTACACACCTCTCTGCAGCTTCTCTCCCCCTGCCATCCCCTCATTACCCCATCCCCGTAGAGATGGTGCCTGCTCCCAGACCACCAATAACCAGAAAAAATCAATTTAAGCATAAAAATTCAAAAAGAAGAAATAATATAGCACCTTCAACTGCACCACAGACTAAAACAGTTAAATGTGGTCTATTAAACATTAGATCTCTTGCTAATTCAAAGCTAACCTTCTATGGAATTAAATTTGTTTCATTAATGCCTACAATTGCACAAAGGATGATCTACAAATAGTCCTTGATTTGTACAACTTCCGCTCTTGTCAAAAGCTCATGTACATGCACACACATGGCCTCACGCAGATGCCGTTACAAACGTAAGTATTGTTTTTGGTTGATTGATAGAGGGCCTTATTGAACATGTACAAATTGTATGTAAGACACATTACACATAATTAATTAAACAACTACAAATTATAAAGAACACAATGCTCATATGGCCAAGGGTATTTATGCATTGTGTTATATTTAAAATTACATTTGTGCAGTGGTGGGCACAGTTCAGCTAATCTGATAACAGATAATTATTGAAGCTAATGTTTTTGCTAGCGAATTAGCTTTTCAGATAAGTTTTAAAACCATCATCGGACCAATTATCTTCCGATAAATTTAGTTCCGATAACTGTCAGTCCGATAACATTTTTTTGCTGGTAAAGTGAGCAAACTTTAACGGTCAAAAATGTTTGTAAACCCTAAAATCAAACATTTTAGTCCATCTGTTGTGTGTTTGTAGCAGACTGGCTGCCTGTCATTTGCTTTCTAATTCAAAAAGAAAAAATAATATAGCACCTTCAACTGCACCACAGACTAAAACAGTTAAATGTGGTCTATTAAACATTAGGTCTCTCTCTTCTAAGTCCCTGTTGGTAAATGATATAATAATTGATCAACATATTGATTTATTCTGCCTTACAGAAACCTGGTTACAGCAGGATGAATATGTTAGTTTAAATGAGTCAACACCCCCGAGTCACACTAACTGTCAGAATGCTCGTAGCACGGGCCGGGTCGGAGGATTAGCAGCAATCTTCCATTCCAGCTTATTAATTAATCAAAAACCCAGACAGAGCTTTAATTCATTTGAAAGCTTGACTCTTAGTCTTGTCCATCCAAATTGGAAGTCCCAAAAACCAGTTTTATTTGTTATTATCTATCGTCCACCTGGTCGTTACTGTGAATTTTCAGACCTTTTGTCTGACTTAGTGCTTAGCTCAGATAAGATAATTATCCACATCCACACAGATGCTGAGAATGACAGCCTCAACACTGCATTTAATCTATTATTAGACTCAATTGGCTTTGCTCAAAATGTAAATGAGTCCACCCACCACTTTAATCATATCTTAGATCTTGTTCTGACTTATGGTATGGAAATTGAAGACTTAACAGTATTCCCTGAAAACTCCCTTCTGTCTGATCATTTCTTAATAACATTTACATTTACTCTGATGGACTACCCAGCAGTGGGGAATAAGTTTCATTACACTAGAAGTCTTTCAGAAAGCGCTGTAACTAGGTTTAAGGATATGATTCCTTCTTTATGTTCTCTAATGCCATATACCAACACAGTGCAGAGTAGCTACCTAAACTCTGTAAGGGAGATAGAGTATCAATCAATCAATTTTTTTTTATATAGCGCCAAATCACAACAAACAGTCGCCCCAAGGCGCTTTATATTGTAAGGCAAGGCCATACAATAATTATGTAAAACCCCAACGGTCAAAACGACCCCCTGTGAGCAAGCACTTGGCTACAGTGGGAAGGAAAAACTCCCTTTTAACAGGAAGAAACCTCCAGCAGAACCAGGCTCAGGGAGGGGCAGTCTTCTGCTGGGACTGGTTGGGGCTGAGGGAGAGAACCAGGAAAAAGACATGCTGTGGAGGGGAGCAGAGATCGATCACTAATGATTAAATGCAGAGTGGTGCATACAGAGCAAAAAGAGAAAGAAACAGTGCATCATGGGAACCCCCCAGCAGTCTACGTCTATAGCAGCATAACTAAGGGATGGTTCAGGGTCACCTGATCCAGCCCTAACTATAAGCTTTAGCAAAAAGGAAAGTTTTAAGCCTAATCTTAAAAGTAGAGAGGGTGTCTGTCTCCCTGATCTGAATTGGGAGCTGGTTCCACAGGAGAGGAGCCTGAAAGCTGAAGGCTCTGCCTCCCATTCTACTCTTACAAACCCTAGGAACTACAAGTAAGCCTGCAGTCTGAGAGCGAAGCGCTCTATTGGGGTGATATGGTACTACGAGGTCCCTAAGATAAGATGGGACCTGATTATTCAAACCTTATAAGTAAGAAGAAGAATTTTAAATTCTATTCTAGAATTAACAGGAAGCCAATGAAGAGAGGCCAATATGGGTGAGATATGCTCTCTCCTTCTAGTCCCCGTCAGTACTCTAGCTGCAGCATTTTGAATTAACTGAAGGCTTTTTAGGGAACTTTTAGGACAACCTGATAATAATGAATTACAATAGTCCAGCCTAGAGGAAATAAATGCATGAATTAGTTTTTCAGCATCACTCTGAGACAAGACCTTTCTGATTTTAGAGATATTGCGTAAATGCAAAAAAGCAGTCCTACATATTTGTTTAATATGCGCTTTGAATGACATATCCTGATCAAAAATGACTCCAAGATTTCTCACAGTATTACTATAGGTCAGGGTAATGCCATCCAGAGTAAGGATCTGGTTAGACACCATGTTTCTAAGATTTGTGGGGCCAAGTACAATAACTTCAGTTTTATCTGAGTTTAAAAGCAGGAAATTAGAGGTCATCCATGTCTTTATGTCTGTAAGACAATCCTGCAGTTTAGCTAATTGGTGTGTGTCCTCTGGCTTCATGGATAGATAAAGCTGGGTATCATCTGCGTAACAATGAAAATTTAAGCAATACCGTCTAATAATACTGCCTAAGGGAAGCATGTATAAAGTGAATAAAATTGGTCCTAGCACAGAACCTTGTGGAACTCCATAATTAACTTTAGTCTGTGAAGACGATTCCCCATTTACATGAACAAATTGTAATCTATTAGACAAATATGATTCAAACCACCGCAGCGCAGTGCCTTTAATACCTATGGCATGCTCTAATCTCTGTAATAAAATTTTATGGTCAACAGTATCAAAAGCAGCACTGAGGTCTAACAGAACAAGCACAGAGATGAGTCCACTGTCCGAGGCCATAAGAAGATCATTTGTAACCTTCACTAATGCTGTTTCTGTACTATGATGAATTCTAAAACCTGACTGAAACTCTTCAAATAGACCATTCCTCTGCAGATGATCAGTTAGCTGTTTTACAACTACCCTTTCAAGAATTTTTTAGAGAAAAGGAAGGTTGGAGATTGGCCTATAATTAGCTAAGATAGCTGGGTCAAGTGATGGCTTTTTAAGTAATGGTTTAATTACTGCCACCTTAAAAGCCTGTGGTACATAGCCAACTAACAAAGATAGATTGATCATATTTAAGATCGAAGCATTAAATAATGGTAGGGCTTCCTTGAGCAGCCTGGTAGGAATGGGGTCTAATAAACATGTTGATGGTTTGGATGAAGTAACTAATGAAAATAACAATCGGAGAGAAAGAGTCTAACCAAATACCGGCATCACTGAAAGTAGCCAAAGATAACGATACGTGTTTGGGATGGTTATGAGTAATTTTTTCTCTAATAGTTAAAATTTTGTTAGCAAAGAAAGTCATGAAGTCATTACTAGTTAAAGTTAATTGAATACTCTGACTCTTTGTCAGCCTGGCTACAGTGCTGAAAAGAAACCTGGGGTTGTTCTTATTTTCTTCAATTAGTGATGAGTAGAAAGATGTCCTAGCTTTACGGAGGGCTTTTTTTATAGAGCAACAGACTCTTTTTCCAGGCTAAGTGAAGATCTTCTAAATTAGTGAGACGCCATTTCCTCTCCAACTTACGGGTTATCTGCTTTAAGCTACGAGTTTGTGAGTTATACCACGGAGTCAGGCACTTCTGATTTAAAGCTCTCTTTTTTAGAGGAGCTACAGCATCCAAAGTTGTCTTCAATGAGGATGTAAAACTATTGACGAGATACTCTATCTCACTTACAGAGTTTAGGTAGCTACTCTGCACTGTGTTGGTATATGGCATTAGAGAACATAAAGAAGGAATCATATCCTTAAACCTAGTTACAGTGCTTTCTGAAAGACTTCTAGTGTAATGAAACTTATTTCCCACTGCTGGGTAGTCCATCAGAGTAAATGTAAATGTTATTAAGAAATGATCAGACAGAAGGGAGTTTTCAGGGAATACTGTTAAGTCTTCTATTTCCATACCATAAGTCAGAACAAGATCTAAGATATGATTAAAGTGGTGGGTGGACTCATTTACTTTTTGAGCAAAGCCAATAGAGTCTAATAATAGATTAAATGCAGTGTTGAGGCTGTCATTCTCAGCATCTGTGTGGATGTTAAAATCGCCCACTATAATTATCTTATCTGAGCTAAGCACTAAGTCAGACAAAAGGTCTGAAAATTCACAGAGAAACTCACAGTAACGACCAGGTGGACGATAGATAATAACAAATAAAACTGGTTTTTGGGACTTCCAATTAGGATGGACAAGACTAAGAGTCAAGCTTTCAAATGAATTAAAGCTCTGTCTGGGTTTTTGATTAATTAATAAGCTGGAATGGAAGATTGCTGCTAATCCTCCGCCCCGGCCCGTGCTACGAGCATTCTGACAGTTAGTGTGACTCAGGGGTGTTGACTCATTTAAACTAACATATTCATCCTGCTGTAACCAGGTTTCTGTAAGGCAGAATAAATCAATATGTTGATCAATTATTATATCATTTACCAACAGGGACTTAGAAGAGAGAGACCTAATGTTTAATAGACCACATTTAACTGTTTTAGTCTGTGGTGCAGTTGAAGGTGCTATATTATTTTTTCTTTTTGAATTTTTATGCTTAAATAGATTTTTGCTGGTTATTGGTAGTCTGGGAGCAGGCACCGTCTCTACGGGGATGGGGTAATGAGGGGATGGCAGGGGGAGAGAAGCTGCAGAGAGGTGTGTAAGACTACAACTCTGCTTCCTGGTCCCAACCCTGGATAGTCACGGTTTGGAGGATTTAAGAAAATTGGCCAGATTTCTAGAAATGAGAGCTGCTCCATCCAAAGTGGGATGGATGCCGTCTCTCCTAACAAGACCAGGTTTTCCCCAGAAACTTTGCCAATTATCTATGAAGCCCACCTCATTTTTTGGACACCACTCAGACAGCCAGCAATTCAAGGAGAACATGCGGCTAAACATGTCACTCCCGGTCTGATTGGGGAGGGGCCCAGAGAAAACTACAGAGTCCGACATTGTTTTTGCAAAGTTACACACCGATTTAATGTTAATTTTAGTGACCTCCGATTGGCGTAACCGGGTGTCATTACTGCCGACGTGAATTACAATCTTACCAAATTTACGCTTAGCCTTAGCCAGCAGTTTCAAATTTCCTTCAATGTCACCTGCTCTGGCCCCCGGAAGACAATTGACTATGGTTGCTGGTGTCGCTAACTTCACATTTCGCAAAACAGAGTCGCCAATAACCAGAGTTTGATCCTCGGCGGGTGTGTCGCCGAGTGGGGAAAAACGGTTAGAGATGTGAACGGGTTGGCGGTGTACACGGGGCTTCTGTTTAGGGCTACGCTTCCTCCTCACAGTCACCCAGTCAGCCTGCTTTCCCTGCTGCTCGGGATCTGCCAGGGGGTAACTAACGGCGGCTAAGCTACCTTGGTCCGCACCAACTACAGGGGCCTGGCTAGCTGTAGAATTTTCCACGGTGCGGAGCCGAGTCTCCAATTCGCCCAGCCTGGCCTCCAAAGCTACGAATAAGCTACACTTATTACAAGTACCGTTACTGCTAAAGGAGGCCGAGGAATAACTAAACATTTCACACCCAGAGCAGAAAAGTGCAGGAGAGACAGGAGAAGCCGCCATGCTAAATCGGCTAAGAGCTAGTAGCTACGCTAAGCTAGCGGATTCCTAAAAACACGCAAAGTGAATAATGTGTAAATAATTTAGAGGTGATTCAGCAGAGGGAGTGCTTTAGTTAAGGCACGTAAAGATTACACTGTGAAACAAATCGTAATCTAGATAACCAGATCAATCTAACTGCGCAGATTAAACAGCTAACAGATACAGAAAAACACCGCTGTGCTCCGGAACAGGAAGTGATACAATACCGCAGTGAGTATCTCGTCAATAGTTTTACATCCTCATTGAAGACAACTTTGGATGCTGTAGCTCCTCTGAAAAAGAGAGCTTTAAATCAGAAGTGTCTGACTCCGTGGTATAACTCACAAACTCGTAGCTTAAAGCAGATAACCCGTAAGTTGGAGAGGAAATGGCGTCTCACTAATTTAGAAGATCTTCACTTAGCCTGGAAAAAGAGTCTGTTGCTCTATAAAAAAGCCCTCCGTAAAGCTAGGACATCTTTCTACTCATCACTAATTGAAGAAAATAAGAACAACCCCAGGTTTCTTTTCAGCACTGTAGCCAGGCTGACAAAGAGTCAGAGCTCTATTGAGCTGAGTATTCCATTAACTTTAACTAGTAATGACTTCATGACTTTCTTTGCTAACAAAATTTTAACTATTAGAGAAAAAATTACTCATAACCATCCCAAAGACGTATCGTTATCTTTGGCTGCTTTCAGTGATGCCGGTATTTGGTTAGACTCTTTCTCTCCGATTGTTCTGTCTGAGTTATTTTCATTAGTTACTTCATCCAAACCATCAACATGTTTATTAGACCCCATTCCTACCAGGCTGCTCAAGGAAGCCCTACCATTATTTAATGCTTCGATCTTAAATATGATCAATCTATCTTTGTTAGTTGGCTATGTACCACAGGCTTTTAAGGTGGCAGTAATTAAACCATTACTTAAAAAGCCATCACTTGACCCAGCTATCTTAGCTAATTATAGGCCAATCTCCAACCTTCCTTTTCTCTCAAAAATTCTTGAAAGGGTAGCTGTAAAACAGCTAACTGATCATCTGCAGAGGAATGGTCTATTTGAAGAGTTTCAGTCAGGTTTTAGAATTCATCATAGTACAGAAACAGCATTAGTGAAGGTTACAAATGATCTTCTTATGGCCTCGGACAGTGGACTCATCTCTGTGCTTGTTCTGTTAGACCTCAGTGCTGCTTTTGATACTGTTGACCATAAAATTTTATTACAGAGATTAGAGCATGCCATAGGTATTAAAGGCACTGCGCTGCGGTGGTTTGAATCATATTTGTCTAATAGATTACAATTTGTTCATGTAAATGGGGAATCTTCTTCACAGACTAAAGTTAATTATGGAGTTCCACAAGGTTCTGTGCTAGGACCAATTTTATTCACTTTATACATGCTTCCCTTAGGCAGTATTATTAGACGGTATCGCTTAAATTTTCATTGTTACGCAGATGATACCCAGCTTTATCTATCCATGAAGCCAGAGGACACACACCAATTAGCTAAACTGCAGGATTGTCTTACAGACATAAAGACATGGATGACCTCTAATTTCCTGCTTTTAAACTCAGATAAAACTGAAGTTATTGTACTTGGCCCCACAAATCTTAGAAACATGGTGTCTAACCAGATCCTTACTCTGGATGGCATTACCCTGACCTCTAGTAATACTGTGAGAAATCTTGGAGTCATTTTTGATCAGGATATGTCATTCAAAGCGCATATTAAACAAATATGTAGGACTGCTTTTTTGCATTTACGCAATATCTCTAAAATCAGAAAGGTCTTGTCTCAGAGTGATGCTGAAAAACTAATTCATGCATTTATTTCCTCTAGGCTGGACTATTGTAATTCATTATTATCAGGTTGTCCTAAAAGTTCCCTAAAAAGCCTTCAGTTAATTCAAAATGCTGCAGCTAGAGTACTGACGGGGACTAGAAGGAGAGAGCATATCTCACCCATATTGGCCTCTCTTCATTGGCTTCCTGTTAATTCTAGAATAGAATTTAAAATTCTTCTTCTTACTTATAAGGTTTTGAATAATCAGGTCCCATCTTATCTTAGGGACCTCGTAGTACCATATCACCCCAATAGAGCGCTTCGCTCTCAGACTGCAGGCTTACTTGTAGTTCCTAGGGTTTGTAAGAGTAGAATGGGAGGCAGAGCCTTCAGCTTTCAGGCTCCTCTCCTGTGGAACCAGCTCCCAATTCAGATCAGGGAGACAGACACCCTCTCTACTTTTAAGATTAGGCTTAAAACTTTCCTTTTTGCTAAAGCTTATAGTTAGCGCTGGATCAGGTGACCCTGAACCATCCCTTAGTTATGCTGCTATAGACGTAGACTGCTGGGGGGTTCCCATGATGCACTGTTTCTTTCTCTTTTTGCTCTGTATGCACCACTCTGCATTTAATCATTAGTGATCGATCTCTGCTCCCCTCCACAGCATGTCTTTTTCCTGGTTCTCTTCCTCAGCCCCAACCAGTCCCAGCAGAAGACTGCCCCTCCCTGAGCCTGGTTCTGCTGGAGGTTTCTTCCTGTTAAAAGGGAGTTTTTCCTTCCCACTGTAGCCAAGTGCTTGCTCACAGGGGGTCGTTTTGACCGTTGGGGTTTTACATAATTATTGTATGGCCTTGCCTTACAATATAAAGCGCCTTGGGGCAACTGTTTGTTGTGATTTGGCGCTATATAAAAAAAATTGATTGATTGATTAGACTCTTTCTCTCCGATTGTTCTGTCTGAGTTATTTTCATTAGTTACTTCATCCAAACCATCAACATGTCTATTAGACCCCATTCGTACCAGGCTGCTCAAGGAAGCCCTACCATTATTTAATGCTTCGATCTTAAATATGATCAATCTATCTTTATTAGTTGGCTATGTACCACAGGCTTTTAAGGTGGCAGTAATTAAACCATTACTTAAAAAGCCATCACTTGACCCAGCTATCTTAGCTAATTATAGGCCAATCTCCAATCTTCCTTTTCTCTCAAAAATTCTTGAAAGGGTAGTTGTAAAACAGCTAACTGATCATGTGCAGAGGAATGGTCTATTTGAAGAGTTTCAGTCAGGTTTTAGAATTCATCACAGTACAGAAACAGCATTAGTGAAGGTTACAAATGATCTTCTTATGGCCTCAGACAGTGGACTCATCTCTGTGCTTGTTCTGTTAGACCTCAGTGCTGCTTTTGATACTGTTGACCATAAAATTTTATTACAGAGATTAAGGTATTAAAGGCACTGCGCTGCGGTGGTTTCAATCATATTTATCTAATAGATTACAATTTGTTCATGTAAATGGGGAATCTTCTTCACAGACTAAGGTTAATTATGGAGTTCCACAAGGTTCTGTGCTAGGACCAATTTTATTCACTTTATACATGCTTCCCTTAGGCAGTATTATTAGACGGCATTGCTTAAATTTTCATTGTTACGCAGATGATACCCAGCTTTATCTATCCATGAAGCCAGAGGACACACACCAATTAGCTAAACTGCAGGATTGTCTTACAGACATAAAGACATGGATGACCTCTAATTTCCTGCTTTTAAACTCAGATAAAACTGACGTTATTGTACTTGGCCCCACAAATCTTAGAAACATGGTGTCTAACCAGATCCTTACTCTGGATGGCATTACCCTGACCTCTAGTAATACTGTGAGAAATCTTGGAGTCATTTTTGATCAGGATATGTCATTCAATGCGCATGTTAAACAAATCTGTAGGACTGCTTTTTTGCATTTACGCAATATCTCTAAAATTAGAAAGGTCTTGTCTCAGAGTGATGCTGAAAAACTAATTCATGCATTTATTTCCTCTAGGCTGGACTATTGTAATTCATTATTATCAGATTGTCCTAAAAGTTCCCTGAAAAGCCTTCAGTTAATTCAAAATGCTGCAGCTAGAGTACTGACAGGGACTAGAAGGAGAGAGCATATCTCACCCATATTGGCCTCTCTTCATTGGCTTCCTGTTAATTCTAGAATAGAATTTAAAATTCTTCTTCTTACTTATAAGGTTTTGAATAATCAGGTCCCATCTTATCTTAGGGACCTCGTAGTACCATATCACCCCAATAGAGCGCTTCGCTCTCAGACTGCAGGCTTACTTATAGTTCCTAGGGTTTGTAAGAGTAGAATGGGAGGCAGAGCCTTCAGCTTTCAGGCTCCTCTCCTGTGGAACCAGCTCCCAATTCAGATCAGGGAGACAGACACCCTCTCTACTTTTAAGATTAGGCTTAAAACTTTCCTTTTTGCTAAAGCTTATAGTTAGGGCTGGATCAGGTGACCCTGAACCATCCCTTAGTTATGCTGCTATAGACTTAGACTGCTGGGGGGTTCCCATGATGCACTGAGTGTTTCTTTTTCTTTTTTCAGTCCCAACCAGTCCCAGCAGAAGACTGCCCCTCCCTGAGCCTGGTTCTGCTGGAGGTTTCTTCCTGTTAAAAGGGAGTTTTTCCTTCCCACTGTCGCCAAGTGCTTGCTCACAGGGGGTCGTTTTGACCGTTGGGGTTTTTACGTTATTATTGTATGGCCTTGCCTTACAATATAAAGCGCCTTGGGGCAACTGTTTGTTGTGATTTGGCGCTATATAAATGAAACTGATTGATTGATTGATTGACTCCCGCTGCACTTTTAAATGCAGTGATTCTTAGACAGAGCCCAAGGAGAGCTGTGTTGGTCAGGTTCTAGGAAACATGAGCTCCGGACCGTATCGGTGTCAGTCACCCTCAGCTGGTCATCCAGCCTCAGCCACTTGGGCCCCATAGACGTTAAATCAGAATGTTACACTTTAACCGCCTGGCAAGACGCATGCAGACTCTTACAGTTGATGCAAAGCTATTTTCAGAGCCGCTTCAGCTCAGTGTTGCTTATGAAGGACACATTGCAACATCTTCTAATATAACCAAGATATTAACAGTAATCTTAGCATATGACTTGTCCCTTTAACGTGAACATCAAGTGTCAAACTGCACTACAAGGTCACTTATCTTGCAGCGGGTGATCAGCGGGAAGTGTTTTTTTTTTTTTGCTTTATTGCTTGTTAGTTCTCACATGTCCCTCACTATTTTCAGGTTTAAAGGAGAAATGTGTGGACAGTCTGGTATTTGAGACACTCATTCCCAAACCCATGATGCAACACTACATTAGTCTGCTACTCAAACATCGCCGTCTCATCCTGTCTGGGCCGAGCGGAACTGGTAAGACCTACCTTGTGTCGCGGCTGGCTGAGTACCTGGTGGACCGCAGCGCCCGTGAAGTCACAGACGGCATCGCGGTCACCTTCAACATGCACCGGCAATCATGCAAGGTGACAAGCAAAGCGTCGTTTCACACTGAGTTCATACGACAGCAGATGATTGGTTCTGGCGTGTTGTCGTCTTCATTTAGTCACTCTCTTTTCCACTTTTCCCTTCCAAGGATCTGCAGCTCTATCTTTCGAATTTGGCCAATCAAATTGATCGGGAAACCAATGCATCAGAGGTCCCACTGGTGGTTATTCTGGATGACGTTCATGACCCAGCAGCTGTCAGCGAACTTGTTAACGGTGCTCTCACCTGCAAGTACCACAAATGGTGAGTTCCATGTACACGGGGATAAAGTAGCTGAAGGAATATGATGTTATAACCTCAAGCATCGTGTTGTTTATTTCTTTAGTCCATACATTATCGGAACAAGCAATCAGCCAGTGAAGATGACTGCTAA